>NC_051083.1:50989361-51589361 GCF_004664715.2 Peromyscus leucopus
GTTTGGATGAGAATGGCCCTCATAAGTCTCAGATATTTGAATATTTGGTCCCTAGTTTGGTGGTGTTTACGTAGGTTAGATGGCTCAGCCTTGTTGGGGAAGTATGTGACTGGGAATGGACTTTACACTCTCAGCTTCATGCTTGCAATTCAAGATGTGAACTTTTAGCTTCCTGCTCCTACAGTCATGTCTCCTCTGCCATGAAGAACTCTTATCTCTCTGGAACCATATAGAAAAATAAACTCTTCTATAAGTTATCTTGATTATGCTGTTTAATCATAGAAAAATAACTAATAGACATATTCACTGGGAATGTTTTACAAATATATCCTAACACACAATATTAATGTGCTGTGGATATCACTCTATATAAATAAAACACTGATGGCCAGTGACCAGGCAGGAAGTATAGGCGGGACAAAGAGAAAGGAGAATTGGGGAAACAGGAAGAAGGAGAGGGGAGACACTGCAGCGACTGCCAGGACAAGCAGCATGTGAAGACTCTGGTAAGCCACCAGCCATGTGGCAAGGTATAGATTTATAAAAATGGGTTAATTTAAGATAAAAGAACAGTTAGCAAGAAGCCTGCCATGGCCATACAGTTTATAAGTGATATAAGTGTCTGAGTGATTATTTTATAAGTGGATTGTGGGACTGCGGGGCTTGGGGAACCTGGAGAGAAGCCCTCCAACAACATTAATGTGCCCAACACCCATATAGGTTAGATCACACAACTGCCGGAAACTCCAGCTCCAGGTGATCTGTTGTCCTCTATGGCTACTGTAGGCACCTACACTCACATGCACATAGACACATAGACACACATGCAGACACTTTTATGCATAAAAACTAGTAAATAAATCTTCATCCTTTCTGTGAATGGTTTTCATATAATAATAAACCAGAATACAGATAATGTGTCTAGTGCACATATAGGTTGCCTCACAAGTACCTGAAATTTCATCTCCATGGTGACCTATCATCAATTTGTGGCTTCTGTGGGCCACTGCCCTCACATGAATATACCCCACACATGTACATTCATATAACATATGTGTTAAAAAAAACTCAGTAAATAATTTTCCATATTCACTGTGAATATTTTTCAGATAGATTATAATAGAATGTTGACCATGTTCTCAAAATCTTTATAGGGTGGCTCAAAATTACCAGAAACTCCAGCTCTAGGGGAATCAGTTGCCCTCTTGTGGCCTATGAGGGTAATTGTACTCACATGTACATGGCTCCACACAAGCATGCTTACATCTAGTAGTTCTATATTAAAAAAACAAGTAAATCATTTTCAGTAGTGACTGTGAATGTTTTCCAAACAAAGCACAGAATATTGACAATGTTTCCAGCACCATTTATACTGCATGAAACTCCAGCCCCAGGGGATCTTTCTCCATCTTGTGGCCTTTGTGAGCAAGTACACTCACATGAATAATTTCCCATGCAGACACACTTGCATACACACACACACACACACACACACACACACACACACACACACACACACATTCCCTGGGAATATCTTATGCAGATTATAATGGAGACTATTGACAATGTTCTTAACACCTGTTTAGGGTGGCTCACCACTACCTGTAACAGAGCCTGAGGCAGTCTGTGGCCCCCTTCTGGACTCTATGGGCATCTATATTCACATGTACATTCCACCAAATAGATAGTGTATGTATATACACAAATTCACTAAATTCAACAATGTTACATTTTATCCTTTCTAAATTTTACCTATCTCTAATAGTTAACAATTATTTCATGGGCATTAATTCTAGGTTGTTGTTACGCAGTGACTACAAGCTTGTATCCTCATTTTACAATTTAATTCACAGAATTTCACAAATGACTCCTTGTTAAATTGTAGAATGAGAAGCAATATTTTAGCAAAGTGTGCTTTACTATTTTTCAATGGGAATTTTGCCTGAGTAATGTGCACTTTTTGTGTTTAGAAAATGGAAATTTGTTGAGTCACTGACTTATTCAATTTATAATTAGGTTTTCAGTATAGACATACACACAGAGAGAAACAAACACACAGACACACAAAACCCCTAAAGTAGATATATAAAGGAAAATAATAGCACCACTGTGACATATGGTTCATCTGATTTGATTTGGCTTATTTCCCTAAAAGAAATGACTTCTGGGAACTGAATCTTTTCTGTTTGTTTTGGATAAATTAGAAGACCAATTATGAACATTTGTACAACATATAAATTTGTGTTTTTAAGTTTCCTTTTTACTTAATAAACCTGCTTTGTTTTGTAGTTTTGTAGATGTGTTGGGCTAGTGCCAATGGAATCACAGTTTAAAAGACCCAAACTTTGCTTGGATTGAAGCTTAATGAGTTCTTGAGTGAATAATTAAATTTCTAAAGTCTCAGCTAACTTTATTATCAAAATGAGTGTAATTAGTTTTCATCAACCTAAAAAATATAAAAAATACACATAATGCTTCAAAAAAGAGATTATTGTAACTAATTATCTAACATTGAATGATCAGTGTTTCCTTCCTAGAACATGTTTAGCATTATTTAGCTTTTCCTTATTTTCACTATTTCTAACAATGAGCCTTTAGTCTTAATTCAAACATAACCATTATTTTTACCATCATATCAAATCTATCATATTACCTGAATTGAATTTGTTAATTAAATAGAAATGTGTTTTAATCCTAAATACATATTTCAAAAGATTTTTCTCTATAGATTGTATCATGATTTTTTTTGCCCCACAGATTAAATTTCTCTATTTGTAATTTATACAGTGCGTCTTATTCAGTGTTCCATTGCTGTCAAGAGACACTATAACCAAGGAAACTTTATAAAAGAAAGCAATTAACTGGGGGCTTGCTTACAGTTTCAGAGTGTTAGTCCATGGTCATCATGGCAGGAAACAGCCAGGCATAGTGCTAGTAATGAAAACTACATCCTAATCCACAGGGAGAGAGAGAGAGAGAGAGAGAGAGAGAGAGAGAGAGAGAGAGAGAGAGAGAGAGAGAGAGAGGAGAGGAGAGAGGAGGGAGGGAGAGAGAGAGAGAGAGAGAGAGAGAGAGAGAGAGAGAGAGAGAGAGAGAAAGAGAGAGCGCTTGGGTCTTGTGTGGGTTTCCAAAACCTCAGCAACCCTCCTCCAGCAAGACCACTTTTCCTATTCTTTCTAATCTTTTGAAACAATTCTATTCCCTGGTGACTAAGTTTTCAAATATATGAATCTTTGGACGCCATTCTTATTCAAATCACCATATGATGCAATTGCTTAAGAGCCAAAGTTTACTAAAGTCTAGAATTTATTTTGATATATTCAGATTTTTTTGTTTTAGTTTCTTTGATAAAAACTAAAATAAGGTAAGTAATTATTCATGATTATGGTTTCTATTAGGGTTTTAAGTCATTTAAAATACTCATTTTTTCATCTAATGTTAATATTATATACTTTTCCTACAAGGAACTATTTATTCCATTCTACTTTATAAATATTAAAACATATTGAACTAAATGTTTACACATGCTTTATATATACATAAGTGATCACTAGAATTTAATTTTTGCTTTACTCTTCCATTTTCTTAGTTTACTATATTATATTTACCATCTTTCATTCATATTAGAGAATGATTTTTATCAACTGTAAACCAAGTTTTCTAGCAATGTTAATTTGCAAACTTTTGTTAAACTTACATATTCTTCCCCGTGCACTTGAGAATCATTTTAGTTAGAAAGTATTTGTATTATGATAAACTAGTACATATTTCAAAAGAGATGTTCGTAGAACAAATTTGGCATCAGAAGTACGGAAAAATTAATGCTATACACAGCATTCTGGTATGAACTTGTGGTTTTTTTAACTACACCTTGACAGATGGTTTTCTTTTGGGACTTGTGAAATGGTATCATTTGAAGAGTGGAAAGAAAGTCACTGAGATGTGAAGACACTACATGTTCAGGGGATCAGGGTAATTAATTTTCCTCAGTTATTCTGTTCCAACCAAAATAAAACAGTGGAGATAATTCTGGAAAGACAATTGAATGCCAGATGGCAGAATATCTTGAATTTTGCCTATTAGTTTTTTTTTTTTTTTTTTTTTTTTTTTTTTTTTTTGTGTGTGTGTGTGTGTGTGTGTTTAACCTTTGTGATTCAGATTCACAATGCAGCACATGTTTAAAGTCACTGGTAGCAGTGTTGTGCTTCAGAAAGTTTCCAAAACAGATATTTTTTAAATAATATTTTTTATTCCTCAAAAGTTTCATAAAATTATATAATTCATATTGATCATATCTATCCACCACTACCCACCTCCAACTCCCGCAAGTGTCCTACACAATTTTCCTTCCAAGTTCATTCCTCTTTTCATTTTTTTTTGTTTTGGTAATTAATAACCCACAGTTCAGTTAGTACTGCTAGCCTCAGCAAGTCTCCTGTCAGTGTTTAGCTGGGTAGTCAAAGTTTAATTGAGAATCTAAGATTTATTATTGGAAATCAACAGGTTCAGAAAAGTCTACTAATATTTTCTTAACCCAGGATCAGAAAGGTTAATCAAGTATGACATTTATAACTTTGTACTACGTTTAATGTGAAATTACTATTTCCTTGCCTAAACAAATATTAAACAGTAGCATGATTTTTAACACCCTCTGAAAGAAAGCTACTAAGATATGCAATCATTGCCTTCAAGATTATTAAAATAAGCTCCTAAAATATGCAATTGTTGCTATCAAGATTATTAAAATGACAACAGAGATGTAAAATATTTTTAAAAAACCTCCAGTATAAAATTCAATAATGATGAAAGCACACAGAATTTGAACATAAATTCGAACTAAAAGTTCTTCATTTATTTCTCCTCAATACAACTATGAATCAGTTTGATTTCAATATATCCTTGCTAGTTTAAGATTAAGGAATTTAATTGTATTTATCTAATTTGGTCACTTGAATGAGATTATTAATGTTGTTTCATTTTTAAGTAGAACATATACTTGCCAAATGAACTCAATTTTATGTATTATTAGCATTATTCATTGATTCATTGAAACACATAATTTATATTCATTCTTTTTGTCAAACACTAAAAATGTAAATGAAGCCAACTCAATAATTAACTTTAGAACTCACACATTGCAAGAAGTGGCTAATGAAGTAGCAAAATATAGTCATGACCGCTGGTAGTACTTTAAGTGTGTAAACCACACTAGTTTTGGGTGAATGTGATCTCATTGTATTGTAATAGTAAAATATTTTTTTAATAAAGATCCTTGTTCCTATAACAATTAATTATAAATTTTGGTCAGAAATTAACATAAATTCTGCACGAAAGCCTGTAGCATAAGTATTTTAAAAAAGCAATTCTCCAGATTGTAGATGTAACCAACCGTCTTATTAAATAAGAAACACAGAAACAATGTAAAAGAGAAAGCCAAGAGGTCAGAGCTCAGAGCTAAAATCTCACCCTTCCTCCTGCTGTCCCAGCTTACCGAAAGAGAGCTATTTCCTGTCTGTAAGTCGCTTTTCCAGTCATTCTGCCTTCTCATTGGTTGTAAACCTAAACACGTGACTGCCTCATCACTATCTGAATGTACAGCCCCCTAGGTCTTAAAGGCATGTGTCTCCAATGCTGGCTGTATCCCTGAACACACAGAGATCTATGGGATTAAAGGCGTGTGCCACCACCGCCACACTCTGTCTATGGCTCTAATAGCTCTGACCCCCGGGCAACTTTATTTATTAACATACAATCAAAATCACATTTCAGTACAATTAGAATACCACCACACAAGATATCATCAGCTTTCTAAAGTTTAATGTTTAACCATTTCATCTCTGTAAAGGTGTGTATTCAACACTTCATCATTATTGTTTCCTCAGTTTAGATATTATTACATAAAAATATATGCGAATCACACAATATATGATAATGTGGTGGATATAATAGTCAAGAGAGAAATGTTAAAGATGACCCCTAGATTTTGGCTTGCAAGATGTAGTGACTTCCTGACTACAAATCACATGAATGATAGTGGTGGATATCAATCTGTATGCTATGAATGTGTTGCTCTTATTTGGTTGATAAATAAAATGCTGATTGTCCAGTAGCCAGGCAGGAAGTATAGTAGAGGCAGAATAAGCAGAAGGGAGAATTCTGGGAAGAAGGCTGAGTAAGGAGTCACCAGTCAGACACAGAGGAAGCAAGATGTGAAAGTCCTGGTAAGCCACAAGCCACGTGGCAACTTATATATTAATAGAAATGGATTAATTTAAGATATAAGAACTAGATAACAAGAAGCCTGCCATGGCCATACAGTTTATAAGTAATATAAGTCTCTGTGTGTTTACTTGTGCCTGAGTGGCTGTGGGCCTGAGCCAGAGTGGAGAAAACACCAGCTACAACTATAAGAAAATAAAGGCAGAGATTTGTGCTAAATAGTATCTCAAATTAGTCCTTTATGTATGATTTTAAAATACCTCTTTCCTAGTAAGTAGAAATGGAAGGAATATCACTCAGTGTCAAAATGTCATATTTATAAGAAAAATCTATGACAAAGGGATGCATTTTGGAAGTCAACAGTATTTTAATTGCCAATTGAAAGCATAGGGATAAATCAGAATTGTTTTCAAATGGCTGAAGGGAGGAGGGAGAGGTGACTCAACAGTTAACAGAGATTGCTGTACAAGCATATGGAGCAGAATTCAACAGTTTAGAGTAATTGCCTATACAAGCATGAGGACCAGAGTTTAGGTCCCAGAACCCATGTAACAACCCTGGCATGCTCCTGAACATACCTGTAACTCTAGCATTGAATGGAGTGGGGAAGATGAGGCTTGCTGGAGCTTGCTGGCCACAAGTCTACCACTCTGCCCAAATGTAGCTCTTGACTCATGAAGAAACCCTGGCTCAAAAGTAACACAGTGAAGAAGAGTTACAAGGAATGCCAAACACTTTTTCCCTGGCTTCTCACTGCATGTAAATACAGACACAAGCATCTACACATACATGTACTTCTATACTACTCACACATAACACATACACACACAGACTGTGATGTGAAGAGGAGAAAATGATGTCTTGGATTTGAGTCATGTAATCATTTATTGACCTCATAAGGAAAATTGACATTGAAAATGAGAAATAGGAAGAACAATTAACATGAAGGTGCAAAATAATTCAATGTGCTACTAAGATTAATATGAGTACTTGCAGGTAATAAAGATAATTAACATTTATTGAATGATTATTTTTTGTCTGGCATTAAGTACTTAACCAGAATTGAAACACCACAAGGATATATACCATTATTTCATAGTAGAGATAGGAAAACAGACATAGTGAAGGTAAGATGCACACCCAAATTATCACAAGTAGTAAGTAATATATGTGGGATCAGAACACAATATGTACATAGAGATTGTATGCTTAGAATACATGGGACATTTCATTCACATGCTCTGAAGAATGCTTATTGAATTTTATCTTAGCCACACACAACAAACAAGGATTTGTTGATGCAGAAAGGATCAAATGTTTGTTTACTTCTGCAAAAGCATTTGGAATTTTATTGTATGATACAGTGAAATGATCCTGACTTCCCTGGAGCCTGTGAATTGGGTAAATCAGGCAAGGATTGCTGAGTGACAAGGCAGCAAAGTAAACAATATCATAAAAGTGACAGTGGTTAGATGTGACAGTGTATAGAAAAACTGTAAATTCATTATTCCAATAGGGAGTTAGACTTCCTGAGATCTCAGTTTAGGAGCTTTAAGTGAAGTTAATTCCATCCTCATCTCCACTGGGGCTAAATAAACCAAGAATATGAAAAAAAAGTGCCATGTTCAACTATTCAACAGATTGATTGACATTGGCTTCCTTGATGTAGAAACTCCATTAGTGGAAAAATCTTTTATAAATCTGTAGTCTTATCATATTCCAGACTATTGATTCTCTGCCGCTATCCTCCTGATCTGTAAAAATTACAATATTGTTCTTCTAAAATACTATGACATGTTGAAGTCTGGAGTTAATATGTTCATAGAGTTTGTCATAGATTTCAGGTGATCCTTTGGGGATTTTAAGTAATGCTTGAGTTATTTGAATTAGGAAAGCATTCTATATTCAATTGCTTATTTCTCAATATGCTGAGGATCTTCGAGAACATTCTTAGGATAGATATCTTCTCACAAGTATTTAAACACACTGGGGAATATATTATTCTCAAAATTACAGTTTATTACAGGAAATAGAAACAGTAAAAGGAGAACTTATAAAGGGAGGATGTCTGGGGAACATAGACACATTCCCACTTATCTCCTTCCTGTGGCATTACAGGGATAGTGATTAAAACTTCCAGTTCCTAATAGTACCCAAAACAGTCTGTTCTCTGTGTATCTGAACCACATAGACTCTTAAAGATCTGATTTAATAGGTAGTGGGGATGTCTTAGTTAGGATTTCTATTGCTGTGAAAAGACACCATAACCATAACAAGTCTTATAAAGGAAAACATTTAATTGGGTGGCTTACCGTTTCCGAAGTTTAGTCTATATCATCATGGCAGGATATGGTGGTATGCAGGTAGACATGGTGCTGGAGAAGGAGCTGAGAGTTCTACATTTTGATCCACAGGCAGCAGAAGGAGTCTGTCATACTGGGCATGGCTTGAACATATATGAGACCTCAAAGCCCACTCCCACAGTGACATACTCCTTCCAACAAGGCCACACCTCCTAATAGTACCATTCCCTATGGCCAAGCATTAAAACACATGAGTCTGTGGGGGCCACACCTATTCAAACCATCACAGGGGACTTTGGCATGTATCTCTTGTTTAATGTGTTTATAAGTAACAACTCAATAAATCACATTGGTAGATAAAATTGACAAAAGTAGCCCACTTTCAGGGCTCATTCTGTATTCTGTGTGTACAGATACTATGGACTTGTTACTTACCTCAAGAAATGTGGAAATTTTATTATCAAATTATTAAAAATAATGTTTAACTGTAGCTGGAGAATTTCTCTCCAGCTCCCGCCAAGTCTCGCCAGTCCCGGAGCCCACTTATAAAATAAACACACAGACTCTTACATTATTTAAACTGCTTGGCCATTAGCTCAGGCCTATCATTGTCAAGCTCTTACTCTTATATTTAGCCCGTTTTTATTAATCTATGCTTTGCCACGTGGCTCGTGGCTTATGGGTACCTTACATCTTCCTTGTCCTGGTGGCAGCTCCTAGCAGTCTCTCCCTCTGCCTTCCTGTTCCCTCAATTCTCCTCTCTGTTAGTCCCGCCTATACTTCCTGTCTAGCTACTGGCCAATCAGTGTTTATTTATACAGAGCGATATCCACAGCATTTAACATTTTAAAGTAGACAGAGAAACTTCAATCTTACTAGCAAGCTGCAGCCATGAAAACTTAACCGAAGGATGGAAGTATCCTTGAGATGAAAAATTATTTTAAGACATTAATAATAAAACATAATTCCATTTATTCCAGGCTGAGTTCCCACTTTTTATTAAACACTCCCAAAGGTAAACACCACTTCTTTTTGGCATTATTGGACATCTTTGCTCCACTGAGATTGCATGCATGGACAATGGTGATATACATGTTGTTCTCTTAACACTATTAAATGAGGCTGTCTCAAAGGCAGTTCTCATGATATTTTGTACTCAGGTCTTCTCTGTTGAGGAGTCACATAACCATATTTGTAGACACTACTAAATTAGCAATTAGCATTAGCACTACTTATCCCTAGATATAATCTAAACCATCCTTACTTTAAAGCACATATATGTGTGTGTGCATATGTATATATATATATATATGTATATATATATACATATATATATATATATTTAAGATATATATGCATTTTTTTTTTAAATCTCAGAACAAAACCTTCCTGCAACAACACATGCTCAGCATATGCAAAACTCTAACCTCAGTCATGGAACAATAGGACTTTTGCATCTTTGATCTTTCTACTCGATTCCAGCTCCTACAGAGATCTGATAAAGTATACAGAAAGCCCTAGGCTTGATTATGTCTGAGTCTTACAGCTTAGCCAGTAGCACTTGTGCAGTCTGAGGAAGGGATTGCACTCAGGTCCATTCCAATGTTCGCAACCATGTAGAACAAAACTATAAACTGTCTCACTGGTTTCTAGGTCTCCGGTTTTTGAAATGGTAAATTGTGGTCTATGTATCAAAGCTTTTGTTTTCTGCTGAGTGATGGCTACATGATAAGGATAAGTTTTTTTATTTTACATTTTCAACCTGTCTTTTATTTTGTTATACTAAATCTAAGCACTGGTAGTCTTTTATCTGGCTTCCTTAGCTTCTGTAAATGTAGTTGGGTGAATGGATAGATACTCACCTTGTCTGTGAGAAGAGATAAGCAGAAGACATTACTAAACCACCATTTTGCTTTGCCTTTCTCAATTTAAATCAATTCAAACAATTACATTTTGAAGGAAATCATCCAAAGGGAAGTAAAATTTCAAATGAAGCTTGATTTAAATGCATATATACTAAGCTACATTAACATGGCCATTAAATTACTAAAATGGTTACGCAGACAAAACATGCAAAAAAAATCCATATTAAGTTGCAAATAAGTGTCACTAAGGAAATGCAAAATTTTATTTTTAGATAAAATTGATGGAAACACATTAGTAAGACAGCAGTTTGTAGAAATATTTTTAGAGTTTTCAGAAAGAGCCAGTGATTTACTTGGTAACAATAACTCTTACTGAATTTTATGATTAATGTCTGGAAGCCAATATATTAATTATGCATATGAGACTTTGAAAATTTGATAGGTAGAAATAATTTCATTAAATGTGCTAAATTTTGATTTTTATGGCTGAAAAATCAAAAACATAGAAAACAAAGATTTTAAAAGAGTTAAGTATAAAAACACTGGTAATGATCATGGTGAAGAATATGTAATTCACAAAAATATTTCTTTTCAGAAAGTAGTGTTAGAATTTAACAGTGATCTTGTAACCATTTTTAATACAGTTTAGTATTTTTTTTTGGTTATTAGGTGCTGTGGATATTGCTCTATATAAATAAAACACTGATGGCAGGAAGTAGGTTGCCCGGCAGGAAGTAGGTGGGACAAGGAGAGAGGAGAATTCGGGAAAGCAGAAGGCTGAGGAGGGAGACACTGCAGCCACCACCAGGACAAGCAGCATGTAAAGACTCTGGTAAGCCACCAGCCACGTGGCAAGGTATAGATTTATAAAAATGGGTTAATTTAAGATAAAAGAACAGTTAGCAAGAAACCTGCCATGGCCATACAGATTATAAGTGATATAAGCGTCTGAGTGATTATTTTATAAATGGATTGTGGGACTGCGGGGCTTGGGGAACCTGGAGAGAAGCCCTCCAGCAACAATTAGGGAACTTGCTGATTTGACAAAGTGGGTTTATTGACAATTTAATCAATCAGTGAATTACAATACTCATTTGGGAAATCCAATTCTGTCACATTGATCTTCAGTCAGCTCACTTAAAGATGGAAGACATTGGATATCTCTAGTTTTTCCTGACCATAATTATTCTCAACACATTAGAAATTTGCACTGTAGGCTTTATTTAGCTTATTACCCTCCAGATGTTCTCAATTGATAAGATTTTCTGCTGGAGCCCCATCAACAAAGTTGTTTTAGATTTTTTATAAGATTTATTTGTTTTCATTTTATGTGCATGGGTAGTTTTCCTTCATGTATGTCTGTGCACCATGTTCATGAAATGCCCAAGGATACCAGAAGAGGGTGAAAGATCCCCTGTAACTGAAGCTACAAATGGTTGTTACCCATCACGTGAGTACTAGAAATATAAGCCCTGTTCTCTAGAAAAGCATCAAGTTATTCATAATCACCGCGTTACCTCTCCAGCCCAACAAAATTTGTTTAAAAGGCTATCTGATGAATTGATTGATATCAGGTTCCATAATGTATTAAACTCAAATGTTTTGAATCTTAACACTTCATACACTTGCTATTTATCAATAAAATGAAACTTGTAGAAAAATGGACAGAACTGAAAAATATGATATTGAGTGAGGTAACCCAAGCTAAGGATCACAAATACCTTGTTTCCTTTCATATAACAATATTAGATTTGACATTTTAGATTTCTGTGTTTAAGTTGGAATGATTTCAGTTCTCATCATTGATCAGAGAAGATTCTTCTTACAGTGAATACAGAGATTCATGACTCCCAAAATGTTGAGAATAAATGATAGTTATGTGCCCAGTTTTAAATAATATATTTGTAGCACTCTATATTGTAGCTTGGGGAACACCATGGAAGAGAGAATGTAAAGAATGTTAGAGTCCTATAATGGAGAAAAGAACTCTGTATTTTCTGGTAATGGCACAGTCACTCTAGTCATAAATTCACAGTAGCTGCAGTTACCTATACTGGACCTGCACATATCTGTTAACCGTCAGACATGAATTGACGAGTAGTACATAGGTCTCTTATCTCTCTCTGCTTAGCCATTAGCTATAGATGTATGCTGTGGCAGAGGTAGTCATTGTCGTTACCTACTAGTCATTACCTACTAGTAAGCCCACAAGACATGATCATTCAGATGGCATTGCTTAAGTTTAGTAGGTCACAACACAAGAGGGATAAATTTGGGAAAGGGACTTGTATTAAGGAATCAGGGGTGTTAACAGGAATAGGAAGGAGATAAGAGATGGTGGGGTGAGTGTTATCATGTATAAAATTATCAATGAACAAACTTAATATTTATGTTCATATTTTTTC
The DNA here is from genome assembly GCF_004664715.2 of Peromyscus leucopus. Classification (NCBI taxonomy): domain Eukaryota; kingdom Metazoa; phylum Chordata; class Mammalia; order Rodentia; family Cricetidae; genus Peromyscus; species Peromyscus leucopus. The sequence continues at coordinate 51,002,154 of NC_051083.1, forward strand.
ATCTATGCTAAGTGTGCAATGTTTGCTTTTTCCTCAGGAGGTGGCTATTCTGATTTGGTGAAATTCTAATTCTGTTTTTCCAGATTATGATAACATGTTTAAGTAAGAATATGGGGCCTTTTAGGGGGTCCCCAGGCAGTGGGACCAGGACCTGTCCTTAGTGCATGAGCAGGCTCTTTGGAACCTAGCGTTTATTCTGAGATACTTTGCTCAGCCTTGGTGCAGGGAGGAGGGGCTTGGACATGCCTCATCTGGATATACCAGGCTAGGCTCTCTCTGCAGGGGATACCTTGCCTTGGAGGAGGTGGGAATGGGGGGTGGACTGGAGAAAAGGCAGGGAGGTGAGAGAAGAGAGGACTGGAAATCTGTGGTTGATATGTAAAACAAATAGAAAATTTCTTAATAATAATTAAAAAATGGGGTAAGAAACATCACAATAAAAAGATCATTGATCTGGACTTCAGATGACATTAAGAGGGGTTCAAGGGAAAACTAGTCAACAAAAATGTAATTCTTATGCTGTTTTGATTAAGTGGTGAATATTCCTATCTGACATCAGTTAATCATTGTATCAGCAGTTCATAAGACCATAATCCAGAGTGGTGATTTCTAGTATAACTCATAAAAATCATAAAAGGAGATTATATTCACTAATAAAAACAGTGACAAAGGTTCTTTGATCATAAACAGCAAAAGTAAGAAAGTTTCTGAGAGGTTTGTTTATTTAATTTTATTTTATATGTATGAGTATTTTGCTTGCATGTATGTCTGTGTACCATGTGCATTCCTGATATTCTTAGAGGGCAGAAGAGGGAATCAGATCTCCTGGAACTGGAGTTACAGACAGTTGTAAGCTGCCATGTGGGTGCTGGAAATTGAACCTGGGTCCTCTGGAAGAACATTCTTTACTCTTAACCACTAAGTCATCTCTCCAGCCCACCTTTTTTTTTTTTTTAAGGAAAACAGTTTTAGGTTACTAAAGAGTTTAACTATAAAGTGAGTGAGTAACCTGAAAATTTGCTGTTGTAGAATATTATTTTAATATTTATTACATTTGTTCATGCTGTGTAACATTTCTTTAGTGATGCAAAGATGTGTTCCATTCCTTTATGTTGCATTTGCTTAACTCTGAGAAGCTGTATTACTTTGCCTGTTTAAAATATCAGATGGTCTAACACAGAGTTTAATAGCCAGTAGCAAGGCAGGAAAAAGGATAGGTGAGGCTGGCAGGAAAAAAGAATAAATAGAAGGAGAAATCTGGGAGGAAAAGAAGAAAGAGCAAGAGAACAAGGAGAGGGGGATGCTTGGGCCCAGCCACACAGCCATAGCTATCCATGGAGTAAGAGTTAAAGTAAGACACACAGAAGTAAGAAAAGGAAAAAGCCCAGAGGCAAAAGGTAGATGGGATAATTTACATTAAAAAAAGCTGGCAATAATAAAGTCAAGCTAAGGCCAGGCATTTATAAGTAAGACTAAGCCTCCATGTGTGATTTATTTGGGAGATGGGTGGCAGGACCCCCAAAAGAGCAAAAACAACCAATAATATTTTGGCATACCAACATGGCCCAAATGTCTATGTGGGGCCCAAGAAAGCTGAAAAAAATGAAAGAAGGAAAAAGAAAAAAATGGCACAGCTCCTTTAAGAGGTGCTGCTATTCAGCCAGCAGAGCAGCCTAAATAGAAATGGCAAACTAAGTAAAAAAAAAAAAAAAAAAAAAAAAACTTGTGGCAGTTCAGGTACTGACTTCCTACAGCTAGTAAGGTTGAACAGTTTTCAGTCACACACCTCCAACCCAGCTTGGCTTTCAGGACCCTAGAAGTGGGTACAGCCAAGAGAGCTGTTTAGATGACCCAGGTGTAGCTTAGCAGTTTAGAGTTTGCTCATACAGTCAAAAAAGGCTAAAAGATATGCAGCAAAAGAGGTCTAGATGGAATAAAACCTCTAAACAGGTTCCAGTGTGTTTCACAATGTGCATAGGCTTAAGCAAGAAAGAGTATGGATATAGACAGTCATAAAAAGAAATAATTAAAAAATAAATTGTTTAAAGAGACAAGTAAAAGTAATATAAAAGAAAAAGCCATGTAAAGATGGGAAATAAACAGGAAGCCTAGATCCTGTATAGTATTGTGTTGATTTTGAATTTTTTTGATGGCTAAAGTTCAAGTGACAGCTTCTAGGACAGATGAGATTGTGAGCAGGATTGCAAAATTGAACCAACCTAGATACTTTAGAAATGCCTTAACTTTAAAAAATGAGTTACTTTTGGAAAGAGTTTTTGCTTTTGTTTCCACAGGAAACTAGAGGCTCTGGATTTATTCTAGGTTAATATGGAACAGATTTAATCAAGAGGACCTCCTGAACCATGACAGGTGATATCTATCAACAAAGTCTTTAGCTGGTATTCCCAGGACTTGGCCATTACTTCAAAAACTCTCTCAGGGACCCTAAAGATACTTTGTTCGCAGACAACAGGAAGCAATTTGGAGAACACAATGTCCAAATTCCCAAAAGGGTGTGAGAGGCTTTTGGTTATTTGGTGGGTTATGGATATTTGTTATAATTTATGGGAATTTAGGAATATAGGATAAAAAGACTATTAATCTCAGATATTTTACATTGACATGAATTTTGGTCTATTGATACATATTTAAAGTTAATTTTGTTACACTGTATATATATATATATATATATATATATATATATATTTCTACTCTTGTTTGTGGTATTGTACTTATGCAGTTCTTTTAAAAAAATCCCATGTATAATTAAGAAATGAGGTTAGTAGTTAGTCTATAACAGTCAAACTTGTAGTCACATTAGGCATATTTTCTAGGTTAAATAGGTACATTTTAGATAGATAAATGGTCTTCAAACACTTTAAAGACCTATAGAATATGGCATTTAAAATGTTTTGTTAACTTAAGGTTTTTTTGTGACAATGAGACATCTGCTCCTGGCAATACCAGTTTACTTCAGAGATGATGGGCATTGAAGAAACTCCTTATGGAGTTTGCTTTCATTGTGGCAAGGTTAGCCACTGGACAAAGGAACTGCTCTTGCCTTTGACTGTTGACAATGTACTATGTAGACTGGACATGCAGGACACACCGGAAAAAAAAAAAGACTGTTGAACTTTGCCAAAACAAGGCAGGACAGTCCTTCAAAAATACTGCTTCACAGAAGAAACTGCCAGATATTCTGCAGGACACAGAGGAATGCAACTGATAAAATTTGCCAACACAAAGCAGGCGGAAGTCCTTCAAGTTTCCTGCTTCAATTAAAAGTTTGATAGATATTCTACAACTGTAGGCTGAAGATGGATGCCCCAATATTGCAGTGCATCTTTGGGTGACTGTCCAGGCAGCCAAATGTCTCTTGTTGCATAATACTACATCCTTCTGGGTCTTTGATGGAGTTGAAGACTAGATAGTTATAGTTGCAATTTTTTTCAGTTATGATATAAAGTAAATTAGGTGTAAAACTTTGGATTCAGCAAGATAGAATAGATAATACATTATATTCTCTGTATATTTTAACTACAAATGGATAGAATATTGTAAATGTAATTCATACTTGATAATTGTTTTTATTGTGTATAGTTTTACTATTTTAAAGTTAAAATGTTACTTTTCATTTATACAAAAGGGGGAAATGTTGTAGAATATTATTTTATGATATGTTACATTTGTTCATGCTGTGCAACATTTCTTCAGTGATGCAAAGATGTGTTGCATTCCTTTATGTTACATTTGTTTAACTCTGTGAAGCTGTGTTACTTTGCCTGTCTAAAACACCTAATGTGTTAATAAAAAGCTGAACAGCCAATAGTGAGGCAGAAAAAAGGATAGGCAGGGCTGGCAAGCAGAGACAAAAAATAGAAGGAGAAATCTTGGAGGAAAAGAAAGAGTAAGAGAACAAGGAGAAGAGGATGCTAGGGGCCAGCCACACAGCCACACAGCCAACAATGGAGTAAGAGTAAAAATAAGATACATAGAAGTAATAAAAGGAAACAGAGGTAAAAGGTAGATGGAATAATTTACCTTAAGAAAAGCTGGCAATAAACAATCCAGGCTAAGGCTGGGCATTTATAAGTAATAATAAGCCTCTGTGAGGGGATTTATTTGGTGTGAAGGGACACAGTGACCAATGCAACACTTATAAAACGAAAGCATGCCGGGCGGTGGTGGCGCACGCCTTTAATTCCAGCACTCGGGAGGCAGAGGCAGGTGGATCTCTGTGAGTTCGAGGCCAGCCTGGGCTACCAAGTGAGTTCCAGGAAAGGCACAAAGCTACACAAGAGAAACCCTGTCTCGAAAAACCAAAAAAAAAAAAAAATTAAAAAAAGTAAATAAAAAATAAATAAAATGAAAGCATGTAATTCACGGCTAGCTTATGGTTTCAGAGGTAAGTTCATTATCATCATGGTGGGGAATTCAGGAGCAAGCAGGTAGTCTTGAGGATGAAGGAGTATACTAGAGCTTTATATGCTTATTCACTGGCAGCAAGCAGATAGAAAAACTTAGCCTGGTGTGAGTTTTTGAAACCTCCAAGCCCATCCCCAGTAACATACTTCCTTCAACAAGGCCACATCTCCTAACCCTTCTAGTACTTTTTAAATAGTCCACCTCCCTGGTGACTAAGCATTCAAATATATGAGCCTAGGGGTTCATTTTTATTCAAACCACCACACCCATTGTCTCACGATTTCTCTTTTGAACAGTTACGTTGTTTGACATTTATTTATTATGTCTAATGATGACACTAAATATATGCCAGGAATTGTACTGTTTAATATAACTTTATATCATTATCATGTTTAGTGTTTACTGCATGAAAATTATATAAATACTCCTTATACCTTACAACACAGATGTGAAGGATCAGATTTAAATAAGTTTCCTGATATAATATTGCTCATAATAGTAAAAGCTTAGGAGGAATTAAAGAAAGTGAAACTGCAGAGTAGCAGGAAAACTATTCAATACAAAGTAGTCGTACAAATTAGAATATGATAGCAAGAATAACAATGGGCCACATGAATGAGAGAATAATTCAGGATATAGCTGTTGTTCTTAGGTGGGATAACATGCATAGTTTCAAGCCAAGTGGATGTGTGCATCCTATGTCCTTCTGGGTAGATTATCTTTAGTGGGAATCTGAGGCCATAATAGTATGCAACCGCTACTCCCTTCAAGTTATTTACAGACATATCCATCTGTAAGGAACAATGTAGGATAAATTTATAATGCCTATAACTAAATTGTGTGAGCATACAAGCTGTGTATCAGACATGTCCCTCTGTTTTGAATGGTTCTGGATGATGTAAACAACCTTTTTCTCCCTTATAAGCTTTCATTCAGGAACTCCAAAGGGATAAAATCATATGAACTCCATATTCTAAAATGAGGTACTGGATGATCGTGTACAGACTCTTGATCTAAATTCTTCTACAGGCATTTCTCATAGTTTTTAACTGTGAGATGTAAAAAAGTTAGAAAAGCAAAGGTGAGAAAGATTATTTCAGGAGAGCTTCAATTTTGGTTAATACCCTCTTCACTCTCACAGGAGAGAAAGAAATATATCTTTCTCACTATTTGTCAGTTTGCTACAAGACAGAGACAAAGCCTTTGAAGATTTGCTGTATTAAACGAATTCCACTAACGCCAATATTGGCTTCTTTTGTTTGTTTGTTTGTTTTTCGAGACCTGTTTTCTCTCTGTAATAGTTGTGGCTGTCCTGGAACTCACTTCATAGTCCAGGCTGGCCTCAAATTCCGAGTTCTGCCTGTCTCTTCCTCCTGAGTGCTGGGATTAAAGGCATGTGCCACTACCACCTGGCTTCATTATTGGCTTCTTTAATACATAAAATCATAATAAAAAATGGGAATCAACACTCTCTTATGTAGTTGTAATATCTCCTCTAGATATCCAGCCATTCTGTCCTCCAGAAAGTAAATTATTTGCCTTGATCTTAATAGTAAATAAAATTTGTATACTTTGACACAGAGATGGACATGAAAGCATGAATATTTGAGGATGCATGATGACTCTGAATGGATTAAATGACTAATCATCTATATGTAATTAGTAATTCCATGGTTATCTCAGTAAGATAAAGCAAGTAATTATGAGATAGTACATATTTATTCTATTTTGGAGAGTCACCATATCATGCAAAGGTTCAATGATGCCTTAGCAGTTCTCAGTCTAAGTTATAAAAAGATGATAGAGTGACCCTCACAGTACATCATGTTGCCAGAGCATATCTGAAAATGAGCAATGGGAAGGAATACTGGGCCTAGCATGGGATTTTGAAACCTCAAAGCCCACACCTAGTAGCACACTTCTTCCAACAAGGCCACACCTCCTAATAGTTCTCAAACAGTTTCACCAACTGGGAATCAAATATCCAAACAGATGAGCCTTTCAGGGGCATTCTCATTCAAATCACCACAGTTGGTTACACGTTTCTCTTTTTTGTTTAATTTTTGTGGGTTTATTTTTTGTTTTTACATACCAAACAAAGTTTCCTCTCCCTCCTCTCCTTCCAAATCCCTCATCTTTCCTCCCCCACATCAACTTCTCCTCCTGTTTCTCTTCAGAGAAGGGTGGGCCTTCATGGATATCAGCCAGCCATGGTATATGAAGTTGCAGTGAGACTAGGCTGAATGAGACAATCCAATAGGAGGAATAGGTCCCAAAAGAAGGCAACAGAGTCAGAGACAGAGACAGCCCCTGCTCTCGCTGTTAGGAGTCCCACAAGAAGATCAAGCTACACAACTGTAACATATATGCAGAGTGCCTAGATCAGTCGCATGCAGGTTCTCTGCTTGTCGGTTCAGTCTCTGTAAGCCCCTATGAGCCCAGGTTAGTGGGTTTCCTTGTGATGCCTTCGACCCCTCTGATTCCCATCTTATGCAGGGTTCCACAAGCTCCTCCTAAGGTTTGTCTGTGCATTTGTTTCCATCAGTTGCCAGTGAAGCCTTTCTATTGACTGTTGGGCTACACAACAACCTATGAGTATAGCAGAATATCATTGGGAATCATTCCACTGACTTTTTATTTCTTTTTTTGCCAGTCATGTTTCATTCTATCCTAGGTCTCTGGGCTATCCAGCCTCTGATTTCTGGCCCTCCAGGGAGTGTCAGGGGTGGGCTCCCTCTCAGGGTATGGGTCTCAGGCTGGACCAGTCATTACCAGTCAGTCCCACCATTTCTGTGCCATCTTTATCCTACTACATCTTGTAGGCAGGGCAAATTGTAGGTCAAAGGGTTTGTGACTGGGTTTGTGTCCCAGTCCTTCCACTGGAAGTCGTATCTGGTAACAGGAGATGGCCAGTTCAGGCTTCATATCACCTATTGCTAGGAGTCACTCCTAAGATACCTGAGAGTTGCCATTGCACTAGGTTTCTAGCTCATCCCGAAGATGTCCCCAGATTCCAGTTGTCTCTCCCAGTACTCTATCCCTCCATCCTCCCCCTTCCTGACCCCTCCTTTTCCCACCCTACCCCACAAATCCTGACCCACACCATGTCCACAGACCCAGACAAACTAAGTAATAAGGAGGACTCAAGGGAGGGATGTGTGAATCTCACTGTGAAGAAGAATTAGAGTAGACATAGTTCTCTTAAAGATAGGTTAAACTTAAACAAACTGAGTACAAAGTAGGATACATGGTTGAATACAGTGTCTTAAGTCATCTCAAGTCATATTATTAACTTGATTGCAAGGTCTTACAAAATTTTAGTCTCTTTGAAAGCAAGAGATTTCCTTAAATACAGATCACAACATGTGACTCCATGAGAAAAGTATGGTTCAATAAGCACAAGCTTTGATTATGTAAGCATGGTGTCAACATGACTGATTTTACCTCAATTATACACTAGCCTATCTAGCTGACATATCTATAGAGTCTGAACATTGCTCTATTTAAAATTGACATTCATAGTTCATCACATTTTGTTTATGAAATTTCTAGTGCTACCAAACATTAAGTGTACAAAGACATTCTGATCAAGACCAACATTCTGAGTGATTGCATGCCACCTGCAGGAGTGGATCTATTACCAATCTTCAATCTTGGAGGAGTGAAGCCTTTAAATACTCCTGGCCTACTGAATTGGAATTCTTCATTGACCATTTTCTAAATTCTTATTTTATTATATATAATATACATCTTACATATTTTCTTAAATTATAAATGAAAGGCACCATAAGTATTTTCTAAATCAGTCACTTCAAAAAATTTAAAAATACTTAATAACTTCCTGTTCTACGTATTGTTATAAAATACATACATTTATACTTATTCACTTGAGTTATATTGATTATTTTCTAAATTTGTAATGAATTATATATGAATTTATCTACCAGAATTTACTCAAATTAGTTAGAAAAAATCAGTACCATAATATTTTTCCTTGCAAACATAGTTTTGAAAATATTTGGCCCATTTATACATATTAGAACATTATGTAAAAAACATAGCATGCCCAATAGAACACTTATGTATAATTCAGGAGGAAAAGGGGGGATTATCTGCAATGTAAATATGTAATTTTCTTTCAAAATTCTCATCATCTTCTATCAAAACATGAAAGAAGAATGCAGCTATGAAGACCCCTTAAAGTATAAGTAGGAATGTATAGTCCATTGACACTGTAGTAACAACGCAAGACATATGCCAACAAAATTCTTCTCAAATGATCCATTAATTGTTTGGGTACTTTGTTGCTGTTGTTGTTTGAAAAACTATTCTACAGGCTGAGTCCCAAAAAATTTTATTGTCTTTTTAGAAAACATTTAGCCTAAATTTTATTACAGGAAACTTCCTTGATGATCACCAGTCCTTTCAAGCCAAGTTTCTGATGTCTGAGCTCCATAAATCAATCTTCTTCTCTAGAGGAAACTGATTAGGGTAAGGGTGACACACTTGAGATTGCTAAAACTTCTATTCCCGGTGCATTTGATAATGTTGGACAGACTAGGCAGAGAAAATACTTCTTATACTGAACATTGGACATGCTATAGTATCTTGGAAATACCTGCTATCCCACTGACACCCAGAACATGATGAAAGAAATTGATTTCAATTATGTTTTATAAAGATCATCAGAGCAGTTTTTCTGAAAGGTTTATCGTTTTCATTGTTGGAAGCACTGAGTTCCATGGGACACTTGTCACATTTAGACCAACAGGTTCTACATTATCATCAAGTGTTGGCTCAAGTAAGTAGGAACACTGAGACTAAGAATTTACCTTTCTAACACATGCAAAGGTGATGCTGATCAGGGACAAACATGGGACATGTACTTTATTGTATGATTTTAGTATGCCATTGAGAATCCAGCTTGGGACTAGAAATAACCATGAAAAGCTTTAGGTTAATGTTCTTTTGTTAGTAAGAGATTTTATAAATGTCTCTGAGTTAGCAGGCAGTGAATTGAAAGTCTGGATTTGAGTTTCCACAAGCATTAAAAATAGTATCAATGCTAGTTCTGGAAGATACCACATTGAAAATCACTGCTTCAGTTTTTTGTTTGTTTGTTTGTTTGTTTTGTTTTGTTTTTCGAGACAGGGTTTCTCTGTATAGCTTTGCACTTTTCCTGAAACTCATGCTGTAGCCCAGGCTGGCTTAGAACTCACAGAGATCTGCCTGGCTCTGCCTCCCGAGTGCTGGGATTTAAGGCATGAGCCAGCACCAAAGGTCTTTTGACCTTTGAACACTTCAGCATGCGTCTGAATTTCATTTATTGTAACTAACAGTGAGAGCTGTCTGTGATCAATGGGAGAAAGTATGTTAGAGGCTTAGATTTTTCTTCTCCTTCCATCTTTACTTCATGAAAACGTATTGAAATGTATATTCCAATATGTGAAAAGAAAACGATGATAAGAATGAAATAATTTCTAAGGTCTCACACTAAAGCTGCAATAGATCTCCAACTCCAAAACCTGTAGCCTTAAGCAACAGAGTTGGAGTATTTAAGACACATGTAAGTGCCATTCTTCTGTATTTATGCCCAGGTTAATCTTCTTGAGAGGGAACCTCCAGCCACAGCTGTATATAGCTACTAATTTGTGATAGTTATTTCAGGTCAATCTCCTTCCTGTCAGGAAAAAGGCAATGTAACTCCATAATGCATTTAATTAGTGGTATGTGAGTGCAGGTGCTGTTGTTCAGAATTACCTCTGAATGATGCTACACGTTGGAAGTCATGAAAATTCAGTCAGAGACTCCAGAAGGTGAAAACATACTTGCCAGATCCTCAGCCCCTTCACACAATCCACAGACACAAATAGGGTACTTCATGATATTTTTGCAGATGTTATCCTGGGCTTATATGAGAGATACAAAGAAGCTATAGTAGTAAACAAAGGAAGGCATGTTTTAAGAGTTAGTATTTAATGGATACATTATTTTTCTTTATCTCAGGCTAAGTACAGAGGTGTAGAGTGGTTTCCCCTATCAAAGGTGGACTGACAGGAAATTCTTTACATACACAGAAAATGAACCATGAATGAAACTCTGACATAAGATATCATGGGTAATTACTGTTATTAAGAATAAAAAAAAAAGCCAGACCACACATGTAGAGGGAGCTGGAAGAAGCTGTATAAGTAATTGCTTCTGAAGTCATGTTAGCTGCTTTGGAGCCTTCAGTGGTCAAAAGAAGTTTCTCTCACATAAAACTACATGGTAAGAGCACTGCTCACTATGAAATTTTGGTGGTTCTTAAATGCTAGTATTCATTTATGACCACCTACAGGACTTATAAAAATGTAGATGTCTTGAAGCCTGTCATACCTCCAGAATATCCAAGTAGAGAATAGATAATGTCTATGCTGCTGATTTGAGAGTCATACTCAGAACCACGGAATGAACATTCAGGGCTCCCATTTAAAGAGCAATTATATGAGAGTTAATTCACACACAAATTGAAAACTTACAGATTGCTGAAATAATATTAGTTCCTAGTTTCACAAATGCCAGAAAAGCAACAATTTCCCCATTTTGTGTTCAAATGGGTCATCTCTTTGGATGCTTTTCACTTGAAATTAGACTCTTTTATATGGCTTAAAACATAAAAGGAAATAGAAATTTGAATGAGAAGTACTTTAAATGTGTATACTCTTACTTTCTTTTACTGTTGTCCAGGCTAGGAGTCAAGCACAAGGCCTTGCATGTGCTAGGTAACTACTCTACTATGGAGCTACATCCAAAGCATATATATATATATATATATAGATAGATAGATAGATAGATAGATAGACAGATAGAGAGAGAGAGAGAGAGAGAGAGACAGACAGACAGACAGACAGAGAGAGAGACAGGGAGACAGAGAGAGATACATGATAGATAGATGTATTATATATGTAAAATAAATGAAACTGCATATTAAGGATAAGCTAAATACAATGTATTGCAAATATAAAACATTTTAAAAGTAAATACATGGAAAATATTGCTTGAAAAGAGACAAAGACAAATATATTTGTTGTATTTTTATTATGTTCAAATGATGTTTTGGAATATATTTAATATTCAGAAAAGATTTTTCATCTTCAGACATTAATACTGAATATTAACATTTTATGACCAGTTTGTGATGTCTTTCTCTTTGCTCATTGGTTTTATGGCATGTTATAATTTGGCTGTGAAAGCTCTTGCAACTGGCCTTTCAGTTAATTACTCACTTTGAAAATTCAATTTCAGCAATTTGGTTTTCGATAAGTTGAGTTAAACATGGACTCTGGTGGACACATTAACTTTAACTGCCCAGTATTTCTCCCCTTGTTTGTTCATTTGTAGAGCATTTTGTTTTTGAGAATTACATTCCTGCAGCCTTAATTGGTGAGGTTTATGTGAAGATAATTCCCTTGCCAGCTTTACTGTTGCTAAATAAACTAAACAGATCAAAAAGAGTGTCATATTCAAATGTCATATGGATTTACTGACGTTGGATTTGTTGTACATCAATCTCTTATTTTTGCTCAAGTTTAGAACAGTGACCCTCTTAATATAGTACAAATATCTCTCCCAAGTCTGCTAATTTACTTTCTTTCAGCAATTCAACCCCTTGGTTCATCCTGATTTGAGTAATGCCTGAAAACATGCTTGTTTCAGTGAAGAAAATCTATTACTAGTTCCAGTTGTGCTACATAAACCAATCTGACCAAAATGAGGGCACTCAGATTACTGGTTTTGGCCTTTTTGATATGTACCTTTTTATTTTTACATATTTAAAATCCTCTTTCTATAAATGCTCTTGAATGTCTTTCCTAAATCTTCTATACTTTCTTCTGTTATGATCTCCTGTTACTGTTTTCACCTGCACAGTCTGCAGCTAGAGTTTTCCTGCCTGTGGAGTCAGGACAAATCTTCATCACCCGCCAGTCCCACAGCCACTAAGACCCAACCAAGTAAACACAGAGACTTATATTGCTTTCAAACTGTCTGGCCATGGCAGGCTTCTTGCTAATTGTTCTTATAGTTTAAATTAACCCATTTCTATAAATCTATACCTTGCCACGTGGCTCGTGGCTTACTGGCATCTTCACATGCGGCTTGTCATGGTGGCAGCTGGCAGTGTGATACCAATCTTTTAAACAGCATATTAAAGTGGAAACATTGGTGCTAGATTCCCCTGTCTTGGGTTTGCTGACTATAAAACTCTGTATTCTCAGTGATTTATTGGATAATGTAGGCCAAACTTGATTCCAATAACCCATTAACAAATCCACTATCTTAGCTGGATAAAGTGTTCTGAGCATATTTAGAAATTCCCTGAACCAGGGCTAGAGTAATGGCTCAATGAGTTAAGAGCACTGGCTGATTTTACAGATAACATGGGTAGGTTCTGTACATGATGATTCAAAGATATCTAACTCTAGTTACACAGGATCCAATGCCCTCTTCAAGCATTTGTGAACACTGAATATACTATGTATATTTAAACACATACAGGCAAAATACTCATGTATAAAAGAATAAAAATAAAGAAAATATTGAAGGAAAAACGAAATACTGTGAACTAATCAAATTCCTGGCAATACATTTTGAGATGACTACTATTTGGAGTTTCAAATTTGTATCAGTAAACATAATTATAGTTGATACAACCTTAACTTTAATACTAGTGATATTTAATTCAGTTACTAATAAAGTTTTTTTTTCTAGCTCAATTTTAAACTATTATTTTCATTAGTAACTTTTGTGTGTGTACAAATGAGAAAACAAAATAAGTAAGCCAGAATTAAATAAATTGTAATAATTTGTTTTAAGCCTGCCTCCCCCATCAAGAAAGTGAAAAGAGCCAGGTGTGTTGGTGTGTACCTTTAATCCCAGTGTTTAGCAGTCAGAAGCAGATGGATCACTGTGAGTTCAGGACAAGCTGTTCTACAAAGCGAGTTCCAGGCCAGCCAGGGGCTACAGTCAGAACCTGTGTAAAAAATAAATAAATAAATAAATAAATAAATAAATAAATAAATAAATAAATAAATAAATAAAGGTGAAAAGACAACTCAGACCAGAAGCAATATCCTCTACTTTATTGGGATATTTTTTTTTTGAGACAGGGTTTCTCTGTGGTGTTTTGGTGCCTGTCCTGGATCTTGCTTTGTAGACCAGGCTGGCCTTGAACACACAGAGATCCACCTGGCTCTGCCTCCTGAGTGCTGGGATTAAAGGCATGTGCCAACACCGCCTGGTTTATTAGGATTTTTGTAAATTTGTACATATTACTTAGGTTATTGAAATAATGGGTTTGTTATGCTGTTTTCATATATGTACACAATGTGCTTTAATTACATTCATTCCCCAGTACCATATCTTTTCATTCCTCTCACTGCTAGTTCCCTGCATCTTCCTATAGTTGAACTTAACTTTTTATTACTCATGCAAAGAACTGGTTATACCTTGTACATTGTAGTTTAAATTGTTGTTCATTTCCTGTTTCTTTGGTGAAAATCTTAATCCTGAATATTAATATAGTTGGAAATAGCTGGGTGGTGGTGGCGCACGCCTTTAATTCCACACTCGGGAGGCAGAGGCAGGAGGATCTTTGTGAGTTTGAGGCCAGCCTGGTCTACAGAGTGAGATCCAGGAAAGGCGCAAAGCTACACAGAGAAACCTTGTCTCAAAAAAACAAATATATATATATATATATATATATATATATAATATATATGGAAACAAAACTTAAAGAAGTAATTAACATTAAAGGCACTACCAACAGTGGTGCTTTAGTTGCACAGACTTGGTGTTCTTATAAAAAGAAGAGACAGAAGTGATTTCCCTGTCTTCCACTTCAGTGTACACAGAAGAAAAGCCACATGAAGACACAACAATGTGGCCAACAAACAGAAAGGCCTTTTGAGCAACCAAGCCTTTTGCTATCTCAATCTTGGACTTCCAAATACTGTGTCAGGTACTGTGAAATACACCAATACATGCTGTTTAATAATGGCAGCCTGAGCAAACACATATACAAGATAATACTATGTATACCCAATGAAGCCAGAAATTCCAAGTCATCTGTGATAGTTTGTCTTAATATCAGATTGCTAAGAAGTCTTTAAAATGTCTATGAATTCTCCTTCCTATTTAGTAGTCTTTTCATCAATGTTCTTCCTTGCTGTGGATGATTGACTGATAAATAAAATGCTGATTGGCCAGTAGCCAGGCAGGAAGTATAGTCAGGACAAGGAGAGAGGAGAATTCTGGGAAGTGGAAGGCTGAGGCAGAATGATGCTGCCAGCCACTGCAATGAAAAGCATGATGTAAGATATCAGTAAGCCAAAAGCCATGTGGCAACTTATAGATGAACAGAAATGGGTCAATTTAAGATATAAGAACTAGATAGCAAGAAGCCTGCCAAGACCATACGGTTTATAAGTAATATAAGTCTCTGCCTGTTTGCTTGGGTCTGAGCAGCTTCGGGACTGGTGGGTGAGAGAGTTTTGTCCTGACTGTGGGCAGGACCAGAAAAACTTCAGCTACACTTCCTTTTTATACTGCTATAGTGAAGGCTAACTTTGCCACTTTTGCATTAGTAAGACACATTCATGTTTTTTATCCCACATTTATTTCCTCTAATACCACAACAATAAAATAAATACCATTTCCTATACCATGGTGTGAATAATTACTTTAAATGAAAATAGAAATGTATTAATACTCTGCTTCAAAGTCTTTATGGACTCATACAATTTATTATTGTGTTTATTATCTGCCTTTTCTCAACTAAGTATATTTGCACTTTTTTTCTGTGGCATTCAACTACATTAAATGACCCTCTCGAAATAAGTAGATCTTCAATGAACAAATGGTAATGTCTTAAGTGATAGTGTAATAATAATAATAGGCAAAATATAGTCTTGAATTTCAGAATTAAACAGTTGTGCCCAGATCGTGACCCCAAGAAGACCACTGAAGACAAGCATACCAGAATGCAAAAACAAGGCTTTAATTTGGGATATCTAAGAGCAATGCAAACCTAGGCAAGGACTTTGCCCAACATATACAATGCAGTGGAGGCTGGAGGAAGTGCCCAGTCTGAATTGTGCACAGCTTTTAAAGGCAGAAACCACATGATTATAATAGCAGGAGATTTCCACACATGTACATTTCTGATTGGCTTGTTTCTAGGAACTTTCCAGAAATCATGGTTTAATCTTACTTCTAAGGGAGTGGTTGCCCATCACAGTTTCTCATTGGCTGCCCTCAGGTGGAGACATTCTGTGGTTAAATAATCACCATGGAGACCAAGATTGGGACATCCATGGTCACACAGTCACCATCACATGATTAACTTGTTATTCTGTAAAAATGGAGGAGCTTTGGTCTCACACAGTTTGTAAAAGAGGAGGCTTAGGCCAGCCCTATGCAGATATAAAAGGTAGGGCATCTAGATTTTGTGTGTGTCTGTGCTGTAATCTTCTCAAGGCAGAATGTGTTTCTCAGTCATATTCACATCACTAGCTTCTGAGACAATGTCTGTCTCAATAAATGCACTTATTAATAATGATTAACAAGCTGAAATTTCCAGTAGAAAATGCCTAGATAATTCAAGGGCATAGTTAGAAAAAGGTAGAAAGTGGATGCCACTTTTCACAAGGAGTGAAAACTTGTTTCTCTGTAAACACATGAATTCAACAAAGCCAGGGGATCATCAATAATTCAGATTTTTTTTCAATCCCCATGGTTCTCCTTTCAGTGCTTTGACATTTCTTAAGGTAAATTCTCACTATTAAAATTATGGTTGCCCCTAGTAAGCTAATAACCTCTGAATGAATGGGAATAAGTGATGTAAGAATCTCTGCGCTACAGTTTAATATTTAACTGGTAGCTATTATCATTTACTGAAAAACATACAAAAAATACATTTTATTTTTCTTTCACTATAGATAAACATTTCTGTATAATGATAGCAACCATGAACATACTTTTTGAGAAATGAACAGGTGATGTTCACAGTTTCCGAGGCAGACAAGCAAATAGTATCTAATTTGTATGAGTAACTTCTAGAAAGCAATAGGAAAAAAAATCACCATTAAATAAGTAAGCAGTTTGTGAAATGGGGCATTTGAAAATGTAATACATTGTGGGGATGGAGAGAATGTTCAGCAGTTAAGAGCATTGGCTGCTCCTCCAGAGTTCCTAAGTTCAATTCCCATCTACCACATGGTGGCTCACAACCATACTAGGATCTGATCCTCTCTTCTGGCATGCAGATATATGTGCAGAGCACTCATATGTAAAATATACACAAATAAAATATTTAAAAAAAACAAAAAAGTGTAATACATCATTTATAGAGCTACTTTAAAGCTAGTCACCTTGATGTTGATTAAAAATTTAATTAAATTAGTAGTAATTTATTAAATTATGTGTATGTGTATGTGAACATGTCACTTAGACTGTTAGGCTTGGCAGCAAGTGCCATTACCATCTTAACCTGTTTTGCTGGTCCCAATAGTAATTTTACTAATAGCTTGGTGGACTGGAGAGATGGCCAAGTGGTTAAGTAGAGAATAAGAAATTTTGTAATGCTCAGCCTTAATTGGATAACTATATCATATCTATCTTTTTAAAGGCTCAGGGATTTATATGAACAAGATAGCAGAAAGAATATAAGAGCCAGAGGTGGGGGATGACTTCAAAGAAACAGGGTTTTCCAGACAGATGCACATAGGAACTCATGGAAACTGGGAGAGCATGCTTAGCACCTGCACAAAGTTCAAGCTAGACAAAATCTCATCATGGAGAATGGAAGGAATTATTTTTAGTTGATAGCTGCTAGGACAGGGAAAGTTAGTTGTTTTTTTTTTTCTTTTTTTCAATGAAGTAAACTGGGTGTGTCAACCACTCTCCAGGGTTCATGTTAATGAGTAGTCAGTCAGCACTTATGGGACTCCACGCAATTGTTATTTTGTTTTGTTTTAAGAAAGAGAAAGAAGATGAAGTTGGTTCAATGGGGAGTTCGGGGAGGAACTGGGAAGAGTTGGGGAAGGGAAAAGGATATGGTCAAAGTATGTTGTATGAAATTTTCAAAGAATAAATAAAAATGTTATTAAAAATAAAATAAAACACCTTTAAATAAAAGTACTTTTTAGAAATAAAATAATAAATTTATTTATTTATTTATTTATTTTGTTTGTGTGTCTGAAATTCCCTTACTTACTGACCTATTTTGCTAGGTTGATGGGCTAGCGATAGCTTAGCAGTTAAGAGAGCAGCCTGCCTTTCCAGAAGACCCTAGTTCAGTTCCCGGCACCCATGTTCCCTGGTTCATACTCACTTGTAACATCAGTTTCAGAGGATGCAGTGCCTCTGACCTGCTCAGGAATCTGCATGCTCAGACACAGACACAAACACAAACATATACGAACAACAACAAAACTGGAAAAAACAATTGAAAACCTATCTTTTCCATCTTTTGTAACTAATCTGGAGAAATATAGATATTATATTATCAATTTCTTTGTAATTTATAATCCTCAAGTATTACCTATATTTCCAGGAAAAATTAAAGAACATTATGTTGGCTTATATGGAGATGGACAGCATGATAAACATTGTGTAATACATTACTTGTACAGCAATGAAAGCTACCTGGATTTGCCTCACTGGGTGACAACATAGTCGAAAAAACACAGTAATAGACCATTCTGAATTGTTTATCAGTAGATTTTTATCTTTTCTGTTTGCTTCTTACTCATTAACATCACTTTTTTTTTTTTTTTTTTTTTTTGAGACAGGGTTTCTCTGTGTAACAGCCCTGGCTGTCTCAAAACTCACTTTGTAGTTCAGGCTGGCCTCAAACTCACAGAGATCTGCCTGCTTCTGCCTCTGCTGGGATTAAAGAAGCCACCATGCTTGGCTTCTTTAGCCTTTCTTACAGAACAGGTCTGATGAAGATATATTACCTCACCTTTCATGTGTGTGAAGCAAAAAGAAATATAATGAAGTTTGACAAGGAAAGGTGTATGGGTAAGTTTAAGTTGTGAATAAGGCGAGTACAGATGAGAAAGGATTTGTAATTGTTAAATAGATTATTTCCATTAAAGAGAAACCTCCTCTGGTTCTGCACCGAGACAATAGAAAGTCTTCCCTAAGAATAAGACCCCACCCACCAGAGGCTCTCACTTCTGAAAATGCAAATTAAGTTGAATGCCTAGAAGAGAATACCTGCTCTGAGCAAAAGCATCTACCTAGAGAAGTATTACTCAGGTTCAGCAGAACCTGATACAACTGTGGACCAATGGAGCCATTCTCTATCCTGCACTGACAGCAGAAGTGAGCAGTGCAGTCCATGTGGTACTGCTTTTGCAAGCATAGAAAATGAGAGATTGAGCAGTCATGGAGTCTTGCTCAATGGCTTCAGAGGGCCTCTGGAGCCATGAAACATGTAGCAGGGTCAGAGTCCCTCCAGGGGGGCCCTGCCACGCCAATGTACAAAGCTGTGAAAATAAAGCACATGTTGTAATGAAGCCCAAAACATGTTGAAGAAGTCAAGACTATGAGCCATTCACTGGGAAAACTACAGACACAGAGCGAAATCTATAAACATGAATATGTGTAGGCATAAATAGGGGTATATCTTCTTTGGGATTCTGATACCTAGGGCCCAATTTATTTATTTATTATTTAAAATTATTTATTACTGAAAATGGTCATCAGCCTATGGTAATCCCAAAGATGTGAGGAGAAAGAACACTAACTCAAATCATTATGGCCACATTAATTAAAACAAGTAATTAATTAAAGCAAGCTTTTTTATTTGTGTACACAGGCTGCCTCACCCTAAGGCATAAGTGGTCAGCCTTAGACATAGGGAATATAAGGTTTTTATAGTTCAAGGTAAAGGTTTTATAAATAGGGAATTCGGCTGGCAAATAGGTAGGATAATAGAAACAGAACAGAATAAAGTGGTCATAACAAGGTAGTCTTAACAATAGGTGGTTATAATAACCTTTGAAACAAAGGAAGGGTTTCAAGATGGTTATAACAACTTTTGAAACAAAGGCATGGTTGCCATTTCCTGGAACAGGCAGTACAGAACCATTTGTAGTTAAGGTTACAGGTGGGACATAGCCCAATTCTCAAGAAATAGGTTTAACCTTAAACAAGAATGAATTGAGTTTGTTTTTATTATAAGATGGCTTTCAAGCTTAAGATGGAGGCAGGCTGGTTCATTTACTACGTTTAAGTATTCAGCTTATCATTCCTGATATTGTATGTGCTTTTAAGGATGTTAGGAGGTGATAAGGTTGCATAGTCTGAAGAGTTCTGGCTTTATTTGGAACATTTTCTACCATGAATTCCATGATTTACAAAAGCACTTAAGGCTGTATGAATGAGTATACATTAAAGAGGTCAAGCCTAATGCACTTCAGTAGCCATTCCTGAACTCTGAATAGGGATCATCTCAAGACCAGAAAACCATCTGTCATAAGGTTCTTCCCATCTGACCTAAGTTCAAACTGCTATGTGCTGAGACAAAAAGGATAAAGAGATTATATTCTTCACTTTGCAGGCCATGTATATGGTGACCATGCAATTAAATAAAATATATTTGTCTACTGTTGATTATATTTTTTCAAGGATGATGATTTTTAACTGGGGGTATTTTGTGCCCCAGAAAACATCTTAAATGCCTGAGGACATTTTTAATTATCTTAAATTAGTGGCATGATGCTATTGGTTACTAGAAGACACAGTCCAAGTAGCTTTTAACATTGTTTGATATGCAGAAATGCCCTTGCAGTAAAGAATTATCTGGCTTAATATATCAAAAGTGATTAGTTGAAATTTTTTTCCCTGTGATGAAGGGTTAAGTTAACCAAATGTGCCCTGAACACATACCTCTGAATCATAATGTTTACCTTTTATGTATTTGCCTGGAATCAATTTATAAAAATGCTCCTATGATTCTATCCCTTTTCCTTTTTAGATGTTTGAACACAATAAGACCTTTTCATTGATGACTTATTTAATTAGTTTAATAATAGTTGAATCCTATTCTGCCCCCTCAAAAATTCCTATTTCCCTTGCTTTCTTATGGTTGGGAAATTTATCCGTGCATGAATAGCCTTCTCTTTTAAATTTCTGCAGAGCTTGCTTAGCTTATTTGTAATTTCTGAATTCCCAATTGTGATAGGGGTATCTGCTCAGTAGCACTTTTGTAATTAAATGAATGAACTCAACTGTAAGAATACTAGAGATGAATGCAAATAATAATGTGCTACATTTTCAAGTTCTTAGCTCCACTGAGCCTTGAGTTACTACTGATCTAATCACGAGTTTACCGTTGCTGTTTCAAAAACAGAGAAGAAATGGGAAGCTCATTTACTCTTGTTTTAAATGTTCACAAACCAGTAAAAGAAAAAATAATATAAGCAGACATTTTTTTTTTAAATTTAAGTGGCATACTTCATTAAATTTCCTTTGATTATTAGCATTTAAGAGAACGACTGAAGTTAAGTGGTTTAAAATCAATATCTGATTTCATTTGCAGGGGGTTGTTTTTGATACAGAAAAAAACAATGGATGTCTGACAAACAGCTTTTTAAAAAAATATTTAAGGATTATAGTGATTCCTCTACCCCACTTGTCTCTCAGGTACACTTTCTTAACACAGAGTTAAGAAAAATCTTCCTTGATATACAAGTAACATGTACTAAGAACCCTCTCCTTTAATAACCATTGTCACTCTTTACACAAATGAATGACAATGACGTATCCACTGAAATCACAACTATATGCTAATTCCTCTTAATACCTTTTCAGGGGAAATTTTGTTTTTAACAATCAGATCAATTAAATCAGTGAGGACTTACTGTGCAAGTCCCCCATGATATGGAGAGTGGTTTGAGGTGGTTAAACTAATTCTTTTTCACATAGTGTCTTAGGTTTTCTATTGCTATGAAGAGATACCATGACCTTAGCAATTCCTATAAAGGAAACCATTTAATGGAGTAGCTTACAGTTCAGAGGTTTAGTCCATTATCATCAGGATGGGACATGACAGTGTGCAGAAAGACATGATGATGGGGAAGGAGCTGAGAGTCTGACATCTTCATCCACAGGCAACAGGAAGTAAACTGAGTGTCATAGTGTCACTCCCTATAAGCTCATGGGGGCCAATTACATTCAAACTACCAAACACAGGGTACATCTCAACTGCAAACTGTATTGAGTATGGTCTACTTGAATTTAACAGAATATAAGTTTTCATTTAACAGTTACTTCTGTTTCAGTAGACTTTTGTACTTTTCTTACAAACTGAAGAATAATTTTAGTTTCTTATCATATAGACATAGTTTAGAATCTCCTCATAGAGTAGAAAGCTATTTAAAGATTTAATTAGATTTAAGTGAGCAACATATGTAAGAACATAGTAAAGTAAACAAAAACAGAATGCTGGGACACCCAGAGAACCAGGGTAGGAATCGACTCCCCATATGGAAACTAGAGGAAAAATAAGTCTTCCTAGAGTAGAATAAGATCTAGGGCCATGGTAAACATGGATTCCCAGGAGGAGCTGTGAATATTTAGGGGAATAAAAGCAAAAGGTTAAATTTAAGTGGTATTACCAAAATAGCCCATGAATCTTTTGAGGAACCTATACAAAAAGTGACATGTATTCCTAGGTCCTGGTAAATGAAAAGTATGTTTTTGTTGTTGTTGTTGTTTTTTTAACCAGGGCCTGTCAAGGATTCATATCAGTGAGAATAAAATACATGAATTTAAACTATTGCTAGAGAGTTCATCTAAAAGAACACACCTCTTCACTAATCCATCAAAATTTAGGCTTCTACAGTATTTCATCTTTACTTTTTTGGAGGGGTGGAACCTGTAAATATTCTTTATTTCTTCATTAGACTTTTAATTATTAGATGCATAAGAAGTTCTATTATTTACTTTCACTAATCAACTCAGTGATTTTAATGGGAAGGAGCCAAACACACTATGATCCTTTTATTGTAGACATACATGAGTCATTTAACAAAATACTAAACTTCTTCTGTCACATGCTGCTTTACATACAGTATATACAGAAAATGTCCCTCATCTCAAATGTGATTTGCACACTATTAAGAGAAGAAATACCCAAGAAATAAATGAAATTATTGAATGCCTAAAACAGATTCAACCAAAGTAGAGAAAGAGTAGGAATAGTGGGGCTAGAGAGTAGTGGACTGTATGATTGTAATGTAAAATAGGTTTTCCAGATAAGTCTTCACTGAAAAAAATGGCATTTGTTGGAAGACTTGAAAGGCATATGGAAATTTCCAGGGTCAAGGAAGGCTGAGAAAACAATAGGTGTGAATGGCTAAGGGAGAAACATGGTAGATATATTTGATGAATAGAGAACTCTAACAAGCCAGATATAATGAAGTGCAAAAAAAGCCCAAATCACTACTAATAAAATTAAAAACATGTCTTTCATCATTAGATGAAGTAAACCCATAATGAGTTTTTCATATGGAAAGCAGCTAGAGTTTTTTTTTTCTTTCAGCTATAATAACGGATGTTTGTAATGTAAGCTTAATATGCATTTCTCAGTATTGTAGGACTCCAGATCTGTGAATATATTCAGTATTTTGAAATAATGTAAAGTGGGAGGGGAATTTAGTAGTAGAGCTTGCCTGAGTCATGTGATTTGGGAAAGATTTTATATTTCAATGATTTTTTTAAAAAGACAGAAAGAGATACAATCTAATGGCTCTTTCATCTTTCTCTTTTTATCTAAATATTTATATTTCACTTTCTGTACTTTAAAACACTGACCTTTCTGAACATGTAATACTTGAAATTTAGTTCACAAACACTGTTTCTTTAAGAGTTAAGCAAAATCCTTCTTCTGAGAAATGAGTATAAAGTAGGAGAGAATGTCTGTTATAGTTACAATAAAACACATTTTTTCACTCTGAAAGTTCTGCACAATTGTCATAAATAATTTTGGATAGGAAAATCATATGAGGAAATGACAAACACTAACCAGATAGCCACTTTCTGCTTTATACTTCGTGCAGTGTTCCTTTAGGATACCCCTCAGATATGCAACCCAGGATTCTCAAGTCTCTAATATAAACTAGTATTGTATTTGCATAGAACCTACACATATCCTTCTCTATATTTAGAGTCATTTATAAATTACTATTAATATTTGACATAGTGTAAAATTCCAATGGAAATGGTTGCCTACAAAATAAAGACAAGATACAATTTAGGTGAGATGTTGTAGGGCTGTCTGGTGGTTTGAATAAAAAAATATCCCCAATAGGCTCAGGACTTTTAACACTTGGTCCCCAGTTGGTGGTGCTGTTTGGGAGGTTATGGGAGGTGAAGCCTTGTTTGAGGAAAGAGTTTATAGCCTCACTCTGCTTCCATTTTACTCTTTCTGCCTCATGTTTGCAACTGAAAATGTGAACACTCAGCTTCCTGTTTCTGAAGCCATGCCTGCTGCTTTATGCCATACTTCCCATATCATGATGGATTCTTATTTTTCTGGAACCACAAATGAAAATAAACTTTTCTTTCACAACAAATGTATTATTTACTTTTGTGTTGCTGTGATAAAACTCCATGACAAGAGGCAACTTAGGGAAAAAAGAGTTTGTTTTGGTTTAGAAGGTTTCAGAGGGAAAAGAGTCAATGATGGTGGAGTGGATATATGGCACTAGGAACAGGAAGATGAGAGCTCATATCTTACAGTATAAGCATGAAGCAGAAATTTCAAACTGCAAGTCATTGGAAGATTTTTAATTCTCAAAGCAGGCCCCAGTAATGTACTTTCTTCAACATGATTGTACCACCTTAACTTCCTCAAACAGCACCAACAACTGGGGATCAAGTGTAGTGGGTAGCCATTCCAGCTTTGACCTGGAAATACCACCCCCTTTGAGGCTTCGGTAACTGTCATGCCTACAAGACAGAGCTGAGAGAGGACCTCTGAAGACCCAAGATCTGGATGGGGGATCTCTCTTGGTTCCTGGTCCCTGGACGCTGGAGGTAGACTGAGCAGAGTTCTCCAGAGAACACTGCCGGACTGCGCTATACCTTTCCCAGACCCTGTAACCTACCCCTTCACTTGTAAGTTATCCCACAAAATAAACCTCCGTTTTAACTACGTGGAGTGGCCTTAATAGTTTCACCAATATCTGGCAAGCAATGTGGGGCAATTCTGAGCCCGGCTAACTCAGGTTCATGCCCCATGAAAAATGAAATAATGATAAAATGTATGAAAGTAGATGCATCTTGAAACTATATTATATGACATAATTTACACTTAAACAGGAAATACTTCATGTTCTCCCTTGTATGTATATCTTAGTTTAAGTTTCATATATGTGCATATATGTGTGTGAGAGTGTGGATATAGGTCTTAAAACTAGAAAGAGATATACCAGGCTTTTTATTTGGGGCCACCAGCCAGCTCCCAAATCATGACATGGAGAGTTCTTATTATTTATGAATGCTCAGCTTAGCTTAGGCTTGTTTCTGGCTAGCTCTTTTAACTTAAATTAATCTGTTTCTCTTTATCTACCTTTTGCCTCTGAGCTTTTTACTTTTCATATCTTACTTTCATTGCTTCTTGTGTCTGCTGACTGGCAGCTGCCTTGCTTCTTGCCTGTGGTGTGTCCCTCTTTCTCCACATTCTCTTCTCTATTCTTCTCTTACATGCCTAGATTTCTCCTCCTATTTATTCTCTGTGCCCACCAGCCCTGCCTATCCTTTTTCTGCCTAGCTATTGGCCATTTAGCTTCTTATTACATGAATCAGGTGCCTCAGGCAGGCAAGGTACAACAAATGCAATGCATCACTACATAATTAAACACACATCCTCACAGCATTAAACAAATGCAACATAAACAAATGTAACACACCTTTACACAGTTAAAGTAATATTTGCACAACAAAAGCAAATGTAACACATGTTTATATAGTTAAAATAATATTCCACAACAAAGAAGATTTAAGGAAGGTGGGTAAACAGTGTGATATATGGTAATGCATTTGACCTGAAAGTAGAATAAGGATTATTGTATATAAAAAGATATAACCAGTGGGTCAGGGAATTAGAAAAAGAAGTAGGGGAGGTGAACCACAAGGTTTGTATGCAAAACACTACAATGAAAATCATTTGTATGCCAACTAGAAGACAAATAGAGGTGTCTTACAAGTTAGGAGAGCTTCCTGTTCTTGCAGAAGATCACAGTTTGGTTCTCAATATCCACATGGCCCCTCACAACTATCCTTAACTACAGTTCAGAAAATTGAACACTATCATCTGGCCTCTGAGAGCACCTGCATTTGTGTGTGCATACATTTACACACATAAACATGCATATAAATAAAAGGTAAAATATTTAAAAACATAAACAAATAAAAATGGAAAAGAGTCTATGTATATCCAGTATAAGCAGAATGATTTGTTTACTTGCTTGTTTGTTCTTTGCAAATATTAACTATAACAAATTGAATCCAGAGATGCAGAATGTGAGTTTGAGGGATCAGCAGATACAAGAGCCAATTTTTAAGAACCAGAAAAATACTTGGGTATATATATAAATTGTGTATCTAGATATTTTATATGTGTATATGTTTGTATCCATGCATCAGTACAAAAAGTAATTTAAGATGACTTAGTTTTTCATAAATTAAATAAAAATACAAATGTTTTCTTAAGCATTTGAAGCATTAAATATACAATATATAAATAAGTTTTCAATAAAATTATAGAATACAAATTGTGTACTTTTTCATGTATCATCATTGTTAAGTAATACTCAAGATAAAGTCTTATTTAGTTCTGCTTAGTAATGAATATGAATCACTACATAGTAAATGTTTTGAACTGTTACATTTTTTCCTAAATATTTTAAAATATTTGATATATAAATAATGTTAATATATTTTCCTACTTGTTGTTTTGCCTATGCTATTCAAGTCTGTCAGCATATTTTCAATCTAATGTACCAAGGTCAAATGCACTCTAGAGACGTTTCTTAATGGAATTTTCAAGCAGATCTATGCTATTGTACAGTAGACTAAACAAACTGATGACCAGCACATTTAAAATATATATTATGCAATTTCAGAAAGGTTTGGGAATGCATGGGACACCTTTCAAATGCTAAATAGTGTTTGTATGGTCTTGCCTAAAGAAAGATGGAAATATATTTTTGCTGATTTTTTTTCCAAATGAGACAAGATTCAGATAAATTATAGAGGTAAACATTTAAAATATTAAAAAAAAGCCAATTTGAATAGACAGAAAAACTACATAGAATGTCTTGACTTGAGTGTAATAATTTGTTACCAATTTATATCCAATATTATTAGTAAATAATATTATAGAAATGGGGACACCCAAACTTATGAATGTGCTATTAAATTTAAGAGGATTTTATTTCAGATAATTAAAAATAATAAAATAGATTAGTTAATCTATCAACTATTTTTTAAATAATGCCTTGGTTCATTTTATAATTATTAAAAAACTCTAGTTTGATGTAAGTCATAATTATATCCTTTATATAATTTTTATCCTCATATTTCTTGTGTCTTCCTCATATTTTCCTATCAATTTATCCATTGCTTCTTTCTATATTTCATTTTGTTTTATTTCTCTCACATCCCTAACACATTAGTGATGTTTTGTTTGTGTGTTTTTAATTTTTTCTTTTTATTCCCCAAATCTATCATTTGGGTGTTTTTATACTGTCTTTTTATTTATCATCTCTATATAGTTAATAACTAAATACTGCTCTTTTATCCATGCCTCAATCGATGGCCTGTTTTTATTTTGTAACTGCTTTAGGTCCTTCCCATTGGTCTATCCTAAAATTTTGACAAAGCCTATGTGAAAGATTTCATAAATCTTTTTTCTCTTTAATACCTATCACTATAGCCACTAATTAAAAAAATAGATTTAGCACTCTGGACATTGGTTCTCAACCTGTGGGTCAAGATCTTGTTGGCAAACTCCTACTTCCAAACACATTTACATTGTGATTCATATGTGTAGCAAAATTACAGTAATGAAGCCCCATCAAAAATAATTTTATGGTTGGGGGTCACCCCAACATGAGGAACTGTATTAAAGAGTTGTAGCATTAGGAATTTTGAGAACTACTGCTCTAGACAATGATCAATATCCAATACACATTCTGAAATAGTATAAATAGTCTGTCTTGATTAGTTAATATACTAGCCAGTAGAGAACTATTGAATACTTGAAATTAGTTGGTGCAATGAAGAAACTGAATTTTTATTTAATTTTAATTAATGTTAAATTTGAATAGTTATCTATGGTTATTTTGAACAAATGATTCTGTGATATTTTCTGTCTGAATTGATTAAATAACTTTGGAATAATCACCATCCAATCAATCTTAGTTATAGAACAGTACACAGTTTTACTCTATTACTTAAAGACTATCAATATCTAGTCCTTTATTAACACATAGTCTGTATTTCATAGGTGAACATGTGAAATCCACTTTTGTCTGATTCCATAATATTTTTCTAGTCAATTTTCAATAAATTATATACTCTAATTTATTCACATTAATGTATTTCTGCTCTGAGACCATCATAATATTACTGATGTAGTAATCTCTTCCAGAAATCATAGCTCTAATGGCATTTCCAAACATTCTTGGCTGTTAAATATGAACTTTAGTTGCCTCTTTTCCTTTCTTCTTCTTTGTCCTCTTCTCTCTCTTCTTTTTTTCAGTTTGCTTTGCTCTAAGCTAGCTCTCTCTATACTGAATCATCTTAGTTATATATCTTTATCTCATCTGTACTGTATCTGTTTGATTCTCATAACTGATTGTAGACATGTTTCATATCTCATTTAGTCCATAGTCTTCAGTCTTTGATCCATTAATATGTTTAAAAATAAAATAATTATGACTATGTAAATTATGTAAATGTGATCTTATGAATATGTGTATCTGAAACACAGAGATAGTGCTACATACATACCCCAAAATACACAAGTAATCAAACTATGGCTTACACATTTTACAGAGTTTTATATTATTGTAACACGAATCTTATTAATAAAAAACCTGGAGCCAGAAATTGGGGTGAAAAGCTGAGGGAGCAGAAAGAAGCCAGCCACGTTCTTACCTGCTTGGCGATCCACCACCAAAGAGAGCTACTTCCTGTATACTCACACCTATATGACTTTCTGTTCTGCCATCTAATTTCCTCTCTGCCCAGCTACATCACTTCCTGTCTGTCTGTACAGACCTCCAGACCTTTATGGTTAGTGCTGGGATTTAAGGCATGTGCTACCATGCCTGGCAATGTTCCCAGTGTGGCCTTGAACTCAAAGAGATTCAGACAGATCCCTGCCTCCTGAGTGATAGGACTAAAGGCCATGTGCTATACCATTCCCTGACTTCTATGTTTACTAGAGTGACTGACTTTTTCCTCTGATCCTCAGACAAACTTTATTGGGGGATACTGATAAAATATCACCACACCTTATTTTTACAGTTATATCATAAATTTACATTGCTGTTTAAAATGGTCATTAAACTAGTTTTTAGAAATTTTCTACATAATTAACATTTTTCTATTTTGAATATAAAGCAATCTGAAATATTGTAAGTATGTGCAACAAAACATTATAAAGTGTTTATTTTAAACCAGAATATTTTAAATTGAAAAAATCCACCATTTGTATTTGTTTACCTCTGCATGTAGTTCATTCAAACTGTTAATTATTGTCAAGGAAACATGGATAATGAACCTTCAACAACTTGGAATCAATGAATTTTTCAGTTAGTAATATATTAAAGCAGATATTCCACTTCATATTTTGTAAGTTCTCTCTGGAGAATTCTGACTTTATAATTTTCAAAGAAACAATCATTCCACAATAGAAGATCTGTTTATTACCAGCATAAACACAATCCAATCATTCTGTGATATAATATTTTCAATAATAAATATTCCCATTTTCTTATTATAGAACTCAATTATTCCTAAGTGAATAGTAAAAAGTTGGGTACTGTTAATGATGGCATAAAGTAGGATTAAGTTACTAAAGGAGGCTTATATGATATACTTGAAATAAATTGCCTTTATGAATTCCAACTCTATGTACAGTGAATATATTCCAATAAAAGATGAGAAGTGTAAAAATAGCATTAGGAAGAAAACTTATGAGATGATTTTTAAATGCTTACAAATCTATTGTTCCTTGCATTAAAATTCAACAATAACCAAGGTGTAGTGGTTCATGCCTTTAATCCCAGCACCTGGGAAGTAGTGGCAGGAAGATCCCTGAATTTGATATCAGCCTGTTCTACATAGTGAATTCCAGGACATCCGGGGCCATATACCTGGTCTGGGAAAAACCAAAACAAACAAACAAAAGCAACAATAAGGGAATAACAAAGTCTCCCTTTGCAAAGATCACACCAAAATGGATCTTTTCTCTCAGATCAGAAATACAATTGTCTCTTATACAATAACTAAATTTTGTATGCATAAAATAATCACAGAATCAGGTAGCCTGAGATGGAGTTTCAGCTAGGATTTCTTTCAAGGTGATAGTCATGTAGACACACTCCTGTTTCATACACAGTGGTCTTGTAGAACAAAGTTCCTCAGTATGGCCAGGTGCAAGATAATAATCTCATTTATCAATAATACTAGTAATATGTAAATGACTGCAGAGTTCCTTAGAGCCAGAATTACACAACAACACTAACAGTGCAATGTCTGTTTTGGCCCAGATAAATGGAATGCAAATACATTTTCAGTAGAAGAACTCAGAACATTGCAGATATTGCCTTTGAAACTATATTGTAATGTTGCTTTGCTGGTCTTAGTACTCACTATGTAACCCAGGCTATCATCAAAGTCATGGTAATACTTTTGCCTCAGTCTCCCAAAAATGTAGGGTTATGGGCATGTACCACCAATGTCCAATGACAATTTCAGATATTTAGGAAATAACTCACATCACAAAAAACAAATAATAGAAACTGTTTCTGATAATGCAAAAGAGGGACAAATGGCTAGTATTTAAAATATATGAGACGCTTGCACATTAAAAATACAAAGATATATAATGTCATGTAAAGGAAGTTAAATGTGAAATATTATACATACACCCACATAAAAAATCACTAATAACTTGGCAGTTGCATAAACAAACAAAATCCCCACAACACTAATCAGATTTTCATGTTAAAAAAAATTCTGTTAGAAAAGTTTTATGGCTCAGTTGTTAAGAGCACTGGCTGCTCTTCCAGAGGATCCGGGTTCAATTTCCAACACTCAATTATTGAGTAAAAACCATATGGAACTTCAGTTCCCAGGGATCTGATGCCTTCTTCAGGCACCCACTGGCCTTACAGGTAATGTGGCACACAGATAGGCATATGCACAGGCAAAACATCCATACACATAAAATAAAAAATAAGTAAATATTTTAAAAAAGAAAGAAACAGAAATCAAAAGCTCTCATATGTTGCTATGATCATGTAAAGCAGCACAGTCACTTATGAAAGATAATTTGACAGGCTTTTCTGTAATTAAAAGATGTTAACATTTTAAGATTAAGTATAAACCACCCGGGGTGGGTATAGGCTTGTAATTCCAATAACTTGCGATCTGAGACAGCAGAATAGTAAGTTCAAGACGAGTGTAGACTGCAGAGTGAGGGCAGGGCCAATCTGAGCAGGAAATAGAAATAAAAAGCAAAAGAAAAGGATTATAGGGATTCGTGGTGATTCCTTGCCTTGCATGCACAAGGCCCTTGGCTTGCTCCTTCATAGTTAATATAGTAATGATAACAAATTAAGATTATCCAGGTGGGCATGATGACTCATGTGTGTAATCCCAGAACTCAAGGGGCTGACACTGGAAGATTGGTACAAATTTGAAACCAGTCTGAGCTCTATAGTGAATTCCAGGACAGATTTTGGCTACAGAGTAAGACCCTGTCTTACAGACAACAATAAAAAAAATGTTTAACTATTTCTCTTACAAGACAAACTTAAAAGAATCAGAAAACAGAACAGCAAAGAAACTTTTGATTTGAATGATTTGAATATTTGAATGATTATTTAATATCTTCAGTGAAGTACTGATCAGATGTTAAAATGAGTATATATGTACTCATATATCATGAGTCAGAATTGTAGTGTTAATTGCTGAAAAGTTTATATTCTATTAACACTACCATCTAAAAAGATAAATTTCACTTTCCTACCATGTGTGAAACTCTGAGTCCACTTTACATACTCCAAATAGAAAATCAAATTTCAGAGAGTTACATAGCATTTGATCATTTATATAAAACTGAAAATTCTTTGAATAACCTACATTATTGATGGAGTGCCACAAATGTAATAAAATGGAAAACTAAAGAAATACAAATAGCATCTTCTGGAAAGTGTGTCCTTCTGCTGAGAAAAGTCTCAGTGAAACTATTTCTTCAAAAACTAGAACTTTTCAATGTGGTAAAATATTAAGCAAGCACCTTGGAAAATCAAATGTGTGACTTCTAGAATTTGTATTATGGTGGGGGCAAGTGATGAGCTTGCATTTGACAAAGCGTCTAGGAAAATGTGAGCCAGCCTAGGAGTAAAACTGGAGAAAATGTCTTAAGTTGCCAGAGTTAAGTCCAGAGTGGACTTGGATGAGAGGCTGGTGCAGGAGGAACAAGGCTTTAAGGCTACTCTGGCCTATGTCATGATCCTCTGACTTAAAATATATTTAAAGATTATGTAAATGAAGGAATAAGGCAGGGCTAGAATATGTAAGAGAACCAATTCTTCACTGAGTAAGGATATGGTAGTTTGCTAAGTATAATGAAAAGGATATTTAATTATAAATTGATACTATTCATGTCATTAAATATGACCAAATTTCATTTCATTACCTAGAAGTGAAGATAAACACATAATCTCATTTTATGCATAATATTCTCCCAACAGCTGGCCTAAAGTGTTAGTCGAAATATTACACATTTTACAACATGGTCTAGTGATTATATGGTTAGGTGGAACAAGCCTAGGGCACAAAGAAACATGTATGTTCCTTATAACAGTTGCAATACAGACCATAATCTACTTCCTTGGTGCTTCAAAGCATTGTTATAATAAACTAGAAGATTCAATTTGGTGATTCAAACTAGTGCCAACAACTTGACAGCTCTAATATCACTAGACTATCTATAGTTTTTTGGATATTTTAAATTCATTACCAGTTAGTACAAATTCCAAGTATTTCTATGCATTTTTGAAATGTAAAGATAGAAAATGCCACATTATGAACAAGACAGAGAATGAGGGATAATTTATATTAAGCCGAGCTTAAGTTTGTTTTTCATTATTTCCCCTTTCCTTCCTCTTTTCCTTCCTTTTTAAAAATATGTACTTTTCAGGGTTTTTTTTTTCCTGAACCAGGTGTGTCCAATCTATATAACCACAGTACAGCTGAAGGTAGCTATGAAGTAGCAAACCACAAAATTGTAAACTTACTTAAATCAATGTGTGTGTGTGTGTGTGTGTGTGTGTGTGTGTGTGTGTGTGTGTGTGAGAGAGAGAGAGAGAGAGAGAGAGAGAGAGAGAGAGAGAGAGAGAGAGAGAGGAATATGTGATACTCAAGTGTAAACTTTGTCCGTGATGATATCACTTTACAATGTTGAAATATTGGAATAC
This sequence comes from Peromyscus leucopus, assembly GCF_004664715.2. NCBI lineage: Eukaryota > Metazoa > Chordata > Mammalia > Rodentia > Cricetidae > Peromyscus > Peromyscus leucopus. Next base: position 51,035,354 of record NC_051083.1, read on the forward strand.
TTTAAAGATAATGTCTGCTGTCTCCAATGTTTGACATATATTAAATGGAAAACTATAATACTCATTACCACAATTCTTAAGGTAAATTTCCATGTTTATCATACAACTCTGAAAAAAAATTTTGAGTTATGTCATTGGTGAAGTATTTACTATGAAAGTATTTACTGTAACATATACTATTAGATTGTTTTTAAGAATTCTTCATAAAGTTTGAAATAAAATAATAAAAATAAGGTGGCTAACAACATATGGCATACCAATTATTTGAAAAGATTTTGCATGAACTTAAATATATCCTTGCTGTTTGATTAGAAATGTCTAGTATATATATATGTATATAGAACAAAATAGTAGATAGCTTGCAACTCATTTGGGAAGATATCATTTTTCCCTAAGTCACTTTGGGTTTCCTTACTGAGTTTCAAGTAGAATTTGACTTCATGAGTACATTGTTTTATGGTTCTTCACAGACTAATATCTTAATAATTTATTTCATTTGCATACTATAGCTTTCCATATACTCAGTGAATATGTTCCTATATACTATCCCTTTTCATCTCTTCTTCACATAAAAATGTCTTTAAAGAAATCTTTGAATATTTACTGGTATTTTTGTTTTGTTTTGCCAATAGAGCAGAGTGATACTTTACAGAATTTCCTTTACATTAACTGAATTACAACCTGTGATCAAATTCTGAGTAGATAATCTTCCCCTATTTTGTAATTGATTGGAATTATATATAAACATAGATCATAATAAACAACTTCATGAGAAATTTTCTTCAGCATTCTTCCCTACATCTCCATCAATACATGGCTTAATTCTATTTTAGGAATTCACTCACTTGATTTACTTCCCATACTATGCCAGATGAAAGTTAATGTGCCATTAGTAGGAACAGCCTCATAACAACTTTATGTGAGTGAGTATCATAAGTTAATACAGCCCTGAAGAACGAATAGGTTCTGTGTCAGTAGTTTCAACAGTGAAGAGTAAAAGGTCAAGATGAAGTCCAGTGCCCATTGTGGAGCTGTGCACTGGAATGTACAGACAGCAGACAGAAAACAAAAAGTCAGTAAAAATTGCACAGATAATGCCTTAGGCCAAATTGGCTCATCAATTTAGTATGCTGTACATTATCTGAGAAAGAGAGGAGAGGCAGAAGATGGAAGGAGAGAAGGGAAGAAGGCACAGGAAAAAAGGAATAAAAAAGGAAGGAAGCAAGGGAGGGAGGGAGGGAGAAAGAAAGGAAGTGGAGGAGGAAAGAAAAAATGATAGATTAAACAAAGGAACAGTGGAAGGAACAGAAAGGAAAGAGGAGGAGTGAAAAGAGAAAAAAGAATGAAAAAGAGATTAATGAAAAGAGTGAAAAAGGAGACAGGAGGGGAGGAGGAAGTACGTTTATTAGTAATTGTTCATTGCCTTACAAATTTCTAATCAATGGGTTGAAATGGAAATTTTGTATTCTGGGAGTTTGTGCTTTTCTTTTATCTCATCCTATCCCATATTATTTATGGCTGATATTTAAGGAGTTTCTTCAGTAGATTACTTTGCCATAGACCATTGAAAGTTTCTGTGTGAATGATAACTAATTAAAAGGTAGCTAGTTAGCCTGTAACAAAAAAATATTGAGCCCGAAGATAATAAGCAGCTATCTTATCTTATTTGGCTTTAAACTTTTCATCTAAAACCTATATATCTGTCTGCATCAATTACATAATCCTCTCACTCCCATTGTAGCAGGATTCTTAAAAATTCTTATTAATAAAATCAAACCCGAGGCCAGTTATTGGGGTCCATGCTGGTAGATCAGAGAGACAGAACAAGCCACAGCTATCTCACCTTGCCAGTTCCTCAGCTGGTCCTGTTTCCTCAGACTGGAAGCTTCTGTGTCCTCATCCCAATGGCTCTCAGCTGAAACTGCTGCTAGAAGCCTGAATGCTGAACCAGCCAAATGCTTAACCAGCCAAATCCTTCTAGTTTCTGGTCCTCACGCCTTATATATCTTTTTGCTACCACCACTCCCTGGGATTAAAGGCTGGCTTTCTGGGATTAAAGGCGTGTGTCACCATGCTTGGCTATTTCCAATGTGGCCTTGAACTCACAGAGATCCAGAGGGATTTCTATCTCTGGAATGTTAGGATTAAAGGTGTGAGTGCCACCATTTTCTAGCCTTTGTATCTAGTGGCTGTCTGTTCTCTGACCCCAGATAAATTTATTAGAGTACACAATATTTTGGGGAACACAATACACCACACTCCCATAGCTGATAAATACTCATTTCACGTTGTATTATATTTATAGTGATGGATAGTCTTATGAAATGGAAGACTGTAGTCTTAGAAAAAGGAATATTTTGTTGATTTATTTGCACATATTAATCGCAACCTCAGAACAGAAGTTCAGTGCTGACCCAGGGTAACAACTCTGTCCATCAGAGGAACAAATTCTAGGAATGGTCCTTAGGCTACAGGACGACTAAAGTAGTAAGAAAAGAAATAGAGAAGGTATTTTCTAATCCTTGGGGTGGAGGTGTTTGATAACTAGCTAGTATAAAGTATCCTAGTGAATTCTATTGTTTATATTCCCAGTAAAAATTTAACTTATGCTCATTGTCAACCATACTTAGTTGTGTTTTTAGGTATCTCACGTTATCTGAAAAGTTGTTTTCTTCTCTTCTCATATTTTTAATGACCTCTTAGAAAAATTTGACTTGAATAACTCACTGGTACTTGGGAGCAGTTATGGTGAATTTAAATGCCCATTTTCTTAACTTAAAAAGAGAAACATGAAAACTGGATATATTTAATTATCCAATTTTATTTTACTTTCTTGCTTAAAAAATATGATTATTACCTCTGCCATAATGGAACACAAATGAGGCATGAGATCTCCTGTTGCTCCTTCACAGTTCAAAACAACACTGAGTATTAATGCAGTCATTAATATTATACATAAGCTCTAACTCAGTCAGTTACTGATTTGTGGGATACCACACATTAAAGAAAATTTGATGATTTAATATAAAGCCTGCAGCAGAACTGTAATAAAAATTACTGTAGACTATTGTCAAACTAAGTATTCTAGATGTTCCTTTAACAATGTAATCAACAAGTATTAGATGCAGGGTTAGGAATGTGAGATGTTTTTATGTCACTACATATAAGGCTAGTAAAACAAGTAGTTTGAGTCTTACTCAACACATATGGTTTCATTATTCTCTTTGTCTTGTAAAACTTGGCTTATAAAGACAAATATAAAGTTATAAATGTCTATTAGAAAATTAAAAGACATTGAAAGTTGTTGCTATCAAATTCACAGAAATAATTTCTTACTAGTATGGTATTTATAAAAAATTCAACATGTAATTTCATTTGGAGCAAAGATGTGTCATTATGAAAGAGACATCAGATCTCAAAAACATGAGCTTTCAAAACAAATATTATACATTAACATGTAAATTGGGAATTATGTAAACCAGTATTTAAATTAAGGAAATATGTGTTTGAATCCACAGTTGTATAAATATACTTTCAGTCTTCTTTTTATATGTGGTTTCTTATCCCACTATAAAACAATCATATTATTTTTCTAGTAGGTTACATATTAGAAATAATTATCCTATTAATTATATCAAATGAGAAACCATTATGCCTTTGACTCAGTTATCTGTGAATTTTCTTTTGCAAATACAGCATTGTAAAATGTCCTTAATAAGATTATATGAGACTAGTTTGAAGACTGTGAACTAGTAATTCTCAAATTGGGAAAAAATGCTTTTAAGCATATATAGCAGTGTCTGAAGATTTAGTGAGTGTCTCTATTTGACGAACATGCTTCTGACACCTAGCAAGCAAAGTCAAAGATAGCTCTAACGACTATAGAATGTACAAAACATCCTCTCATATGATCACCAAATTCAAAATGTCAGGAGTGTTGTTTTACTACTATCCAGTCTGACATGGGCTATATATATAAATTTTATGGCATTAAATTTTTATAGTAGGTATATTACAATTAAAAGCAAAAATTTAGTAATACATTTAACTCAATACAACTAGAATGTTATCATATCAGAATACTTTTAGCATAAAAATTGAAGAGATACTTTGTTTTTAATATTTTCTGTAATCCAGTGTGGATTTTAAAATTATACAATGGCTAAATTCAGACTAAACACATTTATAGTGCTTAGCAGCTAATTTGGGCTACTTTGTTAGGCTGGCAGCTTGTTTATATTTTAACATTTTCAAGTGTTTATTCATATATTACACAAAAAATAAGACAATAATTTAAATGAGTTAGGCCACCAAAAAAGAATACTATTTTCTTTTGTGTATTCAACCATTGTGTTGGCTGGTTTTATGTCAACTTGACACAAGCTAGAGTCATCAAAGTGTAGGAAACCTCAACTAAGAAAATGCTTCCATAAGGTCAGGCTCTAGGCAAGCTGTAGGGCATTTTCTTAATTAATGATTACTGTGGGAGGGCTCTACCTATTGGTGGTGGTGCCTTCCCTGGGCTGGTGGTCCTGGGTTATATAAGAAAGCAGACAGTGCAAGCCATGAGGAGCAGGCCAGTAAGTAGAACTCCTCTATGACCTCTGCATCAGCTCCTGCCTCCAATTGTGGGGCATACATGAGCTACAAGATGGTGCTGAGAGGAAGTTAGCTCAAGTTATTTACACTGAGATAAGATACAAAAATCAGGAGATGATGTCAGTGCTTAAACAACTCATAAACAAGGAAATGAGTATAGGGTGACCTTTAAAACGATTGGTTGGTTCCTTGCAACCCCTTCTAGGGTTCTAAGGTTTTTTGCTATAACAGAGGCTTTCTGCCTATCAATAAATGAGTTCTTGCTTGACTTGACTCCCCACTGCGTCTGATTGTCTCCAGGTAAGAGGGAGGCTGGGAAATGGACCAGTGGAGCACTTGCCTTTCCTTGGTTCCAGGTTACCTCTTCACAGGTGACCTAAGTTCCCAGTGGGGCAAGACTTCACATCCAGTTGTCTGCCCTGTCTATGCTGTTGAATTCTTGTCCTGACTTTTTTCAATGATGAACAGTGACATGAAAGTGTAAGCCAAAATAATCCTTTCCTCCCCTTTGGTTGTGGTGTTTCTTCACAACACTGGTAACCCTAACTAGGACAACTATCTTATTCACATTTTCATATTAATGTGAAATCTCATATTTGGAAACATCACTTCATATGAAGAAGTCTACTCACAGTCTGAAAAAGTAATAAAGCAATGTAATACAACTTTCATTTCAATTCAGCAATTCTTATATTCCAATGCCATGTCTTTGGGGATATATGTGTATAATAGCACAAAGTAAGTTTGTTGTTATTAAAAGAGGTGTTTTATTCCCCAAGAATATTCTTAAATACCACTTTTTATTTATGCAAGGAAAATATGATAAATTAAGATACTCAAAATAATTCATTTAAATCAGTCATCTTCTCTCTTTTAATTTGATAAACACTATGGCTATTGACAGTGAGTGCTTTGTTTCATGTCAGTGTGACACTGGTTACTCACTTGTGCCTGGCTCAGGACAAGGAGTCAATGATCAGTGGCTTAAAACTTTATTATTAATTCTGATTTATTTATCTTTCTTGCTATATATCTACTGGAATAAACTTTATTTTGGTGAAATTAATTTTAAAATTTAGGATTGTTGAATAATTGGCCAACCAATGTTAATTATATAATTATAGAAATCTAGAAGCCCATCTTTCCTGATTTGCTTACATGAAAATGATAAAATTATCATGAATATAAAACAAATAGAATAACTATTGTCTTTTTTACTAAATAAAGCGAAACAGCTTCAAAATAGTTATTAAAATGTTATATGTTGTGATTCAGAAAAGAAAAGCACTGTTCAAATAATTTAATCCATTGTTGAAAACCTTCCCATTACTATGTATTGTGTCCAGGATAAATGTGAACAATGAATGTTATATTTCATTAAGTAAGTTATTCTAACTTTATCACTTTTCCTTTCCATCCATCATCATGGCCAGTTATTATGGGGAGTTGGTTTCTGCTTTGAAAATGCAACATTGACAGTTGTACACACATTCTTGGTATAACAGAAAAGCCTTTTGATGTTCTCAATTTACAGGAGATAAGAATCTTAAAATTGAGAAGAACAGATTGTCAAATGAAGCAAGATGATAAGTGGTAAAAATTTGTTTAAATATAGACTTGTACTCCTCAATAAATTTTACCAAACTTGAACCATCTGCTTTGTAAGAATAAATCATTGGTAGCATATCATGCTAAAATATTCATGAAATGAATTTGTCCAGGATGGAGAGTAATGGGTCAGTGGTTAAGTCTTACATGTGCTTATTGCAGAGGATCTGAGTTTGATTCCTAGCACCAATGTTGGACAGCTCAAACTGCCAGTAACTCTAGCAGCAGGGAATCTAGCACCCTTTACTGACCTCCATGGGTATATGCACAAATGTAGCATACACATATACACATACACACACACATGCACACATAAATGAGCAGTAACTCTTAAAAATATGTTTTCCTAGAGTAATTACTTGAATATAATGTTATAAAGTTTCCAGGAAGATACCTGATTTTTCTGTTAGTTGTCTTTTGATGGATGGACTTATATAGTTCCCTAGTGTAAAAAGTCTAATGATACCTTTGAAATGGTGGTAAATAATATGGGATATATTATTGACCACACAGCCATCTAAATGTTTAGAATACTCAAAGAAAATTCAACTCTTAAGCCATTAATTGTCAAAATTTAGTAAAAATATGCCAAGTAGTCTTAGGATTCATTAGAAGAAATTTAAAATTTTTACTGCATTATGTGAAACCAAAGAGAGTGTTATATGTAATAGTAAATAATTGTCTCATCTTTAAAAAATGCTGGTATTAATGAGATGTTTTAGTTTTGATTAACTAGAAAGATTATTTAACTTTGAAATAATCCTTCATTGATCTTTGATACCTGACTTCCAATACTAATTAATTGTACTTCTCTATTTCATGTCATAAGTTTATAATCATAATCAAGTATTACATCACATGCAATAAATTCATCTTTTCAATATGTCAAAGTAAGTTCAAAACAGGAGAGATGACTCAGCAGTTAAGAGTGCTGGCTGCTGTTTCAAAGGAACTTGGTTCTAGTCCCAGCACCCACATGGTGGCTCACAACTATCTGCAACTTCTGGCCTCTGTGGTCACTGTGCACGCACAGCACACAGACACACATGCAAAAAACCAAACATTTAAAAACCAAAGAAAATGATTTTAAAAAAACTTCATAATGGTGGTAATATGCTAAATATTTAGTCGGTTTCTTCAAACTCCAAATAAATAGTTTCCTTCTGAAAACTTTTTGACTCCCCCTCTCAATAGGATTTATTTTCAACCCATAATTTATAAATTGTTGATTTTACATTGAATTTCTTTGGCACACAGTTTTCCTTAATTTCAGTCTTGCTATGCCATTCCTTTTAGAAGATAAGCATCCTTAAGTGCAGTGACTATCTTTATTCTCTAATACATTTTCCTCAACTTATACATATGTGTTAAGTGGAGTAGATGCTCAATAAATATTGGCTTTAATCAAATTAACTTTTCTATCTATTCTAAGATTAATCATGTCATGTTTTATGGAGGGAATTTAATTTATCACTCTTTTCTTTTTCAAAATATCCCATCCAGATGGATTATTTTTTTCCATTTAAGTGGTTAACACTTTTATATTTATTCTACATTGCATGTGTTCTTTCTGTTACATCTCTCACTTTAATGAGTTGATAATGTCACCAAATGGTTTTTGGCTATATCACAACAGGTATGTGTAGGAAGTAACTTGAATTCCTGTATGAATACCTATAAATACCTAATAAGTTTCTAACATAGGAAACAGGGAATTAATGAGGAAAATGAAGATTCATTTCCTGGCACAATAACAAAGGAATGTATTTAGGACAATACAGTGTTCTCCTTCAGAAACATAGCTATCTAACTTCAATACACACACACACACACACACACACACACACACACACACACACACACACACACACATTGTTTTGTTTTAGTGCATTGACGAACTGTAAAAATATAGTTATATTAGGTTAGAGATCTATAGCAACTTTAGTCTCTGTGCATTAACTGGAGTACTAGTCTCTGCCTACTAGATTATGGGTATGCAGACACTAAACCAGTTTACTATTTTCATCTTAGTCCCTCACTATCTGTCTGACCTCAGCATGATATGGAAACTGCATTTCATTTTTTAAATTCACAAACAAAGCAATTTATATGTTATATATTTTAATTTATCTTCATTCTGAGTATGTTGGTGTGGAGCTATGTTTTGGGGAAGAAGATAATATTGGCTTACTGCTCTCTATCATGTATTTATTTTATACCTATTTCCTTGCATAAGTTACTTAATGTGTATAAGACTTCCTCATATTTTCAAAAAGAGTACAGTAATGGTTATGAAAGACTAAATAAATATTCAAAAGCATTGTGATTATGATACATAAAATTGTACATATCAAAAATGAAATTATTTAAAACCAACAAGTATTTATTTTGTTTATTTTTGGTGCAGGCTTTTTATTTGCAATAATAAATGTAAGCTTCTATGGTTCAAGTTTCTTAACCATGCTTAAAATTGGAAAACATACAGTGGATTTTGTTTTCTTTTCTTTATGGTATAGAGAAGTAATTTCTAAAAGTGGAGTATCAAGAGCTAATATTATTAATCAAACACAACATAATTTGAACTTCCTTAATGGGTAAGTTAATGCAAAATGTTCTTTACTATAGGGATTTTAGTAGTCCCAATATTTGCTCTTAAAAGCCTATAATCCAGGCATTAAGGCAATATTTGCACAATTGAAAGTAGTTTTCTCTAAGTACAGACATTAGTAATTACTAGACTTTGGGCAGAAGAAATAAAAGCATGTCCTTTGATGATGAGGGCAAAAAAATACTCTCAAAGTAAGTGCTGCACCTTCATCTGAATATTAACAAAGGTACATTTATAGCAAATAGAGAGCAATGTGTATGGGTTCTTGGATGGGGCAAAAGAAACTACAAAATATTTATGGGACAATAGATGGGTTACTTAAAAATATAAACTACTGATATTATTTGTATATATGTAATAATTTATCAGTTATTATTTGTATGTGTGCTTGCCACTTGACTGCAGTGTCCTTTGAGGACAGAAAAAGATGTTGGTTCCCCTGCAGCTAGAATTATAGGAGATTATGAGCTTCCTGATATGGGTGCTGTTAACAAAACTCCAATCCTCTGGATGAGAAACAAACTTTTTTTTAACTTTCATTTTTATTAATTCTTTGTGTCTTTCATATCATACATTTCGATCCCATTCATTTCATGTCCCTTCGTATCTGCCCTCTGCCCTTGCAAACTCCACCCAAAATAAAATAAGATAAAATTTAAGAGAAAAAAAAAACTCATTATAAGTAGAGTTATCCCTGATAATGTAGTTGTGAGCGAGACAACCATGAAAGTTGGAGAATTGATCCGGCCCCTTACTCATTGCTGCAAGGGTGAACGAGGAAGAGCAATGCTGGTGAAGACAGGGGAGAGCTGTCAGGCTGACCAACCCTACAACTACCCAGGCCCAGAACCAGGGTTATGAGTTGGCCCATCTGCAACATCCACACCATCTGTGAATGGATGGAGCATGTAAAGGGGCCTGACCTGCAGACCAAAACTGCAGGATTTCTGCAACACAGAGCAAAAAACAGTACATCCAAGAGGAGCCCCACTGAGTGCCCAGCATTGATAGTGTAGCAGAAACCAGAGGCCTTGAACCAGACCAATGACTCTTTGCAAAGAAGGAAACATTCTTAACTAAGTCATCCACTCAGCTCCACTATATGTGTATTTTTTATTATTTTCTAGGTTTGTTATATTGAGGTATCATGAACACTAATTATTTGAAGTTTCCTATTGTGATTTTATTTTAATTAGTTTCTTCCACTTTATGTACTTTATGTTTTGAAAATACATGTTTTTTATCATATTAAGATGTACATGAATCTCTTTAAAGTACATTGTATACTTTATAAAATGCCATATAATTTTTAAATAACTTTGCTTGTAATTCAGTAATGCTTGACTTCAGTAACACAACTCTCTTTTATTTCTATAATATTCCCTTTGCAAACAATTTTATTCATTTAGTATAACTTTGTTTTACCTGAACAATTTTACATATTTCAATTTTTCTGAGTTTTGACAATATCCAAGAATCCTTTTTTACACGTTAATTTTCATATTATATCATTTATCCTACTTGATTCCTTTAGTCAACAATATTTTGCTTGCTTATTATATTTTCTTTTCATTTTTGATAGAATTATAATTCTGAGCTGGGCAGTGGTGGCATACACCTTTAATCCCAGCACTCAGGAGGCAGAGCCAGGCTTATCTCTGTGAGTTCAAGGCTACCCTGGGCTACAGAGTGAGTTCCAGGAAAGGCAAAAAGCCACACAGAGAAATCCTGTCTGGAAAAATAAAACAAAACAAAAAATATAATTCTGTTTTAAAATATATCAAGAGGCTGATGATGCGTTTCTATTGTAGCTAGAGTTTTCCTGCCTTGCCCACAGTCAGGACAAATCTCTGTCACCCGCCAGTCCCACAGCCACTCAGACCCAACCAAGTAAACACAGAGACTTATATTGCTTACAAAATGTATGTCTGTGGCAGGCTTCTTGCTAACTGTTCTTATAGCTTAAATTAATCCATTTCCATAAATCTATACCTTGCCACGTGGCTTGTGGCTTACCGGCATCTTCACATGCGGCTTGTCATGGCGGCGGCTGGCAGTGTCTCTCCCACTCAGCCTTCCACTTCCCAAAATTCTCCTCCCTCCTTGTCCCGCCTATACTTCCTGCCTGGCCACTGGCCAATCAGTGTTTTATTTATACAGAACAATATCCACAGCATTCTATCTTAATTTTTTGTTTTATGTATTAAATAACACCTTAGATTATTAAAAGGCATTCACAACTATGATAGAGGTGACTCAGATAATTTTGCAACATCTGTGCTGTGAAAAATTCTAAGTAGGTTATCACTAAATGATCATAATGGTTGGTAGGAAGCATATTATTGATCAAACTTCTGAACTATATAATGATAATGAGGTAGCTTAAAATGAGCAATATTGTAATGAATGACACTATGTAATTATAAAAGCCTTTAATGACTTCTTTTTCAGGACAGATGTGGATAATAACAGGTCATTCTTTCAATTTTTGCTTTCTGATAATTATTTTTATATTACATGTAACATATCAACTTTTATAGCATATACTCTAAAAGTAATAATAATCTAGTTCCAGTCTTTATGACTTCACACTTGTTGGAAAATGATAAGTTTTCATATGTCACTTATTTTAAATTCTGGATTGTTACAAGGTGAAACTTGTGAGATTACCAATTTCTCAGGTCAAAACTCAGGGTTAATAACTTCACATTGTTCAAACTAATAATCGTTGTTTGCATATTCTTGTATTTTTATCATTTTAACATGTAAAACTTCATTTGACTGATAGCTTGTAGGATTTGTTCATGTCGAGTAATTACCCTATGAAAATTTTATATCAGTTTTCCAAATTATCTTATCCTATCTCTGGGTATCTACATCAAGTGTTTTTTTTTTCTTTCAATAGTAATTGAACTGATAGTTTCTTGCATGACTTTCTTGAGAACTTAGTCATATGATCATAACTAGGTTCAAGTTAGGATAGGAAGTATATTCGTAAATTGGGTTTGTAATTTGCCTAATTTTTAAAAAAAGTCTTTAATTTTAAAATATACAGTGACAATATATTTTAGGACAATTTTTCTCTGGCCTACCTATTATCTAAGTAGTGATTGATAGATCCACAAAAGTTAGGTAACTACAGTAATGCTAGGCTTATTTTCTAAAATAAAAGAACATAGCAATTAATGGTGACAGCATTCTGGAAGCCCTGGGAGGATGATCTTCAATTTCAAGTTATCTTGGTCAATATAATAGGATGCTTTTAAGCAAACGAAACAACAACAACAACAAAAAAGTTGAAACATTAAAAAAAAAGAGTCTATACATTCCAAAAAACTATAAACTAAAAAAATCTAGGCTTGCTGCCATTCTTAAAGAGATGAAAATTCATTCCAAAACACTCTAAGGCACAAAGAAGAGAGAAGTCATTCCAGACATAAAAGAATAACAACAATAAATGGCATAATCAGACAAGATAGAATTTAAATAAAAAATAGGTCAGTGATATAACTGGAAATATTTATGTTGTCAAATAACATAAACCATCAATTACGTATGTGTATATATAATAATATCTATTTATATTTCTCATAATTGATGAAACAAAGTAATATAAAACCATGAAAAATATTTTCTAAAAATACTGAAGATAGATAAATTCAGACTTGATATTCTCAATAATTTTCCTCTTAGACATCAAAAATAAATAAAATAAGCTAAAACAGAATTTTTAATTTAGATAATAATCCTATTCAAATAAATTGTGTTCAAGGAAAAAAAAAACTATATATTCCTTTCAGGTTGTTCAGATATTATTTAAATATAGTCCAATTAGAGAGCTGTTGGTTATGACCAAGGTATCTGTGCATATATAGAGAGTTCTGGTCTCAAAAAAAAAAAAACATGAAAAATATTTAAGCACAAGCTATATCATCATTCACAAAGTAAATTGAAATTTGTAAAAAAAAAAAAAAGTCACATAGGACATTTTCTCTAAAACAATTACATTCATGAAGAACTAAAAATTGAAAATATAGAACATGAAAGTAGAATAGTGGTTAATAGTATTGGAAGAGTGAGAGCTGAAGAAGGATGGTGAAAGATTGATCAGTGACTAAGAAGTGGTTGTTATATAGGAACAAGTACTGTTTTTGTAGTTCTTAGTACAGTAAGTATAAAATATAGTGCAGCATGTATTTCATAAGGATAGAAGAAAGGATTTTAACAATTTTCTTCATAAGGTCAAAGATATAGCTCAGCAGGTAAATGTACATCCCATACAAACTTTCTTGTATGAGTTCAATATCTGGAACTGATATAAAGGTGGGAGGAGACAATGAACTCCACAAAGTTGTTCTCTGACTTTCACATACGCTCCACACACATTCCAAAACACACATACACACACACACACACACACACACACACACACACAAGCATACCACACATACACTTACATATATACAATAATAATAGTAAATGCATCTTTTAAAGGGCTTTTCATTATAAAGAAATGATCAAACTGTCTATGGCGGTATATGCCTATAATTCCAGCACTTCGGAGGCAGAGGTAGATGAATCTCAATAAATTCAGTGAGTTCAGAGATAGCCAGGCCTACATAGAAAGACTGTCTCAAAAACAAATAAATAAAAATAAAGAAGTGATCAGTGTTTGAAGAAATAAGTATGCTTAGCCTAGTTTAAACATTATAAAATACATATATAAAATCTCACATAATTTCTTACTAATAAGTACAATTCTGTTTTTATGTGTCAGTAAAAATATAACACATACACCAACTGATTTTGCTATGTAGCCTAAAATTATGATAAAATGTACATTTAAAACAACCAAATTTATAATATTTCACTGCACTTGAATGCTACTACTCAAATCTGCGTAAGCCATAATTTTGGCCTTATTCACTGGCCTCTACCACCACACTTACATGCTTTCTTTTATTCAATGATGCATCCAGGAGATCTTTTAGTTCATTTATTTATCTTTTCTTTTATTTAAAATACATTTTTTTCCTCACATAATATATCATGATTAGGGTTTTCCTCTTCCTCTACTCCTCCCAGTTCCTCTCTACCTCCTTTCCCATTCAGATTCACCCCTTACTGTCTTTTTGCTGGAGGGCTTCTCTCCAGCTTCCACCAAGCCCCACAGTCCCACAATCCACTTATAAAATAATCACTCAGACGCTTATATCTCTTATAAACTGTATGGCCGTGGCAGGCTTCTTGCTAACTGTTCTTTTATCTTAAATTAACCCATTTCTATAAATCTATACCTTGCCACATGGCTGGTGGCCTACCGGCATCTTTACATGCTGCTTGTCCTGGCGGTGGCTGCAGTGTCTCTCCTCCTTTTTCCTGTTTCCCCAATTCTCCTCTCTCTTTGTCCCACCTATACTTCCTGCCTGGTCACTGGCCATCAGTGTTTTATTTATATAGAGTGATATCCACAGCACTTCCCCTTTTCTTCTTTTTTTAAAAGGAAGGTTTTAATTTTAACATAGTAAAATTACATATAACAAAACAATTATCGAGCAAGAATTACAGTTACAATATTAAAGAAGATGTCCTATCTATCTTATATTTGTAAGTTTAAGGTTTTATATCTAACTTATCTTTTATCATAACTGAGGAAATTACAACTATCTAGTTTTTCAACCACATCAAAGACCTGAGAAGGAACATAATGGTACCTGAGAAATGGTAGATGGATGCAAGCAACTTTCGGGAATCTTGCAAAAGTAGACCAAGACAGCTGGCAGCCTGGACAGTCACCTAATGTTTCTCAGCATTGTTGGTGCATTCAAATTGGCTACAGGCCTAGAATATCTGACAGACCATTTTCAGAAGCAGGAATTCTGAGAGACCATCTTACCCTGTCTTGGCAGAGTACAATGGTCGCTTTCCTTGTGTCCCGCTTGTCCAGAAAGGACAGCATTGCATTTGTACTGTCAGCAGTCAAGGCAAGGGCAGTTTTTTGCCCAGTAGGCCATTTTGTGCCAAAAAGACAAACTTCCAAATGGAAATGTCTTAGAAGCCCAACATTCTCTCGGGATCAATTGGTGCAGCCAGGAGCAATTGTGTCTAACGTCAACAGAATTCTAAGTTATTTAAATGCCATATTCTCTAGGTCTATGAAGTGTTTGACGATTACCTATCTATCTGAAGTATATCTTTGTATACCTAGAAGACTTAACTAACATGGCTACAAATATGATTATCATAGATGACTAATTATTAATCTATTTTAATTATCCATTACAATTTTAAATGAGTTAATCATAATACCTCAAACAAGAATAGAAATATATATATAATATATATAATATAAATAAATATATATATAGTATAACAAAATTAACTTCAAGTTTGTATCAATAAACTAAAATTTATACCAATGTAAAACATTTTAAACATAAACTAAAATCTATACCAATGTAAAACATTTTAAACAAGTTGTTCTTTCAAAGTAGGTTCATTAATCTACCCTTTTATCTTATCATCTCTATATCCTCCTATATATCTATATCATATCCCCTTTTCTTTTTTAGAAAGAGATCACATTTATAATCAACCTGTTTTAAATAAAAATATTGGTTTTTTTCTCTGTCCCACACCAGAGGGCTCTTCTGATTTGGGACACAAGAATCTCTTAACCATTTTTTTAAGCAATATGTCTGGGTTTAGAGGGGGAGTGAGCCAATTCCACCTCTAAAGCCAGCTTGGTATATTTGGGAATTTGGGTGTAGCATCTCTTACTACTTCCTGCTGGAGGGGGGCGCTGTATCTTATGGGGACGCAAAGAAAATTTTAGGCCTATGGGGTAGTCCATGAGGTTGTATTGTGTGAACCAGTTGCCTTGAAACCGCTCTGGATGTTGGATCATCTGGGCCATGGTGTCATCGGAGACCTTTCAGGGGGTCTTGGCTGGTGAAACCTGATGTATCTTAATCTGGAACAAATCCACAGCCTCTGGCTTTCTGTGGAAACAAAAGCATAACCTCTTTTTCAAAGCAACATATCTTTAAATCCAAATTTTGAAGTCAAGGTACCTTTAAAATATACATATTGGTTTAATTCAACATCTTTTTTGATCAAATGTTTTTTTTGTAGTTAAAAATCCCAAAGACAACAGTCTCAGAAGTAGTGGGTCTAAGCTTTTATCAAAGCAGTGTGTAGCCCAGAAACCTTTTTTTTTTTTTAAACTAGTAAAGACTAAATCTACCACACAGCATAACATGCCACTGGCAGACACCTCATTACTGCCATACTGCGGGTGAAACACACAGGCCAGGAACCCACCAGTGTTCAAACCCGCGTTTTGTGGCTTCTAGCTGCCCGTATGAGACAAGAAGCAGGAACCTGTTTTTGGCTCTGTTTAGAATTGGTTATTAAATACTCTCAGGTTTAAGGTGGAAACTCGAGCCATTGGTGGACAAAGCCTTCTCTGATATTGACTGCACAAGGCACCAAACTATGAGTATAGCAGAATATCATTAGGAATTATTTCATTGCCTTTTTGTGGTTTTATTTTATTTTTTGTTTTTGACAAACAACTCTTAAGGGAAGGCTACATGCTCAGTAGTAGATGGCCATCTGGTGGAATAGGATGAGGCAACCGACAGTCAAACATTATGCAGAGCTTGGGGAACCCTGCAGAAGAGGAGGAGGAAGGATTGTAGGAGCCAGAGGAACCCCAAGAAAAACTATAGAAACAACCAACCTGGGCTCATAGGAACTCAGAGTCTGAACCAACAACCAGAGAGGCTGCATACGTCTGACCTAAGCCCTCTAGACATATATTACGGTTGTGGAGCTTAGTTTTCTTGTGAGATTCCTAACGGAGGCAGTGGGGACTGTTCCTGCCTCATTTCCTTGCTCTTGGGACCCTTTTCCTCCTACTGGTTGCCTTGTCCTGCTTTTATAGGATGGGAAATACCTAGTTTTATTTCAACTTGATATGCCATATTTAGTCTATATCCCTGGGTGGCCTGACTGGTTCTGAAGGGAAAGAAGGAAAGGATCTGGAGGGGAGGAAGGAAGAACTGGGTGGGAGGAGGGAGGGAAAACTATAGTAGTGATGTAATATATGAGAGAATTTTTTAAAAAGTGGTTTATTTCCCCAGTGAGACTCCCTAGGAGGAAACTGAATTTCTGTTTGCAAATGGAAATTGCTTCTGGGTTCAGGGTGGGGGAATGTGTTTACTTCTCCTTTCTGTTCTTGTACACCATCCAGGGCATACCCGTGCAGGTCCTGTGCATGCTGCCTCAGTCTCTGTGAGTTCACATGTGCATTGTTTATGTTAATTTAGAGGACCTTGTTTTCTTGGTGTTCCTCAATCCCTCTGGCTCTTACACTCTCTCCTGTTATTCTTCTTCGGGGTCCCCTGGACCCTGAGAAGACGGATATGATGGAAACATCACTGTTTAGTTGAGTGTTTCAAGGGTGAAGGCTCTATGTAGGCATCAGCTTGACTTCTCTGTGTTCAGTGAGTTTTATAGGTGTTGTCTACAGCAATGGGGCAGTCCTATCAATTTGTAGAGAGCAACCTATAGTCTTGGCAACAGCCTGGGTTGTTTAGGACTTCATATGGGACCCCTGTGGCCAATGACTCAATTAAATGTAAGTCAATCCTTGTACTAGAAACTTCACTTGGTGGCAAGAGATGTCCAGATGGGGCTCGGTCTTTTTCATTATTTGGCAATTTCATTTAGATCACCTTCATATATGTATTTATTTTAGGAAGCTTCTACTGTATTAGATTTCCACGCTTCCCTTCAAATGACCCTTAAGTTTAACAGTCTCTTTCCATATTCCCTCCCTCTTCCTCTCCATTTGATTCTCCTATTCCAGTTTCACCCATCCATAATAATATTATTTCTCTTTCTAAGGAAGCTTTATCTGTCTCCTTCTAGTCCATTACTTTTTAACTAAGCTGTCTGGTCTATGGATTGAAGCTTGGTTATCACTGACATAACAGCTAATATCCATATATATTACCCAGGGTTCTCTAGATTCTCTAGAGTCACAGAACTTCAGAATATCTCTCTCTCCCCCTCTGTCTTTCACTATATATATATAAACACCTGAGTAATACTCCATTGTGTAAATGTACCACATTTTCTTTATCCAATCTTATGTTGAGAGACATGTAGGTTGTGTCCAGTTTCAGGATATTATGAATACAGCAGCAATGAATGTGGTTGAGACAGGACATCTTTCAAAACTCCAGCTGGATTTTGTATTGTACCTTTGCTAATTAACTTACTGAGAGGAAATCCAAACATCTTACAGGGCCTTCTATAATGACATCTACATTTATATCTGTTACCTCATTTTCTGAAAGTATCCTCTTTGCTGACTTATCTAGCTGTGCTGACTCTCCTCTCTTTGAAAACATGTAAAGGCTATTTTAATATCAGATATACTTCCTACAAGGCTCATTCTCTCACACTCTCCAATTACTGCATATCACTTTTTGAATGGGGAACTTTTAGGACCATCTTACTTAGATTCCTATTGCATAATTTATGTTTCCTCCTATACATGTTTTCCCTTTAACACTCATCACTGAATGGCATATTTTATCAAATTTTGTCCTTTTTTATTTTTACCTTCTCCTTGATAGGTAGCTAAGACCACACAGGTTGAGATCTGTACAATTTCACTAGAAACACTGACTTAGTTGGTTTAACTCCCTGCAGTTGTATAATATGTAGCACATACATTTGCAATGCATTGTTCTGCTCTCACAATATATAGTCTACATCTACATTCAGTTTATTTCTTGTCATATAAGTAATGGGGATAAGAGTAATGACAAATGAGATAGGAGACATAATGAACCACATTTTGGTAAAGCTTTGAAGGTCACAGTAAAATTTTGGAATTGACTTGAAGTAAAGTTATGAAGGGTTATAATCAGAAGTGTGACATAATTCAGCTTTATATATAGAAGCTTCATCTGGCTGCATGTTACAAATACACTGTACTTAGTGGGATGTGGATAATAGAGACTAGTTAAAAGCTATTGCTATGGATTAGGTCACTGATGAAAATGCTTAGAGAAAGGGCTAGTATATTGGAATTAGAACATTGTACTCCAATCCTCAATGCACAAAAACAGGATTATTTTTAAGGTTAAATGTGGAAAATAGGTTAAAAAAGTTGAGTCAAACACAAAAGAAGACAAAGCATTATTGTAATTATTCTAGAAGACACAACGTGTATAAGTGACAAATTTGG
The DNA here is from genome assembly GCF_004664715.2 of Peromyscus leucopus. Lineage (NCBI taxonomy): Eukaryota > Metazoa > Chordata > Mammalia > Rodentia > Cricetidae > Peromyscus > Peromyscus leucopus. The sequence continues at coordinate 51,054,436 of NC_051083.1, forward strand.
CTTGGGTAAAGTTCAAATTCTGGTTGTTTAGATGTGACAATCCATGCTGTTTCTATGGAAATATGCAGTCAAGATGCTTTGTCTTTCAAATAAGTAACTATGGATTGGGACTGGGGAGATACACAGTAAGGTCATTTTACTGGAATTAGTAAGTAGTCGGGTATTTGCTGGCTTGAAGGCCATTGAAGATGGGCCCTTCTTTTATCATCAGTAGCTTGTATAGCCAAGAACTAAGACTGCAGGTCTTCAGTTCCTAGTCAGGTAAATGGACTTTATCCTTATCCCTGGTTCTGAGTATAAATTACTAAATAGCTAGAGGATTTATAGTAACGAATAAGGATGTACCATTTTCCCTCCCTTAAGAGTTCACACAACATGTCAATTACCAGGAGAAGAAAATTCCCCCCTTAGGATATAACATGTTCTAGAGACTTTAAGATACAGAATAATGTCTAACCAAAAATGTAAAAATGTATGTTGGCACAATAATACCCTTTGGACACTGTCCAGTATCACTCCTTGAAGCTTTTCCTCTGCAATGGTAGCTTTGATCATTGTCCACACTCATCATTTATAGGGTCTCTACTCTACCTGTGCCTGTTTCCTCTGAATTTTTGAATGAAGATTATAGTTGGTTTGCTGCAGGGTACAGAAAAGGAGAGAGAGGGGAGAAGGACAGGGGAGATGAAGGGGGAGAACACTCAGAAACAGAATGCTAAATTTCAAGTCCAGAGGTCTTCTTGTGGTATGCATTGAATTAGATGTACAATTTCAGATAAAGTTTCTAGTTATTTGGATAATTTTTATTCCTCATCTACTGAAAGTGGAATAAAGAAATGCATTCGAAATTTTCCTTTTCTAGCTGTAAAATGGTATTATTTCAAGATTTAACAATTGTGCTTCAAATGAGACCCTCTGAGAGCTGCTGCCATCATTATGTAAGTACATAGTTTACTGGCATCCTTCTCTAGAAACAGATCTGAAAATGTTTCTTTCACAGTAACATTCCAGGCTCACCTAAAGTCAGATATTTTAGAATATCTGACATCTGCTTAGTCTTCCAAAGCTGGCAAAATGGATTGAATAATAGTTATTTTTAGGATGTAATTGCTGCACTGTTAAAAAAATAAGCCCCTCTGTAACTAAATAATGTCACATAGCTGAGCCACTTACATAACCAAAATGTTTTTTTTTTTCTTCATAAAAAAAGCCTGATTTAGGAAAGCATTTAAAAAGTCATTGCAAATGATTTTCATTATCAGCCTGCTGTGCTATAAAAGTGTGACTCTCCAGAGTTTAGGTGGTAGCCATGTAGAACAATGACAGTTTTCTATTATTAAATGCTAACAAATCTTATATTAATATGAAAGCCAATTATTTTAAATATGAAAGTATATACATGGCACTGCTTGTATTTCTGGGCAAATAGAAGGTTTGGGTGAGCAGCTTTGAAAGGAATTTTAAAAACCAACAGCACTTGATCAGTTTCTACACAGAAAATACTGTAGTTGACAACCAGGTTACAAATGGAAATTATAACCTAGAGGGAATAAAATGAAAAAAGACAAAGAGAAATGAGGAGATTTCTACTAAACTTAACTTTGCACGTTCACAATCAGATATGACTAACTTATAGTTTTAAAGAATAATCACTGATCTCAGGTTTGTGAGGTTAGATAGATAATGATATCATACAGATTCCTTAAGAGAGGAGAGAAAAAGAATGAAATAGAGAAAGAAGTAGGTAGACAAGCCAGGCAGTGGTAGCACACACACACCTTTAACCCCAACTCTTGGGAGGCAGAGGCAGGAGGATCTCTGTGTTTGAGGCCAACCTGGTCTGTAGCGAAAGTTTCAGGACAGCCAGGGCTACACAGAGAAATCCAGTCTTGAAAGATCCCCCGCCCCTGCAAATAAAGAAGTAAATAGACAAGTGTCTATGGATAACTATACCTTCTATGAAATTGATATTATTAAAGTCAGCGAAGACACTAAAGTTGGTATAACTTACAAACTATAATTAGGTCCTGCTAGTTCATATTAGAATTCTTATAAATCAACAAACTAAAATGTATAATGCTCACATTGTTTCCAGGGAACATGAGATTCTTTTTGCACGTTCTTCATCTAATGGATAAAAGAATTTAAAAATGGACTCAAAAGGTAATATGGGAATTTTATTAGAGTCTGAAAGAGAGAAAAATAACAGGACAAGAAAGCTAGAGATCTTGGCAGTTGCTACGAAGAAAGGAATAGATAAAGGTTATATATATATTTTTTGAGTTAGAATTCAAGGATGCAGGCAAGCTCAGCACTGCAGGTCTGAGCAACTGCCTAGTGTGGGTTAAGGTGTTCAGAGAAGTAGCCCCGAGAATACCCAAAACATCAGGGCAAACAGGCTTAGGATTCTGGCTGGTATTTAAAAATGGTAGACAGGAGAAGGAAAAAATAAGTTTGTAAATAACCTAATTGGAAGAGTGGTTTCTCAAATAAAAATTATATATCATATTAAGAAGATAATTATCTCTCCCATCTTTTCAATGTTTTCAGGTGTATTATGTTTCTCCAAGTTTCTGAAATAGATGACTCTCTTGAGTGTTGGTTTCCTGCCCAGCTGATTGTCAGTCCATTTGGACCAACTCTTAAGGGAATGGGTAACAAAATATCTTTCTAATATTTAAACCTTTCGTGCAATGTAGAATGTTATCTTCACTCAGGGCCAAAAACATAACTCAGATCCTAATCATTTGACCCAAACTAACTAAGTATATTAAAAGAATTAAGAAAAGCTGGCTGTGGTGGTACATGCCTTAAATCCCAGCACTGGGGAGGCATAGGCAGGTTAATCTCTGTTAGTTGGAGGCCAGCCTTGTCTACATAGTAAATTTCAATCCAGCCATAGCTACATAATGAGACTCTCTCACACAAGCAATTCAAAACATAACAATAACTGGCTTCAATGAACCCCTACTACCTTCATCTTCTTTTATGTGATATTTTAAATCCTTAAAGCAGGGGACAAGTGTGATATTTTCAAATTCTAAAGGAGTGTCTTATTCTAAGGAGGTGTCTTAAAGTTAATTCTCTATTGCTGTGAAGAGACACTATGATCACATTAACTCTTATAAATGAAAATATTTAATTGGGGCTTGCTTATAGTTTCAGAGGCTTAGTCATTATCCTCATGGTGGGGAGGATGGTGGTATGCAGGCAAAATGGTCCTGGAAAAGCAGCTGAGAGTTCTACATATGGAATTCGAAGAGAGCAGGAAGAGAGAGAGACTATAGGCTTGGCATAAGCTTTTGAAACTCCAAAGCCCACCCCTAGTGACACACTTCCTCCAACAAAGCTACACTTACTCCAAGAAAGCCACACCTCTTAATCTCTGTCATGTAGTGCCATTCCCTAATTAATAAGCAATCAGATATATGAACCTATGGGTGCCATTCTTATTCAAACCACCACAGGGGGGCAATTGTGATTCTTTCTCTTTCTGACAATTGTTACCTGGGGAAAAAAATGATGACCTTTAAGTCTGCTCCTGTCTGACTAGCTACCTAACAATTTTCCCTCAAAAACTGAATCTCTATGATCACTTAGGAATTGACTGTTAAAGTTGATATGGCTATTCTCACCTGAAATGGGTTGTGAAGTATTGGGTGTTGCCACTATTGCCAGTTTTCAGGCCTTGGAAAACAATCAAGAAAATTCATAAAGATTGAGTTAGATTGTCACAGGACCATATAAGGGTGGATCAACTTTGAGAAGATATTAAATTAAAACAGCAATGAAGTCCACAAAATTGAAAAAAACTGATAGAATAATTACTAGGATTATAATAGATATCTAATCCTACCATTTGGGGGGGGGAGTTAAAGGTTCCAAGAGGGATGAAAGTACTATCTTATTTCCAGAGACTTTTTTACAGACTGATGTGGGAAATAAAGGAAGGGATGTTACTACCTTCAATAGATTACAGGAGATAAATGAAAAATATTTTATTGAGCATGAATATGCTATTATATTGTGACTGGCTTAGAGTTAAAAACAGAGGGAGTCCCATAAAAGAGGACTTCACTGATTAAGGGTTGAAGTCCCAATCTGGCTTCATGCTAGAGAAAATATTGTTTACATTTAGGGAAAGCATTAGTATTTCAATCTAATTATAATAGCCATGATAGTCCTACCTGGAATGTCAGCAGTCATACTTGGGATTAACAGAGTGAAACATTGGTTACAGAGTATCATTGATGCTTACTACCTGACAAGAGCAAGGGGCCAGTTGTCTGGAATGTGAGGTACCAATAAAGTAAGAAGTTTTCCTATGAAGAAGAAAACTTATGATCCTACTTGCAACTTTAAGATTTAACTAAGGCTCCATGCCATAATGAATGCTATGCCAGAGTGCAATTTGAGCTAATGGCTTCCTCATTCCAGGGACAACATTTGGGGCCCTGATCCAGGGGTCCTTCAGTCCTTGTGTGCAGTTAGCTTTCCAGTGTAGTACACTGCCACACTAGGGCAATAACTTTGAAGAGCAGACCTGCCTGATATTCATGCCATTTTCTTCCAGTGACCTATCTGGCAGCATTTATTTACTAGTTAGCTTCAGAAAACTTTGATCTGTTCTGTTTCTCCTCTAGGTTCTAGCTACAGAAGACAGAATGTTAATAGGTTAACAATGGTAGTCTTCAGTTTAAATTTCTTTCTGATATTAGGAGGGGATTGAGAAAAGAATTTGTCTAGGAGAATAATTTTGCCTTCATAGGAGGAGCAATCAGCTAGAATATACTTTTGCATGGTCTTCTTAAAGCACTCAAAAAAGGCAATAGGGTTATCATTAGGTCCATGGTGTGGATACTAATCAATTTAAACATCTTTTCTAGCATTTGACTTGTATTGTCTGTCCTTATTTGAATAAGGCTGAATCATCTCTGTTTTTCTTTTTGTTTGTTTTAAGATTTGGGCATTAAATTTCATCCCAGTTATGTAAAATACAACTGAAAGGTAAATCAGTAGCAAGCAAAGCGGTGTTTGCTCAGGAGCTGGGAGATGACTAGTAGCATACCCCATCTGACTCAATAATTAAATTGACCATCAGAGGTCAGCTTGCCTGAAAATCAGGAGTAGCAAGCTTTGCTTTGTCTCAGAGTTACTTTGGTTCATAATGGCCAAAGTCTACAAGCTTACTGGAAATTGGGATGGCATGCTTCATTCAACTCTGGAGTTATTTTAATCTTCAGAAACCAAATTTCCTGGCTGGCAGATGCCAGGATTTACATATTTCCTGAGAATTGGTGTAATATGGTTCTTTTAACGCCCGAGTTACTTTAGTGAGTGGAGACCAAGTACTTCTTCCTTAAGAATCTGAAAAGACTGTCAGGACACCCACACACATACAAAAAAAAATCACTTATTGCCACAATGTGGCAGAGACTCATGACTCTAGGAGAATCCCTAAGTTCATTTTAGGACCCACTTGCCACATTATGCAAAATAATGATTAAAAAAGCAGAACATGGAACTGGGGAGATAGATCAATGATTATGATTTCCTGCTGCTTTTAGAGAACCCAAGTTCAGTTCATTTTTTAATAAATATTTTTATTTTATAATTAATTTAATTTTACATATCAGTCACAGATTCCCCTGTCCTCCCTCCTCCCACTCCCCAGCCTTCCCCCTCAATCCACCCCCCTATTCCTACCTCCTCCAAGGCAAGGTCTCCCCTGGGGATTCAGCCCAGCCTGGTAGGTTCAGTTGAGGCAGGTCCAGTCCCCTCCTCCCTATACCAAGGCTGAGCAAAGTGTCCCAGCATAGGCCCCAGGTTCCAAAGAGCCAGCTCATGCACCAAGGACAGGTCCCAGTCCCACTGCCTGGGGGCCTCCTAAACAGTTCAGATTCCTCAACTGTCTCACTTATCCAGAGGGCCTAGTGGAGTTCCATGGGGGCTCCTCAGCTATTGGTTCACAGTTCATGTGTTACTGCTAGTTTGGCTATTTGTCCCTGTGCTTTTTTCAATCATGGTCTCGATATCTCTTGCTTATATCATCCCTCTTCTCTCTCACCCATTGGACTCCTGGAGCTCCAACTGGGGTTTGGCCATGGATCTCTGCATCTGCTTCCACCAGTCACTGGATGAGAGTTCTATCATTATCATCCTTAGTGATGTAACCCAGACTCAGAAAGACAAACATGGTATGTACTCACTCATAAGGGGATACTAGATGTAAAGCAAAGGATAACTAGACTGCAACTCAAAACCCCAGGGAGGCTTACATAGTAAAGAGGACCCTGAGAAAGACACAGGGATCAGAGAAATGGATGAGCTCTACATGAGCAAACTGGGGGTGAGGGGGAGTAATGGAGGGCAAGAGTCAGGAAAGTGAGCTTAGGGGAGTGGGAGGTCCCAGCTGGATCAGTTACTGAGTGGGAGAACAAGGAAAGAGACACCATGATAAATGAAGACCCCATGAGAATAGGAAGAAGCAGAGTGCTAGAGAGGTCCCCAGAAATCCACAAAGATACCTCCACAATAGACTGCTGGCAATGGTCGAGAGAAAGCCTGAGATGACCAACTCTGATGATCGAATGGCCAAACACCCAAGTTCAGTTCTTAGCACTCAAGTTGGGCTGCTTAAAATTGCCTACAACTCTAGCTCCAGGAGATCAGATTGTCTCTTCTGGCTTTCATTGGCACCTGCACACACACACACACACACACACACACGCATACCCATTATTGGTGGTGTAGCAGAAGCCAGAGACCTTGAACCAGACCAATGACTCATAGCAATGAACACTTGCAAGTAAAGACTGAAGAGTAACCTGTGTGACTCAATGGGCCACACTAAAGCTTCCATGACATGATCTTTTTTATTTTTGGGTTTTTTTTATTTTGTTTTTGTTTTTTCTTTTAAATTTTGTTTTGTTTTTGGAGGGGAGGGTGCAAGGGCAGAGGACAGATGCAGGGGAACTGGGAGATAAGTAGAACCAGGATACAGATGTGAAACCCACAAAGAATCAATAAAAGTTAAAATAATTAAAAATTCTGGAAGTGGCCTATGGTTTACTATACTACTAAAATTCACACTCTTGTGTGGAAAACTTAAGGTGCTAATTAGACATGCTATGCATGAAGTTTTATGTAGAACCACATGTGACCTAACACTGGGGAGAAAATTGACACTGCAAATGACCAAAAAAAGCTTATGAACAAAGCCCCTGTCCTTTGTAGAGCAAGGCTATTGAGCTTCTGGGGTATATAGATTCATTATTTTACTAAGGGGATAATTATTCCTCAGGTCATTTAACATGTCCACAGGTATATCAGCTTTCCTAATAGGTGATCTTATGTATTCACTGGTCCTGCACAGGCTCGAGCCAGAATGGGTCCCAGCACTGAGAGGGGAAAGTTGACTATCTGTAATTGATAGCCACTGGCAATGGAGTCTCACTGGGTATATTAACTACATTTCTAGATAGGCCTCACGCCCAGGAGTACTTGGCCAACACAAAATTAACTCACTGGTATTTTGGTAGACTTTTGTTGTTGTTGTTGTTGTTGTTGTTTTCAAGACAGGCTTTTTCTGTGTAGTTTTGGTACCTGTCCTATATCTCGCTCTGCAGACCAGGCTGGCCTCAAACTCACAGAGATCTGTCTGGCTCTGCCTCCTGAATGCTGGGATTAAAGGCATGTATGACTGCTGCCCAGCTGTTGGTAGACTTTTTATCTAATTTTGCATTGTTTGGGCATTTTTTATCCTACTGGTATTTTGCTTGTGTATTTTACTTCTCATTTCTGTGGTTTATTTCAGGGATGTTGTGTGTGCTTCTGGTTTGTTTGTTTTTATTTTTGTTTGTTTGTGTTTTAAGAAGAGAGAATGGGAATGGAGTTGGGTGGGAGGCTGGAGGATATGAGAATAGTTTGGAGAAGGGAAAGGCATGATCATAATATATTATATGCAAATATTCTTTTAATGAATTAAGTTGTTTCTGGGAGGTGATCAGAATTAAACAAAATCCTCAGGGTATGGTTCACATCATTGACTATTTGGTGCTTTTATAGGAGAAGGGAAAAATTCAATGCTCTCATGAATTCCTTGTCTCTCATTTTGGGCTTCTTTAAGACCTCTCAGCAAGAGGCAATCACCACATATGGGCCTCTCCACAGTGGATCACAGTAAGCCAAAATAAATCTTATTTAAAAATAACTTACCATTCTGTGGTACTGTTATTAGCAACAAAAGGTGGACAAAGAACCCAGTACAGAAATAGAAGGTAATTTTTTTCACTCTCACACTAATGAAATAATATTTATTGGTTTAATCTACATACTATTGCATGACGAGAGCCTAGTACAGTGTCTGGCAAAAGGGTTGGTATTTGCTTTTAAAGTATATCCATTACAGCATTTGGATAAATAATGTAATTATAAAGTGATTACTGTACTCTTAAGACATATATTAGATACTTGTATGTAAAATTTAGCTATGTATGAGTTGTAGGCATAACCATAATGAATCTTTGGAGTTTCATATATATTACCATTTACTTATGAGTTTGAAATGTGCATAATGACAGAAATAAAAAAATGAATCAGTGCAATAAAATATCATTCTCTAGAGGTAACTTTTAAAAACATACACAAACATAAACACATTTTAAAAATACATAGAATTCTCAGTTGTAAGATAGATCACACTACAATCAATGTTTTTTGTTTACAGATTTCACTGACAGTGGAATAGAACATTTTAAAATTTCATAGAGGTATTATTTTTGAAATTAAGCAATATATCCTACAAATTATAAGTTGGATATATTATCAATTGCTTCATGAGTACTTTGTATACTTGCCCTTTCAGTTATCATGATCCAATCCTTAATTTTTACCAATTGTCCAAATCAAGTAGCAGAGGTCTTTGCTGTAAATTTGGCTGTGATTGTTGCAGTAAATGGCAGAATGCAAGTAGAGGATGGTCAGTGCATGAGAAAATAGTCAATCCCATGTATTCTCATCAGTAGAATGTCTTTCACAGGGTATGTTTTAGCATCTTATTCAATATGCTCAGTGATAAAGTTTGTTATAGACTTGATTAATTAAAGTATAGGGTTCAGATATGAACAGTGATACATAAAGTTAAGTGAATACTAAGTATATTTAACCTGCTCATTACTGGCACTTCAGGAGAAGAGACTCCTTATGTGTTACCCTTCCATTTTTCTCTGCCATGTACACATATACATACTTGAGCACAACATAGCACCTACACCTGCATAGAAACACATTAACAAAATATTGTTTATGTTTTAGGAACTTAAAATGTAGTTTTCTCAGACTTGTTCTATAAATGGCAAAAAGACTAAGTTAAAATACTAATACCAGTTGCAGAGATTGCTCCAACATACACATAAAAATATTAAGATATATATTCTGTTGGAATATAATTTTATGGTTGAATATTGTAAAAACAAAGCATAACTCTAGATATCATTTTCTGAACAAATCCCTGGAGGAATAAATGGAATTCATTGTATTTCTGGTTCTATTTTGGCTTTTTCCTTCATTTCTTGAAAGTCTAAGTGTTCTTTAACTTCCTGGTGTGCACTAGGGGCCTGGTCTTGGGATACACTTGTTTCTTGACTTTGTTCTAGGAGGCAGTCATCAGTTCCATCAATGTTCTTAGGTGTTTCAACAGAGAGGTCTTCATAACCAGGCATTTTCTGGTAGGCTTCAGGTGAATATTTCTCGGCTCCACATATTTCTTGATATGCTTCAAATGAATGTTCTTCAGTCCCAGGTATTTCTTAGATCATTCTATAAGAAGCTGTAGGTGCAGTAATTTCTTTTATATCTCATGTAAAGGATATTCTGGTTCAAATGATTCTTGTATTTTGGGAGAAACATCTTTAGAAACAGCTATTTCTTCCAGATGGGAAAGAATCCTTCCGTCATACTTGTATCTGAATCTGGCTCAAACGTGGACTCATCTGGTCCTGGTGATTTTTGGCATGTGTTGAGAGGACAGTCTTCAGGTACATCTGATTTAGGAGATGCTGAGCATTGATGCCTTTCAGTTGTATCTTAAGATATTGTACATGGTAGAGTTTTGGGAAACATGGTCTCTTCACATGTTTTAGGAGAGAAGGCTTCAGGTTCAATCACATCACAACATATTTTTGAAGAGCACTCTTGAAGTACAGCTATTTCTTGGCATATTTTAAGATAAAAGTCTCTAGCCAAATATTAGCCTGTTTCAGAAATGCCATTCGATACTGCTATATTGTTTCTTGACTTTGTTCTAGGAGGCAGTCATTAGTTCCATAAATGTTCTTTTTTTATATATGTATTCATGGTGTTTATTTTATACTTTTGTTAACAATACATTTTCAGTCATCAAGGGAATATCCTAGACTGCATATTCTTCGTTTTTGTTTTCATAAATGTTCTTATGTGTTTCAATAGCCAGCAGAATTCTCCTCATAGGTAAAGCTTTCTTCATGTATTTCCAAACAATATTCTTCAGACACATCTTTTGGAGATGAAGTTAAATATATAAGGACTTCCATTCCAGAGTGTAGCTTGATTTTTCTGCCTTGCCCACATTCAGGACAAATCTCTGCGACCCGCCAGTCCACAGCCGCTCAGACCCAACCAAGTAAACACAGAGACTTATATTGCTTTCAAACTGTATGGCCGTGGCAGGCTTCTTATTAACTATTCTTATAGCTTAAAGTAACGCATTTCCATAAATCTATATCTTAAAGTAATCCATTTCTACAAATCTATACCTCGCCACATGGCTGGTGGCTTATCGGCGTCTTCACATGCTGCTGGTCATGGCCGCGGCTGCAGTGTCTCTGGTCATGGTGGCGGCTGCAGCATCTCTGGTCATTGCGGCGGCTGCAGCGTCTCCTTCTGCCTTTCTGTCCTTTTATTTCTCCTCTCTGCTAGTCCCGCCTATCTTTCCTGCCTAGCCACGGCCGATCAGGTTTTATTTATTGACCAATCAGAACAACTTGACATACAGACCATCCCCCAGCACAGCCAAGTGCAGACCATCTCAAACACCTGCACTCAGGCCCATGGTCCTAATCATCCTCTATACGGACCTGCTGGGTAACGCCACAAAGAACCCAAGAAGGGCTCCCACAGGACATACAAATCATCCCACAGCACTTCCCCTTTTCTTTTTTTTTTTTTTTAAAAAAGGAAGGTTTTAACTTTTACACATCTCCAAAGCCAGCTTGGTATACCAGAGTGCTGGATTTCTTTCTGGGCAGGTATCATCTGGATTTCTTTTTCTACTTGTAATAGAGGCTCAGCCTTTTGTTATGCAGCTTGTTTTCTCTTTTGACCTCTTTGATTTACTTTCCTTGATCTCTGCCTCTTACATTTCTTCTGTTCTCCAGGGTCCCATTGTAACATTTGCATCTTTTGTGCTTCATGCTTTCTTTTCTTGAGTTGTTCTCTATTTTGTAAACACTAAGATCTGATGACTTCTGGAACATGGTCTCTTTTGCATGGGTGTCAGGTGTCTGGTAGAGCTTCACACGAGATTCATCCTTTCTGAAGTCCATCTTGCCACAGTGCCTTCCCCGTAAATGCTGTGAATTCCAAGAAAAGGGTAGAAGTGTTGGGATAGTCAGTGCTCTTCCCTGTGTCCAGCTATCTAGGTAGGGAGTGTTTCTATCACAAAACCTTTGATAATATTGCTAGAAATGCTGATGAGATGATGACATGTTAGCCATTCTATGAGCTAATAATGGTAACTCACAGTACCTGAACTATCTGACTAATAACTGCTGTGGAATATCTTTCTGTATGCTGTGAATATGTGTTTCACTCATCAGTTGATAAATAAAGCTCTCTGGCCAATGGCAAGGCAGAATAAGGTTAGGCAGTACATTCAAACTGAAGACAGAGACAAAGAAGGGTGGAGTCAGAAGAGCCACCAGCCATCACCCAAGGAGCAACAAGCAGATGCCAGAAGACCAGTAATGCCACAGCCACATGGCAACACATATATTAATAGAAATGGGTTATTTTAAGATGAAAGAGGTAGCTAGCAAGAAGGCTGAGAATAGGCCATACAGTTTGTAATTAATATAAGCCTCTGTGTGTTTACTTGGGCCCAAGTGGCTGAGGAACCAGGTGAGACACAGGACAACTTCTGACTACATCTGGCATTCCAATGTGGGGCAAGAATTTCTACCTAAAACCTGAGAAAGCTTTAAAAAAGGGTTCTCAAATGGAGCCAAGAGCATCTTCCTAGTTTGTGTCTCTCATGTGGGCCATAGCACAGAAGTACGGCAGCATTTGAGCTTGGGCACAGCATGGATGATTACTGTTGAAATACACAGAGGCGTCTCCAAGCCACACTGCATGCTGTGTGGTGGATTTAGCTTTTACTAGTGCAGACAAAAAAAAAGGTGTCTGGGCTACACTCTGCTTGATGGAGGCATAGACCCACTGCTTCCCAAAGTTGGTGGTGAGCTTGGCTCCCAGAGCTGGCAGTAAACACATCTCTGCCATGTTGGGAAACCAAATAGGGCAGAGTCAACAGCCAAAGCCACTGTGCAGCTTAGCAGGTTAAAATCTCTCCTGGTCAGAAAAAGATTATAGATACACAATAAGACAGATTCAGATGGAATAAAACTCTAAACGATTTACAGTGTGTGTAAAAGTCTACCTAGGCTTGGAAGAGAGAAGAAAATGAGTATAGGCAGTGATATAAGGAAGTAAATAGTTTTAAAAAAATAAAGTCTTTAAAGAGACAATAAAAGTAATATAAAAGAAATAGCCACATAAAGATGGAAAATACACAAAGAGCCTGGATTATGTATATTGTGTTTTCCTTAAATTTTTGACTGTTAATGAGCTAACTTCAGGAAAACATTTGATTGTAAAGGCTCCTAACTTAAACACACACACACACACACACACACACACACACACACACACACACACATATGTTTATATTATATATACTATATTAAAGGTATCTTGACTTCAAAATTTGGCTCTAAGGATATGTTGCTTTGGAAAGGTGGCACATTGGAAAGTCACTCACACCCCAGGCACAGCATCCATGTAGAAAGAGTTTATGAGAGAGAGAGAGAGAGAGAGAGAGAGAGAGAGAGAGAGAGGAAGAAAGGAAAAGAAGGAAAGAGGAAGAGAAAGAGAGGGTAAGTAGGGATGTGCATACCTCATGGCACGGAAGGGAGGAAGGGAGGAAGGATTTATGTCAGGACTCAGGTCAGATCACCAAGGGGCAGACCAGAATGCCAACACTGGCAGGAGCCATGTTTACTGCCCCAACTCTGGGGAGTGTTTGGATCCATGTTGTCACCAAGTAGAGCTCTGCTCACTGCTTAAAAACCCCATTTAAGTGTTCAGGAGCATGACCTCCCAAAAGAGCCCTCCATGCTTCCAGCATGAACCAAGGAGCTGCATCTTAAAGGAGTTATGCCTCTGCTTACCAACAGCAAACAAAGTCTACCCAGGAAAATGCTACTACCAAAAAGCCTTCATCCAGTAACTGATGGAAACAGATGCAGAGATCCATAGTTAAGCACTAGGCCGAGCTCCAGGAGTCCAGTCAAAGAGAGGGAGGAGGGATCATATGAGCAAAGGGGGATCAAGATCATGATGGGGAAATCTACAGACAACTGAACCAAGCTCTTAGGAATTTATGAACTCTAGACTAATAGCTGTGGAGCCTGCATGGGACCAAGCTAAGCCCTCTGCATGTGGGAGACACTTTGTGTATGTCTGTTTGAGGGGCCCCTGGCAGTGGGACCAGAATCTATCCCTGGTGCATGAGCTGGCTTTGGAGCCCATTTCCTAGGGTGGGATGCCTTGCTCAGCCTTGATGCAGTGGGGAGGGATTTGGTCCTGCCTCAACAGAATGTACCAGGCTATGTTGACTCCCCATGGGAGGCCTTACCCTATTAGAGGAGGGATTGAGGGGTAGGGAGGGGAAGTAAGTGTGGGGAGTGGGGGGTGGGATGGGAGAGAAAACTATGGATTGTATGCAAAAATGAATAAAAAAATAATGATTTTTTAAAGCTTTCTCAGGTTTTATGTGGAAATTCTAGCCAAACATTTGGGCACCATATGTAAATGGAAGTTTTCCTGTGTCTCATAGCCACTCTCAAATAATCACTCAGAGGCTTAATATAAATTATAAATGCTTGACCTATAGTTCAAGCTTATTACTAATTAGCTCTTACATTTTAAGTTAACTCATATTCTTTATTTATGCTTTGCCATGTGGTGATACCTTTGTTAGCATGGCATGTTCTTCTCTTGCTCCTCTGCATCTGGATGGCAACTCTGCCTTTCCCCTTCCCAGAATTCTCCTAGGTGGAGCTTGAGCTCAGTCTCTTCCTACACAGCTATTGGCCAATCAGCTTTTTATTAGCAAATGAGAGTAATGCATATTCATAATGTAGAAAAGAATTGTTCCACAACAGTAGAACACCTCTGATAACCATTGCTTCATTTTTTTGTGTTGTCTATTGTTCTGTGTTATTGGTCATGTAAATGTTATACGACTTCATGAGAAAATTTATATTTAGAAAACTTGTAAGAATATAGGGTCTAGCCAGTGGTTTTTCATCATATCAAAGCATGACTGAAGAAAAAAATGTTCTTAGGAAATAAAATGCGGTGATCTCAATTCATTACCTTTTAATCCTTATATGGAAGAATAACTACTGATCTCAGATTGTTAAGGTCCTTGGGTATCAGAACTGTGGAAAACCTTAACAAAAATTTGAGAGAATATTGAGCTGTGTAACACTTAGTGCTTATATCCTAAGAACCATTCTCATACTTAGTTATTCATTTAAAAGACACCATGAGCTTTAAAAAAATCTAAACCTGTTTTTTTTGTGGCACTATGAAAAATCAATTGATTTTATGTCCTCAATTAACCTATACTTCTATAGAATTCAAATGATTCAATTCATATTGGACCCTTGAAATCATATCCTCAGGTAGATATCTTACATCTGATTTCAACATGCAGTACTCAAATACTTTGGGTGAGGAATGAATATATACTCAAAAGGATACTTAAGGGTGGCAATTCTCAGTGGTTAGGAATGCATACCACTGTTGCAGAGTCTCTAAAATTAGTTCCCAGCACCCACGTCAGGTGGCTCAAATTTACCCATAACTTCAGTTCTATGTGATCCAATGCCCTTTTCAGGCCTCTACAGGCCACATACCCACACACAAACACAAACTCATAAACATCATTAAAAATAACACTAAATATTTTAAAAGGGTGTTTCTCCAAATATAAAAATGTAACTTGTAAAGGCAGTGTGATCTAACTACTAGCATTTTTTTGGTATTAGAATCTGATCTTATGATAAATATATTTTATATTCCAAGGAAGCATATATAAAAGTTTTGTGGAAGTTTTCTCTCATCTATAGCTGATGCCTGGCCTTGTTGCTCAGCAACTACCTGCCAAATCTCATTTCCAGGCTGTAATGTAACTGACTCCCTGGAGAGCGCTTCAAACAAATGGGAGTTTCCAGACACTTAATTCAATGCCCTTTATACAGGGATTGCTTTAGGGACCATGAGGTTTAGGATTTAAAATGTCCCCGGACCATTGTTAACTCTATGGTTTCTACAGATGCTGATTGTAAGTGGTGAGAAATTCAGAGAAATGCACACAGACACAGCCAAAGAAACACTGACAAGGACTGAGTTTCTAGACAGCCCCAAAAGGAATGCACTATCCCATGGTGATACTGAGAAAGGAAAACCAGTATTCCATAAGAGCTTTATATATCATTATTTTCCTTAACACAAGGAGAAAAACATACAAAAATCTATAGATGAAAAGTCAATTAGAAAATCAGGAGGATATAATGGCTATAGCAGTTAGTAATGGATGGAATTTCAAGAAGGTATGATCATTAAGGCCTAATATTTACTGGATGCCAAAACCATGTAAAAATGAACCCATTGAATTGGAACTTAAAGTTACTGAGAACAACAAACCCCCACTGTATCAGTTGTTTTCCTATTTTGTGCTTTATTCATTTTTAGGCTGTCTGGTTACAGTTTTCCTTTGCTTCAAAAAAAAAAAAAATCAATTTCTCACCTGATACCATCTAAGGCCAAAATAAAAACACTAACATGCTAGTCTACTGTCATAATTAGCTTCAGTTATCAAGTTGACACACCTGGGGAGAGGAAACATCAACTGAGGAATGGAGTGAGAGAGTATGGGAGAGATGGCTGGAATTGGAGGGCATTTGGGGAGGGAGGGCAATGTGGAAACCTAGTGCAGTAGTAACTCCCAGGATTCTGTGAGGGTGACTCTAGTGAGGACTTCTAGTTACAGAGGATACAGAGCCTGAACTGGCAATCTTCTGTAACAAGGTGATTTCCAGTGGTTGTACTGGGACAACAACCCAGCAAAAAACAAAACAAAACAAAACAAACAGACAACAAAAAAACAGAAACAAAACAAAAACCCTCCTCCTTCAATCTATCCTGCCTTCAAGATGTACTGGGGCAACGAAGGTGCAGACCATGTGAGAGTGGCCAACCAATGACTGGTCTAATTGAGGCACAAGCCACGAGAGTGAGCATATGCCCAACACTGCCTGGATTACCGGGAGCCAGAGGCTAGGTATCCCAGAGACCTGGGGTAGAAAAACATCAATCAAATGATTCCTAATGATATTCTATTATATTCATAGATTGGTGCTTAGCGCAATCACCACAAGAGAGGCTTCCTCTGGCAGCTGATGATAGCAAATACAGAGACCAAAAGTCAAATATTAGGAGAGGAAAGAGCCCAAATTGGAGATCTCCATTCGGTCTCTCTCCTTGTAACTCAGGGAACCTGGCAGAAGATGCGGAGGAAGAACTGTAAAAGCCAGAAGTGTCAAGGACACCAGGAGAACAGCCCACAGAATCAAATGTGAAAGGCCCATAGGGACTCAGAGAGACTGAATCAGGAATCACAGAGCCTTCATGGGTCTGTGCTAGGTCCTCTACATATAGGCTGTGTTGTAAGCTTTTATTTTTTTTTTGGGGGGGGGGGATCCTAAGTGTGAGAAGACGGGTTTCTCTGTCCCCTTCACTTGCTCTTGGAACACTTTTCTTCGTATTAGGTTGCCTCACCCAGCCCTGATATGAGGGTTTGTGCCTATTTACATTGTATCTTGTTATATTGTGCTAATTTGATATCCCTGGAAGGCCTGTTCTTTTCTAAAGGAAAACAGAATGATTGGATTTGGAGGAGAGGGTAGTGGGGAGGGCTGGAAGGAGTGGAGATAGGAAAAACTGTGGAACTGTGGTTAGGATACATTGTATGAGAGAAGAATTAAAAAGAACTGATTCAAGAAATGTTGAAATCTCAAACATGAGACTTAGGATTTATGAACATACAAAACCCAAAGTGTACAGAATTGTGTCCTGCCTAGTGCCAGCACATCATTCCAAGAAGCAGTTTGTAAAACGTGGTTCCCTCAAGGATTGGTTAAACAACATTTAACACAGAAAAAATATTGATTCTTGGATCTAATAAATAGTTGAATTAAGATCAAATGTCAAATGTCTAATGTGGGCAGAGCTAATAAAAATACTGGAAAACAATAGTAATTTATTATGTCTTATTTTGCCTTCTCTGTAGGTTCTTTTCCATGTTCTATGAATAGCAGAGTGACAAAAATGTATTAAATGGCGTGTTTGTTTGGAAACATTAAAAGTTTGAGCCCAGTCTTAGTGTAAAGTGCATATTGTATGAATACATTTAAGTACCAAAGATAGTGTAAAATGGGACCAAATAAGAAACAGAAGATTTTTAGATGTCAGGGAAGAAACAATTTATAAATATTTGTGCATCATATTAGGAAAATATACTCTTGATGAATAACAAGATAAAAGCAAGTGCTTTTTTGTAGCAATCCAGACAAATATAATTGTCAGACCTATAGAGCAGATAACATGTGTGCCCAGGTTACTTCTGATGAATTTTCTCATTTATAAATAATAAGAAATAAAACATTATGTATATGAGAAGGACATTATCTTTTCCCTTTATTTGTTTCCTGTTGTATCTCCCCTAAGATTGATTGGATGCATATAGTGTTTTCAACAACAAATTCTTTAAATAATATTTTTTATTTATTCTTAGAAGATTTCTTGCATTCATATAATGTATTTTGTTCATATCCATTCAAATATACCTCCCTCCAACTTTCCCTAGTGTTATATAGGAAGCCAAGAATTCAACCTTAATTTTTAAATTTCAGAGTTGATCACAATCTTCAGTGTTAGTTACATAAAACAAGCTACACTCGCACTGTGGTATTTAATTCTCTTATACTCAAAGTAGGCTAAAACTTTACGTTTTTCAGATGACCATAATAAAATATAAAGAGGCATACTGTCCATATAGTTAAAATAAAATTTTTGGCTGATTAGATCATTGCACTTCACAGAGCAATAAAATAACTATATAATTTTTAAATAGAGATAGACTTTTTAAAATTACACTGTGCCATTTCTCCCTTTTGTTAGATATTTTGGCTTATAAACTAATGGATTTTGCTTTCTATATTACATTTAGTAGTGCATTAGCAAAGAATTTGTAGAGAAATTAACTTTCTTCATTTTTTTTTACCTGTTGATGCCCTCATTTTGGAATTAGTATCAATACTCGAAATAACTTATAAGTAAAATTACTATAATATCTTCAGTGAGTAATGTCCCCCCATAGGCTTATGTATTGCAACATGTGTTCCCTAGCTGATGGTTCTGTTTTGGGAAGCTATAGAACTTTTGAGAGGTATAGCCTTGCTTAAGGAAGTATGTCATTGGGGAAGTGTCTTAGTGTTCTATTGCTGTGAAGAGACACCAAAACTCCTATAAAACAAAACATTTAATTGAGGAATTGCTTACAGTTTCAAAGGTTTAGTCTGTTATCATCATAGTAGTAAGCATGGATACACACAGGCAAAAAAAAGGTGCTGTAAAAGTAGCTCAGAGCTGTATCCTGATCCTGACCAAGAGAGTTACTCTGGGATTGGCATGAGTGACCACCTCCTGTGACACACTTCATTCAACAAGGCCACACTTCCTATTCCTTACAAATAATTCCACTCCCCAATGATTAAGCATTCAAATCTATGAGCCTATGGATGATATTCTTATTCAAACAACTATAGAGAGGCATTCAAAGTTTATAGCCTCACATCATTGTCAGTTCATTCTCTGTTTCCTGAATGTGGATGAAAATGTGATTGTTTAGCTTTCAGCTCTGGTTATCTGCTGCTGCTTGCTGTGGGGGCCCAAAACAGCTTGACCACATAACTGTCATGACAGACTTACTGACAGGTTCCACTCAGTCCCCAGGAAAAGCTATAAGCTTACCCACCCAGGAAGAGCCAGCATCTAAGGGGAAATACCCAACATTTCAAATGTTCTGTTTCAACAATTATAAAGTATCACCAGGTGTCCTTTAGACAAAGCACACCCCAATTTCCCCTTTCCCACGAAATCCCTAGGCGATCAGGGTCTTGAACCCTGGTAATCCCGTCACCCCCAACTTCTACTATGATAAAATCCCCACCCTTCCAGGGCTTAGCACTCTCCAATCATAAGACTGCATACAACACATTAAGGGTCCAAGCTCTGGCTTGCTTGACTAAAGGCACTTTGCTTTTCCATATGGGATTTGGTCTCCAGGGTGGTCTTTTGGTGGTCTCCGCAATCTTAGCAGGACACTGCCATGAGTCTCTCACTGTTATAGGCTCTACCTCTGAAGTTATAAACCATATCCACCAAAGAAAAGTATATAATATAACTATATATATGTATTTTTATAAGTATTTTCTCATAACAAAAACTAAGAATTGCTACTAACATCTTTAAAGTCATCAGTTTTTTTTTTAAAATGACATTTAGTATAAGTTCACATCATTTTAGAGCAGCAATTCTCAATCTGTGGGTTGTGACCCCTTTGGGGGTCATATGTCAGATTACCTGAATATCAGATATTTACATTATGATTCATAACAGTGACAAAATTACCATTATGTATTAGCAATAAAATAATTTATGGTTGGGGATCACCACAACATGAAGAACTGTGTTAAAAGATTGCAGCATTAAGAAGTTTGGGAATGATTGTTTTACAGTAAAAGCTGAGATTTTATTGTCCCTATCAAAATATGTTTATGGTGGTTTGAAAATAGCCTCCAAAGGGAGTGGAACTATTAGGACATGAGGCTTTATTGGGTTAGGAGTGGTCTTGTTGGAGGAATTGTGTCCCTGTGGAGGTAGGCTTTGAGATCTCCTATGCTTGAGATATGGTTAGTGTGGCAGACAGTTGCTTCTTGTTTCCTGTGGATCAAGATGTAGAACTCTTAGTTCCTTCTCCAGCACCATGTCTGCATGCTGGCTGCTATGTCCTGCCATGGATTTCCAAAGTGGTTGAACAAGCTTGCATTCCCACCAGAAGTGGAGGAGAGTTACCCTAGTTCCACATCCTCTCCAGGATAAAGTGTCTTCAGTGTTTTTGATCTTAGCCATTCTGACAGGCATAAGGTGGTATCTCAGAGTTGTTTTGATTTGCATTTCCCTGATGATTAGGGATGTTGAACAATTCCTTAAATGTCTTTCAGCCATTTGAGTTTCCTCTGTGGAGAATTCTCTGTTTAGTTCTAAAGCCGATTTCTCAATTGGACTGTTGGTCGTTTTGATGTCTAATTTCTTGAGTTCCTTATATATTCTGGATATCAGTCCTCTGTCACATGTGGGGTTGGTGAAGATCTTTTCCCATTCTGTAGGCTGTCGCTTTGCCTTGTTGACCATATCCTTTGCTATACAAAAGCTTCTCAGTTTCAAGAGGTCCCATTGATTGATTGTTTGTCTCATTGTCTGTGCTACTGGTGTTATATTTAAGAAGTGATCTCCAATGCCAATGGGTCCAAGACTACTTCCTACTTTCTCTTCTAGCAGGTTCAGAGTAGCTGGATTTATGTTGAGGTACTTGATCCACTTGGACTTAAGTTTTGTGCATGGTGACAGATATGGATCTATTTGCAGCCTTCTACATGTTGATATCCAGTTATGCCAGCACCATTTGTTGAAGATGCTTTCTTTTTTCCATTGTACCCTTTTGGCTTCTTTGTCAAAAATTATATGTTCATAGGTGTGTGGGTTAATGTCATGGTCTTCAGTTCAATTCCATTGGTCCACATGTCGGTTTTTATGCCAATACCAAGCTGTTTTTATTACTGTAGCTCTATAGTAGAGCTTGAAGTCAGGGATTGTGATGCCTCCAGAGGTTGTTTTATTGTACAAGATTCTTTTGGCTATCCTGGGTTTTTGTTTTTCCATATGAAGTTGAGCATTATTCTTTCCAGGTCTGTGAAGAATTGTGTTGGTATTTTGATGGGGATTGCATTGAATCTGTATATTGCTTTTGGTAAGATTGCCATTTTTACTATGTTAACCCTGCCTATCCATGAGCATGGGAGATCTTTCCATTTTCTGACATCTTCTTCAATTTCTTTTTTCAGGGACTTAAAGATCTTGAAATATAGGTCCTTCACTTGCTTGGTTAGTGTTACCCCAAGGTATTTTATGTCATTTGTGGCTATTGTAAAGGGTGATGTTTCTCTAATTGCCTTCTCAGCTTCTTTGTCCATTGTATATAGGAGGGCTACTGATTTTTTTTGAGTTTATCTTGTATCCTGCTATGTTTCTGAAGGTGTTTATAAGCTTTATCAGTTCCTGGGTGGAATCTTTGGGGTCACTCAAGTATATTATCATGTCATGTGCAAATAGGGAAAGCTTGACTTCTTCCTTTCCAATTTGTATCCCCTTAATCTCCTTATGTTGTCTTATTGCTCTGGCTAGAACTTCAAGTACTATATTGAATAAGTATGGGGAGAGTGGACAGCCTTGCCTCGTTCCTGATTTTAGTGGAATTGCTTTGAGATTCTCTCCATTTAATTTGATGTTGGCTGTTGGCTTGCTGTACATTGCCTTTATTATGTTTAGGTATGTTCCCTGTATTCCTGATCGCTCCAAGACTTTTATCATGAAGGGGTGTTGGATTTTGTCAAATGCCTTTTCTGCATCTAGTGAGATGATCATGTGGTTTTTTTCTTTGAGTTTGTTTATATGGTGTATTACATTGACGGACTTTCGTATGTTGAACCACCCTTGCATCCCTGGGATGAAGCCTACTTGATCATGGTGGATAATTGTTCTGATATGTTCTTGGAGTCTGTTTGCCAGTATTTTATTGAGTATTTTTGCATCAATGTTCATGAGGGAGATCGGTCTGTAGTTCTCTTTCTTTGTTGCATCCTTGTTTGGTTTAGGAATCAGGGTAATTGTAGCCTCATAGAAGGAGTTTGGTAATGTTCCTTCTGTTTCTATTATGTGGAACAATTTAGAGAGTATTGGTATTAACTCTTCTTTGAAGATCTGGTAGAATTCTGCGCTGAAACCATCTGGTCCTGGGCTTTTTTTTGGTTGGGAGACTTTTAATGACTGTTTCTATTTCCTTAGGTGTTATTGAACTATTTAAATAGTTTATCTGGTCTTGATTTAACTTAGGTATGTGGTACCTATCCAGAAAAATGTCCATTTCTTTTAGGTTTTCCAGTTTTGTGGAGTAGAGGTTTTTGAAATATGACCTTATAATTCTCTGGATTTCCTCAATGTCTGTTGTTATGTCCCACTTTTCATTTCTGATTTTGTTGATTTGGATTCTCTCTCTCTGTCTTTTGGTTAGTTTGGATAAGGGCTTGTTGATTTTCTCAAAGAACCAACTCTTTGTTTCATTAATTTTTTGTATTATTCTCTTAGTTTCTAATTTATTAATTTCACATCTCACTTTGATAATTTCCTGGCATCTATTCTTCCTGGGAGACTTTGCTTCTTCTTGTTCTAGAGCTTTCAGGTGTGCTGTTAAGTCACTAGTGTGGGATTTCTCCAACTTCTTTATGTGACCATTTAGTGCTATGAATTTCCCTCTTAGCACTGCTTTCATAATGTCCCATAAGTTTGGGTATGTGGTGTCTTCATTTTCATTGATCTCTAGGAAGTTTTTAATTTCTTTCTTTATTTCTTCCTTAACCCATTGGTGATTCAGTTGAGCATTATTCATTTTCCATGAGATTGTAGGTTTTCTGTAGTTTTTGTTGTTGTTGAAATCTAACTTTAAACCATGGTGGTCTGATAGAACACAGGAGGTTATTCCACTTGTTTTGTATCTGTTGAGATTTACTTTGTGGCCAAGTATGTGGTGGATTTTAGAGAAAGTTCCATGGGGTGCTGAGAAGAAGGTATATTCTTTCTTGTTAGGATGGAATGTTCTGTAGATATCTATTAGGTCCAATTGGGTCATGACATCAGTTAAGTCCTTTATTTCTCTGTTAATTTTCGATTTGGGAGATCTGTCCAGTGGTGAAAGTGGGGTGTTGAGATCCCCCACTATTAATGTGTGGGGTTTTATATGTGGTTTGAGCTTTAGTAATGTTTCTTTTACATATGTGGGTGCCCTTGTGTTTGGGGCATAAATGTTCAGAATTGAAACTTCATCTTGGTGGATCATTCCTGTGATGAGGATGTAATGCCCTTGATCTCTTTTGATTGATTTTAGTTTGAAGTCTATTTTGTTGGATATCAGGATGGCTACCCCTGCTTGTTTCTTAAGACCATTTGATTGGAAAGTCTTTTCTCAGCCTTTTATTCTTAGGTAGTGTCTGTCTTTGAATTTGAGATGTTTTTCTTGTATGCAGCAGAAAGATGGGTCCTGATTTCGTATCCATTCTGTAAGCCTATGTCTTTTTATAGGAGATTTAAGTCCGTTGATATTAAGGGATATTAACGACTAGTGATTGTTCATCCCTGTTATTTTTGGTGGTAGTGTGTGTGTACTTCTCTTCTTTGGGGTTTACTGTTGTCGCTTTATCTACTGCCTGTGTTTTCGAGTGTGTATCTGACTTCCTTCGGTTGGAATTTTCCTTCTAGTGCTTTCTGTAGGCCTGGGTTTGTGGATAGGTATTGTTTAAATCTGGCTTTGTCTTCAAATGTCTTGTTCCTTCCGTCTATGATGATTGAAAGTTTTGCTGGGTATATTAGTCTGGGCTGACATCGATGGTCTCTTAGTGTCTGCATTACATCTGTCCAGGTCCTTCTGGCTTTCAAAGTCTCCATTGAGAAATCAGGTGTTATTCTAATGGGTTTACCTTTATAAGTCACTTGGCCTTTTTCCTTTGCTGCTCTTAATATTCTTTCTTTACTCTGTACATTTAGTTGTTTAATTATTATGTGTCAAGGGGACTTTTTTGGGGGTCTAGTCTGTTTGGTGTTCTATAGGCTTCTTCTATCTTCATAGGCATTTCCTTCTTTAAGTTGGGAAAGTTTTCTTCTATAATTTTGTTGAATATATTTTCTGTGCCTTTGAGTTGGTATTCTTCACCTTCTTCTATCCCTATAATTTGTAGGTTTGGTCTTTTCATGGTGTCCCAAATTCCTTGGACATTTTGGTTCATGACTTTGTTGGCTTTAGTGTTTCCTTTGACTGATGAAAGTATTTCTTCTACTGTATCTTCAATGCCAGAGGTCCTCTCTTCCATCTCTTGCATTCTGTTGGTTATACTTGCATCTGAAGTTCCTGATCTTTTACTCAGGTTTTCTATTTGCAGCATTCCCTCTGTTTGTGTCTTCTTTATTTTTTCAATTTCCCTTTTCAGGTCTTGGACTGTTTCCTTTATTTGTTTAATTGCTTTTTCATGATTTTCTTTCAGTACTTTATTGTTTTCTTACAGGACTTTATTGTTTTCTTGCAGGACTTTATTGTTTTCTGTCTTCAAAATTGCAAATATCTTAGATTCATAAAATTGTATATATGCTACCAATATCTGATATATTAGGATAATTCTAATTTACAAACTTTAAATTGATAAAAAAAATTCATAACTATTTGAAGCAATGTAATATAATTTTATTTTAAACAGTTTTATAGTTACTGTTTTTTCTATTCTTCCATGACTAGAAAATGAGTGCTTCATTTAATCGTAATGGTATCAAGTAGTTTATCAAAGAAATATACACTAGATGTGGTGGTGCACACCTTTGGTCCCAGCACTCAGGAGGCAGAGGCAGATAGATCTCTATGAGTTCAAGGCCAGCCTGTTCTACAAAGTGAATTCCAGGACAGCCAAGAAAACATTATGAAACCTTTGTCACAGAAAAACAAAACCAATAACAAAAAAGAAAGTAATATGCATGTCCAATATCTTTACTTTTTTATTATTTTATGTTATGGGTGCTTTTTGCTTGCATGTATGTCTGTATACCACAAACATGCCTGGCAGCAGCAGAGAAGAGAAGGATGTATCCAATCCTCTGGAAGTGGTGTTATATGTATTTGTGAGCTACCATGTGGGTTCTGGGAACTGAACAAAGGTAGTCTGGAAGAGCAGCCTGTGTTCTTAACCACTGAACAATATCTCCAGTCCCATATCCAATATCTTGTTCACATGTTTTCTTTGATTTGACATATCTCTATGGCTTTCCATGGAAAATTATGAGATAGCCTTTAAAAGTATTTATTTTATTTTCAATGATATATATATGTGTGTCAATGTGCATGTGTGTATATTGTATGAGTATATGCATGTGATTTCAGGTGCCCAATGAGGCCTGAGGAGAATAGGGTAGTGAATTCTGTAGAGATGTACTTACAGGCAATTATGAACCACCTCATGTGGGTGCTGAAGCCAAACTTGTGTCCTCTACAAAGGCAGTACATGCTCTTAACTACTAAGCAATGTCTCCAGCTCCTATAACACAATCTTGATTACACTGTTTGATGTTTGCTAATTAACTAAAGTTGCTGACTTAACAAATAACACTACATTAATTTTAAAACACAATTATTTTTCTTTAAATTCAACTTCTCATTATCTACTTACTCATTACTAGTATTACCTAATAAAATCCTATCATGTCAAATATTGAGCCAAGAGTTTCAAAGAGGCTCTTACCCACATTTAATGGGAATAGAACCAAGAAATGGATTTCCCTTTGTCTTGAGATACTCAATATCCATTTCTCCTAAAAATTCTAGGTTACATATACAATAGAGGCTTAACTTTTGAAATATATATATATATATATATATATACAGTAATATAAACTTTTGAAGTTTTTGTTTGAAAATTATATTTGACACATGTTAATATAAATTAAGCACAAGATTAGAGTATGCATAATGGTAGTGAGTATTTATTATCTACACTCTGTCTGCTCATTCCGTACTGAACTAACTAAACATGACAATTATAAATCAATTCAGAAGTTCTAAAGGAAGGAAAAGAATGACATAATATATTTCAAAAGACAGCATCAGAAATAACACCTGAAAGTTGTTACAAAATAGAAATAAGCAGAGTTAAACTGGTTATATAACAGCTTTCAGGATACTTTTCTTTCCCCTGACTAAATAATTGAAGGATACTGAAAAGCATCTCCACTGACTTTGTGAGGTATGTCTTGTGAACAAAGATCTATCTCTACTTATGGGATCCAGTAGTCTATCAGGTAAATGCTTTCATACACAGTGAGACAATCTTTGACTCACATTGGATTAGAATATAAATGCATGTATGTTTTTAAATATCACAAAGTAGAAAAATAAAGGAGAGTTTTGAGTTATGAGTTTAAATAGTTTAGTGATGTCCTCAGAAACTGAGCTCCTTAAAAAATTTTTTTACATGCATCCTACAAAGTTGGTGACATTTTGAGACAGGTAGTTATAACAATCTAGACAACACAATATCCAGTGAAAGAAGAGATGCTTTTCTTGCTGTTCTAGGAGAGTGTCTTAGTTATGGTTACCATTGCTATGTTGAAACACTATGACAAAAACTACTTTGGGAAGAAGATGTTTATTTGGCTTATACTTCTATTTAATTGCATTGAAGGAAGTCAGGACAGGAACTTAAAGAGGGCAGGATCCTGGAGGCAGGAGCTGATGCAGAGGCCATGGAGGGGTGCTGCTTACTGGCTTGCTTTACAGGGCTTGTATATCCTGCTTTCTTATAGCCCAAGACCACATGCCCAGAGATGATGCTACCCTCAATGGGATGGGCCCTACCACATCAATCATCGATTAAGAAAATTCACTACAAGCCTGCCTACAACCCAATCTTTTGGAGGTATATCCTTATTTTTTTTTAATCTTTTCCTCCTATTCTTTTTAAAATAACAAAATAAAATATAATAAGATAAAACAAAAACCATCACACTGAAATTGGACAAGGCAAACTGGCAGAAGGAAAAGATCCTCAAGAGAAGGCAGAAAAATCAGAGACCCGGTCATTTACACATTCAGGAGTCCCATAAAGGTATTAAACTTGGAAGTATTTTCTTAATTGAAGTTCCCTCCTCTCAGTTTTATGACAGATTGTGTTAAGTTAACATAAAACTATCCAGCAGAGAAGGAATGACAAAGATTTTTTGTTGAAAATCTGACTTTCCACTATGTCTTAATGGTTATATTAGGTCATCTAATAATTTGTAAACAAATTGGCCTCTATTTTGCTGAGTATTATGGTTGTGGGAAAATGACTATCTGAATAAATCTGTGATTGTCTTATGAAGTAATATTATTGGAATAAGCTCTGGGTAAAAAACATGTTCATAATCCTCTGGCAGGTAGGACATAGGCACTACATGGAAACCTCAATACCATCATCATTACAATAAATAAATATGAGATGTTAAGATGATGATAGTCATGAATTTGAATATTTTTGCTATCAGAATGTTTTAGTATTTTTATTATGTTTGAAGCCATCACTCAAGAGGCCCAAAACTTAATATTGATTTAGAATTAATTGATGACAGACACACTGACCTTTAAAAAGTGTTCTGGCAAATGTTTTATCTAGTTTTGAATTATTTGTGCAGAATTTTTAAAGTTGAAAATGACTTGATATTCATAAAATGACAAATTTTTTGGGAATTCTTTAATAATGAGCCCAAACCATGACCAAAGTAACATATTTATAAAAACAAGAACAAGTTATTATAGTTGGTCTACAGTTGTCTTTAGCAGTATTTAATAATAGGATTGCAAAGAGCAAATTAGATGCATAAATTATGTGATGATTAATCTTGGTTGTCAATTGGACTGCATCTGGAAAAACTAAATCCCAAGTATGACCCCTCCTGTTAGGATTTTCTCAATTATATTATTTCAAGCAAGAAGACTCACCTTAAATCTGGACCACACCCTCTGTTGGCAGCTCACATAAAAGGACATGGAAGAAGGAAGCTTTTGTATTTTGTCTGTTTGCCCTCATCATCAGTGACAAGTTCATCTGTCCTGTTGCTGAGGCATTACTTTATTGGTATTAAAACCTACTTCTTCAGGATTCCAACATACACCAAAGAATATCAGTTATTCCGGAATCTTCCAGGCATTCAGCACCAGATTGGGACTGCTGAGCCATCCAATCTTATGGACTGAGACAGATTATCAATTTTAGATAGAGAATGAAGCCACATGAAAATGAAAAAAACAGAAACTGACCTCAATGAAACAAATAGCATTTTTATCAGTATGAGGGGCAAGCAACCTTCCTGAGGGAATGAAGGTCTTGTCTTGTGGGGATGGGGAAGCCAGGGTTTTATAGAAGACAAGAATGTGGATTGGGGCAAAGGATTTTTGTGCTTTTTCTGAGACTGAGTGGTTGGTTGGACACGGGTAGCTATTTGAGAATGGAAGGTTTAGCTTGGAGTGGACTTCCTTATCAGGAGGGTCAAATGTTTTGATTAGGGGGAGGGGGAGATTCCTCATTTCCACCACCTTTCATTCATCCTCTCCAGTGTGAGACAGAGCTATTGTTGAACTATCTGGACTGCATCCTATAATCCAATCTAATAAATCCCCTTTTAATACACAGTAATGATATTAGTTCTGTTCCTTTAGAGAACTCTGACCAATATATATTGATCGTTAAAGTCCTGTTTTATTTGTCTAAATTTAGAATCTCACCTACAGTCAGTATCAGTATAATCTGAATTGCAATCACTGCAACTTCTCTCAGAATTCTGATGATCTTTGAATTAAGAGGTACATTAGCACATTTCATACACTTTTCATGTAGCTGCTCCTAGTCCCTAAGATCCCACCTTTTGCTTTTTGCAGAAATTCCTTGCACCTTTCATGTTTCTCCCCCACTCCCCTTTCTATAGGCTAAGTCAGCCAGGGAAACCACCTTGTACCCCATGTAGGCTCTGTACTTGGACTAGGGGAACTGCTCCTGCCTCAGAGTATCAAACACAGGCATGATAAGTGTGCACAGCCATGACTGAGTGACACACTTTTCTTCTCATTTTGCTCTTGAGAACTAACTTTGTGCTAGTGGAACCATCTTGATCATGTAAGGAGAGGATTGGGAGTATGCTAATAATGTCTAGTAGGGAAAATATAAAACTCTTGTTCTATCATCTCTAGTGACAATTTTGAAATGCAATTTACAAAACAAAGACTGACATTACCCCAAATGTGCATATTTGTTCAGTTATTTATCTTCCCTTTCAAAATACCTCCATCTCTCTAGGACCTTCTCCTGATTATATGTCCTTAATAAATCACATTAACATTAGTTCCCTATAAAGTTTATTTGTTGTTAGTATACAACATGTTGGATTTCCTTGTGGAATTTTCATACATATGTCATTATACTTTATTCTTATTCATTCTCCACTGCCCTCCTACATCCTTCTGCCCTCCTTCCCTTCTCCAAATTGTCCCCCTTATGCCATCATGTCATACATATACCATTATTCTCTCATTGCTGTTTTGAAAATGTGATATTGTAGTTGTCATTAGGTCTGCTTCTGATGAACTGAAGTCTTGATGGAGATCCCTATGGTGGCATGAAGTATATTTTGTCTGTTTTTTTCTAGTCTTCTAGTGTAGGACCTGTGGCCTTTACTGGGACAAATATAAAGTTGTGAAATGAAATTTCCAAGACATTCAAAGTCCTTCTTTGAACTAACTTTGAGGTAATACTATGTTGTTTGGATTGAGAACATCATTCACTTTCCAAGTCAAAATAGAAGCTTGAAAAGGTCCAATTTTATTTTGAGTTATTTTCCAATGCACCTGATAGTAGAACCATGGTAATCTACTTTCATTTCTATCTGATTGTACAGTTTATAAGTGTTTCCAGAAAATGCCAATTCCTGCTGGGGCTTTCTGACTTGAAGACTATTGGCAATTTTATTACATGGAAACAAGTGTGTATGTCAGAAATCATTTCCTTGCACTTCAACAATAAACAGAAAGGAATCCAGTATCTTTGGAAAACTACAAAGGCTAGTTTGAAGAATTGAAAAATAGGAATGGAGACAGCTGTCTTATTTCAATTTAAAAACTCAGACCACATCACAAAATAAATAGATATTTCTCAGAGAATAACAGTAGGTTATCACAAATGCACTCAGTAAGTGATTGCTCCACATCAAATTGTCTTGCAAGATCAGTCTGTGTCATTCTTCACATAGTCACAACTATCTACCTGAAAACACATAGGCAACATTGGCAATGAGCTGGAGAAATAAATATATGCTGTTTGCTATCATTTATCTGAACAGAATATTCATCTAGCTCATACACATGGATTGTAAACCAAAATGAATCAGAACAGTTATATGATCATATTAATAAAATCCAAGGTTACTAAAAACCTTGTATTCTGATGGCAGCCATAATGAGAGACACACAGAGAAATTTAGTAAAAATGCAGCTTAAATATTTTTAAATATGCAATTTTCAGAAATAAGCTGAAATGTTCATTACAAAGCAGGAAGCACAGTCTAACTGCTAATATTAAGAAGCAAATGCCGCCGGGCGGTGGTGGCACACGCCTTTAATCCCAGCACTCGGGAGGCAGAGCCAGGCGGATCTCTGTGAGTTCGAGGCCAGCCTGGACTACCAAGTGAGTTCCAGGAGAGGCGCAAAGCTACACAGAGAAACCCTATCTCGAAAAACCAAAAAAAAAAAAAAAAAAAAAAAAAAAAAAAAAAAAAAAAGGAAATGCCATAATTAAGAAAATGCCTTTTATTTTGATTTCAACAATATTTGAATATATGCAAAAGCCAGTTAGTTAATTCCAGAAAATGCTTAGCAACTAATTCAAGATACATAAATAGTAAACTTTTCATTTGGGCAATGTATCTAATAAGACTAAATGTTACCTTAAATAAATGTTAGGTATATTGAGCATATAACAAGGCTTTATAATCAAAATATAAAATTTTCTAGAAATGTCCTGCATTTGTTGTGATTCATGATATGGATATACACAACATAATCATAAGAAAGTGGCATCTTCCTCTATGGAACCTTCGTGGTTTCTATATGACTGTCAATAGACTAGCAGATCGTCATGTAAATTTATCTGCTCAGAATAAAGTGTTTATTTCAGTCCTAGCAAAATTATCTATGTGATCAGATGTGTTCAGGAGAGCTAAAATATCTAGAATTATGGGCAAGATGATTTAAAGAACTGGGCATGTTCATTTCTATTGTATGATAGCCCTCCTTTATCATTACCTAGAGGACCAGTGTCCAAGCAGCACAGGACTCAAAGGGAAATCTACAGAGTGGGCTCAAATTAGACTTTTTTTATCTGAGGGAGTTAGAGAAAAAGACACACGTCTTCTTCATGGTTTCCTTCTTCATCTTTTCTGTTCTTCTGTATTCTTTCTGTCTCCTTTCTCTTGTATACTTTTTCTCTACAGCATATATACACTCCAACAAAGTTTTTCAGGCAATATAGAAATGACAATATGGTTACATTCTATGTTTCAAGTGAATGCTTATAATGAATACATGCAAAATATATTTTTTAGCTCCCTTACATGATTAAACATTTTATTTATTATAGGTGAAAAACAAATTATCCCAAGAACCCATGTACATTTATACCCAAGAAATTGGTTATAGATTAACTGTGTGGGCAAGTCAGGTCTTTTACTGGCAGGCTGCATTTTTGTAGTTACAAAGAAAGGGACAACTACTATATTACTTATCTTGAAAAGTAATCTTATAAGGAATCACAAACCTAAACTTCTGTATATGAAAAAGAATCAGTCAGCTCTACTTTAAATCTTTGGGGTGCATACACACTCATAAATAGTTTCTTATATGAGGAGATTGAGGTAAAAAAATGTTCACAAGGAATTAATCATCACCTTTGATCACCAACTAAACCTAGGAAGGAAAGTATATCAGCTAGCAACTCTTGGGCTGCTTTGTATTTTTTTAATCTAATGAATCTATAACTCAGCTACATGTCCTTGTAAACTTTAGATTGTTTTCTGAGTGTATTCATCTTAAAAACTATTATTGAATTATCTGATCTAACCTGAAGTAACTTTAAGTCTTTGTTTCAGCTAATGGTGCACACAGAATCCTGTGACTGCATCTTTAAACATTAAGAGAATTAGAGCCAGCCTGGCTCATGGGGACTCAATTATTTTCCTTAATCATTAACCTGAACTGTGACTGCTGGAATCGGACTGTGGAAGGCGGGGCAGTGTTCCACCTGATTGAGTCCCAGCCAAGTAAAGAGGAGAAGGAGCCTTTGGCCTTTGTAAAAGAGAAGGGCCTCTGGGCCTGGGGTCTCCAGTGAGCCTGTAGTTTTCCATGTGCTAGGTCTTGTGATATAATGCACTTTCTTAGGTTGAACTCATAGGCTCTAGCTGTGTAACATTTTCTTGTATTTATAATTATTCATCAAAACTCTGTATAAACTATCATTATTATTATCAGTTAGTACAGCTTTGGAAGAAATCATTTTCATAACAATACACAGATAAAAATATCCAGTGGAACAAGATATATTCATGGGATAAACACACTATATCACAGGCAGTTGTGATATCCCAACATCCACTCACACCATGCCAAATACCAGAGGAAGATAGCAATAGTAAACATGTAAATGGACAGCAGAAACAAAAGACTTTCCAGGGTCGGTGGTCTTGTGGCCTTGCCTAGCTGAGACTGACCCATTAGAGAGTTTCCTCCTGATGGCATGACACCTTGAACCTCAATTGTCACCTGCTGCTCCTCTGACATGGCCACCAGAATCCCTTCATCTGTTCATATAGTTTAATGTGTAGTTTATTTTGTCAACATTTTGAGAAAGGGTCTCACTATTTACTCTAGACTGAAAAATTTACAATCCTCTTGTCTCTGATATTCCAGTAGTAGGATTATAGGAATACATCACCATGTGTCATTTTTGGGGAATTTCCTATACTCAGTGAATTCAGTGGCTTATTTGAAGGTTAATTATAGATGATTTTACATCATTTACTGAAACTACAACAGAAGTTCATTGCTCATGTTATATTTGATAGATAGAGCCTTGATGGATACTAACAAAAGACAAAATCTTCTCAATGGACAAGCATTTAATATTTCATCTTTCTTTCAAAAAGATGGCCCAGAGCTGGGCAAGGTGGTGCACATGTTTAATTTCAAATTTCAATAAGCAGAGGCAGGTGGATCTCAGAGTTCAAGGCCAACCTGGTCTACATAGTGAGTTTCTGGTCAGCCAGGCTATGTAAAATGACCATATCTCAAGATAAATAAATAAGTAAATAAATAAATAAATAGATAGAGAAAGAAAAAAGAAAGAGAGAGAGAAAAAGAAAGAAAGAAAGAAAGAGAGAGAGAAAGGAAGGAAGGAAGAAAGAAAGGAAGAAAAGAAAGAAAAAAGATGGCCTGAAGTACATCAGAGTATCATTTTACAACAGATACTAAGGTAATGGTAGAGAGTTTAATTAGATGATCAGAGACTCAAACAGGCTGAAGACTCCATCACCATACAGGATAGCACATACAGCAGATTTTTAGGCACTAAATACGTGCATAATAAAAAGTGTTGATAGTCCCTAGACACATTGATGAGATAAGTAATAAACATGAGAAAATGAAGATGGTAACTTTTGTGGTTACACCTAGAGACTATTTTACTTCAGATCTTCACACATCTAAGCATTCAACTGAGAATGCTAAAATATGTACTTCCACTGTGGAATATAAAATTCCTCTTGAAATATAAGTAATTAACACATGCAATTTTATTTTGTTATAATTATATAAACAAAGAAAATAATAGAGAAGAGAGGGAGAGCACAGTGTCGATTGAAATCATTAACATGAATTATTAAGAGGAAAATAAATTTGCTTGTGCATAAGAAAGGCAGGAAATATTACTTATGAAACTCAAATTATTCACTGGGATCACTCTTCATACTGCAGATAATTGACAATGACACACTAATGCAGCTTTATAAACAAAAAAACACTGAGAGCTCAGGCCACTTAGAAATACATAAAATTGTGAATTGTAAATCTGTGGAGGCCCACAAAGTTTCCTAGTGATATCTGAGCTTGCTTTATCCAGCAGAGCTGCATTAGAGGATTGCTTGACCACGTGCATGGTTACCAGGTATTTGCCAGGGTCTTCCCTTGGCTGTGCTATGGAGAGGTCTTTTGATCCACTCCTTAGCATTTCCTTAAAAAGTCCTTTAGATGAGATAGAAGGGGCTGGTGGGTTTTGATCCAGGCTTTCCTGATTCTATCTTGTGCTTCTCTCTCCCCTCTATATTTCTGTCTAAATATTTCTTACTTCTCCCTACTCAAGAGTACCCTGGTGGGAAAGTGGGAATGGGTCTTACACAGATGGTACCATGAACATGGACTTGGTGAAAGTGGGGAGAGGGCCCCATGGGAAGCAGTTGCAGATGTCTGCTTTTGTAGTATAATGAAGGTAGGGGTATTTTATTCTCAGGAGTCAAGTTAGGCGGTGGAATGTTGAAGTTGGACAATGAGGCTGCAGCATATATTTCTCTCTATCTAGGTCTCTTTCCTTTTTCTCTCTCTCTTAATTTCTATCTATAAAATTGAAGAAAAATTTAGAGTAAGGTAGAATATAGAAATATTAGGTTAGGAATATAGTTTAAGAAAAAAAATTAGGATAAGGTAAGCAACAAGACAGAGGAACTATGTCCTTGATTTTCCAACTATGGGGCTATGAATGCACAATCCTGGGGAAGAATAAGAAAAATTTATCAAAGATGAGAAAAATGGGCAGAAATGATTCCTGTGGAAGTTTTTGGCCTGTGAACAGCTTGAATTCTGAGTCCTGCGTGGCAGAGAAAAGAATTTTCCTGAGGCAGATATTGATGAAATAAAACTTTTCACTCCACTGAAACTGCCACTGTATGAAAACATCATACAATTAAAATTAGTTTTCATTTGGCCATGAAGCCAAAAAGCAAAGAGGTCTTAGGAAATTCTTAGTAATCTTTCTCTAAAAAACTTAAAGCTATTCAGACCTTTTCTTTCTTATATTTTCTCTGTTTCTGTAAGGGTAAAAAGTTAACTCACCTGGAAATAACATCTATAAGTATGGGAAAATCACCTGTAATTGCTCTAAGAAAAAAAAATCTTTTGGAATATGGCAAATCCTCTCTGCTAGTCCTATCTCCTCATCAAGCCAGTACTTTAAAAAAAGAATCTAGGGGCAATGCATTTGCAGAGGCACAGAGGAGGCCTGGCTGTTGCAGGATGCTTGGTTGGGCCAAGGAGAAGAGTGTGGGTCCTGAGCTGTGGCAGCAGCATCAGGGACTCTCCATCTTGGGGGAGGGGACAAGCAGGGACAAATATCTATTGGGGAGAAAATCTTATTCAAGAGCTTCCATTTTCTTTCACTGACCAGGTAAGGTGGAGGAAGAAGCCCTATGGGAATTTTGCTTCTGGCACCAAAGCACCAATCAGAAGAGATAGAAGGTGGGTTTTGATCCCAGGCCCTTCCAAGGCTATCTTGTGTTTCTAACTGGCTCTCTCCCCTCTGTATTTCTATCTAAATATTTCTCACTTCTCTCTTCTCAAAGTACCCTGGGGAAAATGTGGGAGCAGTTCCCCAACATCAATCCACTCAGAAAGTGGCTGGAACAAAATGAATACATATACTAGATAAAAAAAGACACTGAAAGTCAGGTGTGGTGACACAAACCTTTAATGTTAGCACTTGGAAACATAGGCAAGCATATCTTTATGGGTTTCAGGTCATTCTGGTCTGTATCTTGTGTTCCAGGCCAAATAGGACTACATGGTGAGACTCCATCTCAAACAAAATAAGAAAAAAACACTATAAAGCCTTACAATCTAGAGAAGGATTATCAATGTTTCCCACCCAATTTACTGTCCTATATATAGAAAGATATTTTAAGTAATTTTACTTCTTTCTTCTACTATTGCTATCAGTAAGATAAGTAACAGTGGTGCACTTGAAAAATTCTAATAAAAATTAATCACTATATGTAATGGCTATTTTTGGTTGTCCTCATGACGATATCTGGAATGAACTATAATCCAGAAATGGAGGGTACACCTGTGATCCAGATCTTGAGACAAGGAGACAACATGCATTTGATATGGGTCTTGAGGCTGGAAAACACATGCCTTTCATCCAGAGCTTGAGGCTTGAAGGCACACCTTTAATCTGGGCTGCACCTTCTGCTGGAAACCTATTTAAGGACAATGGAAAAAGGAAAGATTTCTTCTTCACCTGCTTGCCTTAGGCTAGTCAGCACATTCATTCCTTCACTGGCTTTGGAGTCTAATTTTTCCAGATGCCAGCATATACAGAAGACCAGCTGAGACACTCAACCTTGTGGGACTGAGCAGCAATTAGATTTTTGGACCTTTCATTCACAACTAGCCATTGTTGGACTGAAGCCTGTAAGTCATTTCAATAAATTCACACACACACACACACACACACACACACACACACACACACACACACACAGGCTCTGCCATATCTCCCAGAATTTGTCTTTTTACTTACCCAAGACTGTTTCCCCTAAATCATGAGCACTGTTTTCAGACCATAAACCCACTCTTCTTAGTGAGGTCATTTGTGCTTTACAACAGCCTAAGTGACTTCTATATTATCTTAGGGCCAGGCCAATCCTGACACCCACAGGCATCATGTTCACCTCAGTCAAACTCCCTAGAACCTAAATCTTGGGAATTATCTCTAAGTCAACAGTACCCATTCTTGTAAAAGAAGCCAGATTACTTTGCAAGGAATCTCAGTATAAACATGTCTTAAATTCTTGTGTACTTGGGACTGAGTTAATTGTTATCTGAATACTTTTTTCAAAAATTGTGTTGTGCTTAAATATGGCAAAAGTAAAATAATCTGGGCCAGACTCTGTAAATCCTGGTCCAGCACCAGTTACAACAAAATCAGGCTGAGCAGAGTTTCATTCTTGTCTCTTTGAGGCATCACCTAATGACTGAGATTTGTTGCTGCTGAAAGTGACTAAATGTAGCCCATTGTTTTTGAACACTGACATAAAAAATGAATGTACATATTAGGAAACTTATAGAAGAAACATTTTATTGTTTTGTGCTTAACAAACGTCTGACTGCCTCTATTTTTCATTTCATTTTTTTTAGAGTATTTGTCAAAGTTCCCAAATGAGTGAATCTCATGATGGGCAGAGAGTATCATTTTCCATTACAAAAGTCATTATGATCAATAATTTCTCTATTTTCTTTGAAGAAGACATTAGGTGAGCTATAATATAAGTTTACCAACTGGAGTGGTCTGACATGATTTTCTTAAACATGATGGCATAACAAAAATGCCATGAAACTTGAGAAATGATTTGGTATGGTTGCAACCATGTCCTAACCTAACCAGACTTGAACTTGTTGAATATATAACTGTCTGTCTTACTCATGGGTATCGTTTTTTTCTGTCTTACTCATATCTATTTTTTTCTAGTCTTATCCTTTAGCCTTTCCTTCATGCTGTAGATCACCCAAATGTCCTTCTATATCTGGTTTCTGTTTTTGATTGGTGTCTTGCCTATATATTTTTAAATTATATTTATTTATTTATTTATTTGTTTATTTATCTATCGATTTATTTATTATTTTCAAATTATATGGGTGTTTTGCCTACATGTGTGCCTGGTGCTCTTGGTGGTCAGAACAGGGAATTCCCTGGGATTACAGTTATGGATGGTTCTGAATTTATCATATGAGTACCCAGAACTGAACCTAGGCAAGAGCAACCAGTGCTCTTACTCTTGGAGCCATTTCTCTGCCTGTGTTTCCTACGGCATGATTCCTTATTTTTACATCAAGTTATGGCCTCTATAGACATGTTCTTGTTTCCATAGGTAAAGAACATGAAATAAACCTTTTAAGAGTTTTCAAATTTAAATGTGTTTTTAAAAGGTTACTTAGTAGACACCAATATATATTTTGGAAATTCCCTTAATAATAAATGAACCCACCTTTTCCATGCTATCATTAATTTTATCTCCATAGAAAATAGTGACAATTTTATAAGTTAATGTTATAATTGAAAATATTAATATTTTAACATGAATTTCTAAAGTATTTCCTTAAATCATGAAACAAACATAAATCACATATACTTAATATACTTAATATACATGCATTCATGTATCAAATTTAATTTTTTATTCTCAGTATTATATCTGAGAATTGAATATTATTTCATTAATTTTCATGATAATTGTTGTTTTAAAAATGTAGTTATATTTAGTTTTCCTCTCTCCACTAGCCCCTTTATTTGTTTTGGTCTGAGGAGACAAGGTCTCACCTCATAGCACAGACAATCATTGAACTCATACTTCTCTTTCCTCAGCCTTCTGAAATCCGAGATTATAGGCTACATTACCATGCCCAAACTACATATTTATATATTCATGGCCTTTTATTTGGTTAACCTGCTCATATGGTACCAAGGTTTAGAAATGTCACTGCTGGAGATAGTAGAATATGATTCATGCTTCTTGAAAATATGTGGAAGCCTGTATTCCACAAAGTATTTGACAAGAATCTTGTTTCAGTTAGGTAGAAGCTAAACAGGTAAAATAAGAAGTCATTTGGAATATCTTACTATAAATATCTCCTCTTTGAGACTTGAGTTACAGATAGGAGAAAAAAATGTTTTGCACTAATGGTTCAAACTAGTTGCTTCTGATCTTAATTTTTCTGTGAATTACTCTCAGTAACTTTTACATTGCTGTTTAAATGTTTAATAGATGCATAGAATCATCTATTATAGTAATTAAAGCAGATTGTTTTTCCAGATTTGATTTTAAAAAGTGTTGAACACCATAAGATCATTTCTTCTATATTAAGGTGATTACATATAATGGTAAAAAGGGAGTTTAATAAAAGTGTCTGTCAGTAAAAATATTAATAAATACAAATGGATTTATTTGGAGACTTCAATTAAAACAAATCCAGCATTCTGTGTTTTCCAAATGCAAAAGAGTGGAATAATGCATTTGAGAAATATGAACTAATCAGCAAAATACAAAGGCTTCTACTCTATAATTCTGCTAAAGAAATATGGCATGTAAAGAAATATGAATCAATTATGTACTAATAGAATATTTTTTTCATGTCCAATATAGTTATAATTGTAAAAACCACAAATGGTGTGGGAAAGGGAGAATGATGACTCTGAAGTTGTCTCAATATATTAGCTATGTAAACTAAAAGAACTTAAAGATGGCTTAAACTTGTCTTTATAATAAAATATCTAATATGTATACAAGTTCATATATATGTATGATCTGATGTATAGCAAAATAACTAAATCACTAGCTTTACAAAATCAGTATATTGAAGGAAAAATTATTGCCTTCAAACTTTATGTTATCAGAAATAAAAATAATATACCTCAAGCTGAAGTTCATTTATGTAAAAGGTATTTATCAATTGAATGGATCTATAAAAATCCCCAAATTGCTATTTCATTTAAGCATATGATTTTCCCTTCTTTCACAGAAGCTTGAATAGTACTTCTATGTTATAACACATAATGACCTTTTAAATAAATCTATTATTGAATGGGCATTTTATAGGAACAAAATGTAGGAATGAAATGAAAGTCTTTTAACTAAAGACTGTCTTCTTCTGTGGGACTAGGAATTGAACCAAGGGTCTCACACATGTTGTGTAAGAAGTCTATCACTGAGCTACACAGGAAAAATTTAAAGGGTTTTCTTGTCTTATTTTATGTGTGTGAGTGTTTTTCATGCATGTATGTCTGTGCACCATGTGTGTGCAATGCCTTAGAAGCAAGAAGAGGTAATGGTTAGAACCCCCAAAACTGGACTTACAGACGATTGCTAGCTACCATGTGGGTTATGGGAATTTAACCTGGATCCGTTGGAAGAGTAGTTAGCTAGTATTCTCAATCACTGATCCGTCTTTCTAGCCTATAACTATTTTTATTAATTCCAAAGAATCTAATTTTACTCACATTTTATCAATTTATTGCTTCCTTATATAAAAAAAATCAATATTTTATTCAAAGTGATAAAATATAAATGTATGTGTGTCATATTCTCTAATGCAGTATACATGCATAAAAGATGTAAATAGAAATTATATATGTGCATATTAAATTACATATTAAAATGATAATGATTTTCCTATAAACTCACTCACTCCTGGACATACATATTCATTCATATAAGCCTGCTCAATAAAGACTGCTTTTGTAACAATTGTGACTGCAAAATATGTTGTTGTCTTGATTCTAACATATATAGTTTTCATTACCTTATGAAACTGCATTTTACCTGTGTGTGCTTCTACTTCTACTCCATATTATAGTATGCATTTGGCCTTGACTGTTGATAGAATTGTGCTTTACCAAAGACTTTTTTAGCTCTTGAATAAAAAATAGAATGTGAAATACCTTTTCTTTTGCTGGAAGAAAAAATAATTGAACCTGAGATACTGTGACAATTCTTTTGGTGACATACATGGTTTCTTTCATTTAATATTGTGGGATAGTGTGAAAATTGTGTGTTTTCTCCAAAATTCCAGTTGAAATTAAAATCTAAATGAAGCAATGTTGAGAAAGGATGCATTGAGATATATTTGGTTCATGAAGGTATGAGACTGGGACAATTCTCAGGGAACTGAGTTAGCTCTTACTACCAAAGCATAGAATTAGCACAAGAGTAAACAATTGTTAAGGTGAGACTTCACCCTAATGTTTTGAGAATCAAAATAAATTTCCTTTAGTAAGTGTCAAATATTCAGTCATAGTAATAAAAATCATACTGAAACAAATTAAAAGCTTCTTAAAGACAACTTTTAGAATAGTGTGTAATTTCTTTATAAGAACAATAGATTTAGAATTGAGAATGACTGATAGTTCTGTGTCTTTCAGTCACTCAAGCCTTACACATCCATTTTAGATACACCTCATGCATAAAAATCCAAGGGTAGAATTTTCAACTTGCTTACATGAATTTAGCACTTCTTTACCCAATATTGAAAGGGTATTGAAAGTAACTAGGTCATTTGAGTACACTGTTTTGTTGCATGCTTAAAAAAGAGTAATGAATTAGAAAATGAGACTTTGGCCTATTTAAAAAGAAACCAGTCTTCAATCAGAACTAGAAGGGGGTTTTCTTTTTTAATTAAAAATAGTTTTTTATAAAATATATTCTGATTACTGGTTCCCCTCCCCCAACTCCCCCAAGATCCTACCACACCTTCCCACTGACCCAAATCCACACTCTTTTTTGCTATTTCTCAATAGAAAACAAAGAAGCATGATAAAAAATATGATTAAATAAAGACAAACAAACCTGAATAGGACAAAAGAAACAAATGAGCAGAAAAACAAGTAGCCAAAGAGAAATTACAAGCAGCTCATAATGGTAGAGGCATTCTCACTGGTGCACACAGAAATCTCCTAAAAACACAAAATTAAAAATGATAATATATAAGCAAAATAACTGTAGGGTATTAATGGAAAAACATCCAGATAAAGCATTATGAGACAAAAAATAAAACCTCCAAAAGTAGCACTGATTTTGCTTTATGTTTACCATCTATTCTGGTCATGGAGCCAAGCCTTAAGAGTGGGTTGTTTATCTAGTTAGACTCCCTAGGAGAAAACCAAGTTTTAATTTGAGAGTGGTTATCAATTGGAGATAGCTTCTGGGTTAGGAATGGGGCCTTATGTCTACTTCTACTCTCAGCACAGGCACCTAACCAATCAGGCCCAGACATGTGCAGGACCTGAGCATGCTGCCACAGTTTCTGTGAATTCTTATGTGCATCAGTCCTGCTGTGTTTAGAAGGCTTAGATTTTTTGGTGTTCTCCATCTCCTTTGGCTCTTATAATCTTTCTGCCTCCTTTTCCAAAGTGATCTCTGGGTTTTCAGGGAAGGGAATTGATGGAAGATCCATTTAGAACAGAGTGTTCCAAGGTCTCTCACTCTCTGCGCATTGTCAAGCTGTGGGTCTCTGTATTTATTCCCATCTGCTGAAAGAGGAAGCAGCTCTGATGATGGCTGAGTAAGGCATGGATCTATGAGTACAGCATAATATCATAACGAGTCATTTTATTGCTATATTCCTTTAGCAGAGTATTTGGTTTCCCCCCAGACCTTTGGCCTGTCTAGTTTTAGGTTCTTGGCCACCTGAACAGTGTCAAGGATGGGTTCCATCTCAAAGAGTAGGCCTTAACTCATATCAGATATTGATTGCTTACCCACCTCCACAAGCTTTGTTCCACTATTGCACTCACACATCTTACATGAAAGTCACCATTGTAGATTGATGTGTTTATAGCTGGGTTGGTGTTTACCTTTCTCTATGGTAATGTGCAGAGTCCTATAAGTACCATGCACACTAGTCAGCAAGGGTGAAGGATCTATGTAGGCACCAGCTCAACTTCTCCACCTTCAATGAGTTGCATAGGTATTATCTTCAGCAATAGGGCTTTACAGTCAGTTTGTGTAGAACCAGCAATGGCATTGGCAACAGCTTGGGGTGTTTGGGGATTCTCATGAGATCCCTTTGGCCAACAACTCAATTATATTTAATCCATTCATGGTACCAGAAGTTTCATTTGGTGACAAGTGATGGCCAGTTAAAGCTCTGTCTCCTGTATTATTTGGCGATATCGTTTAGATCACCTTCATACATGTATATATCATAGGAGCTTCTACTGTGTTAGGCTTCCATACAACCTCTCAAATGGCTCTTAGTTTTAGCTGGCCCTTCACATATTCCCTTCCTCACCTGTCTCTTTGCTCCCTCCATGTTTGATCCTCTTATTATTACAGTACTATGCCCCACTCCCACCAACCATAACTATCTAGTCTGGTTTCCTTCCTATGGTGATCCAATCCACCACTAAATCACTTACTCTCTATCTACCCTCTGTGGTTATATGAGTTGTATCCTGCTTATCAAAGATTTAGCAGCCAATATTCACATATAAGCAAACACATACTATAATTGTCTTTGGGGTCTAGATTACCTCATTCAGGTACGGCCAGTGGGTTTCCAGAGGTAGACTATCTCCAGTGTTGGTGGTCAAGACAAAGGGATAGAGTAATGAAGGATGGCTACAGGAGAACATCTGTTTAATCCCTTTGGAAT
This sequence comes from Peromyscus leucopus, assembly GCF_004664715.2. Lineage (NCBI taxonomy): Eukaryota > Metazoa > Chordata > Mammalia > Rodentia > Cricetidae > Peromyscus > Peromyscus leucopus. Next base: position 51,098,021 of record NC_051083.1, read on the forward strand.
GGAGGTAGAAAGGAGGGAGATGGCACAGCAGGTGGTCTGCTACTAAGCTGGGCATAAGACTGGGGAACTGGAATGGAAAATGGGAAGGAAAGTGAAAATCACCTACGTGATTCCCTGTCTAGCATGAGCAAACCAGTTTCCATGGAGAGAGTGACTGCAGTGTTGGCAGTGAGAATAGGGGACAGGGTGAGGAAGGAAGGTTGTGTAATCCCAAAGATGCAAGGAGAAAGATCATTGACCGAAATCATCATGGCCAAATTAATTAAAGCAAGCTTTTGTATTCATGTACACGGACTGCCTTCCCCTAAGGCAGGGTTCAAGAAGTCATCATTGGACACAGGAAAGATAAAGGTTTTAATGGCTTGGGGTAGGGGGTTTCCAAACAGGGGATTGGGCAGGCAAATCAGTAGGGTTACAAGGTGAAATATAAGCATAACAAGTTGGTCATAACAACCTAGGCATGCCTGCAAGGTGGTCATAACAGGGTAGTCATAATAAACTATCAAAACAAAGGTATTGGTGCCATTTCTTGGAAAAAAACAATACAGAACCATTTCTAGTTAAGTTATAGTTTGGGCATACCCCAATCCTTGAGAAACAGCAGTTTAATCATAAATGGGAATGAACCTAGTTTGTTTTTACTATAAGATGGCTTTGAAACCCAAGTGGGAGCTAGAATGGTTCATCAGCTGAAGATCTGCCAGAAAGAGGTGTTCAAGGCAGGATGAAGAAAAACAAGACAAAATTAAACAAAAACAGGCTTAAAATCCTTAGAATTTTATGTTTTTTTTTTGTATCAAATACAAAAGTGAACCAAGTTTTTAGGCAGAATAACTTTGTAAAGCACTGCCCTTTGTATTACAAACTTCCATATGCTGAGGTGGCTTAAAAAGCTCACTGCCTAGTCTTCACTGATGATCTGGACATAGAATCTAATGTTAAGAGAAGTTTCTTGTGCAGAACACAATTGAAATCTAATCAAAGGCATTCACAGATTGGATTCTTCATAATATTTGCCTCATTTACCATGCTGGCGTTGCATGCTTAAGTTTGTTTACATCACTCTCATCTATGTTTCTTTTTTGTTTGTTTGTTTTTTGAAACAAGGTTTCTCTGTATAACAGCCCTAACTGTCCTGGCACTAGCTCTGTAGACCAGGCTGGCCTAGAACTCACAGAGAAACACCTGCCTCTGCCTCCCAAGTGCAAGGATTAAAGGTGTAGTCACCACCATCTGGCTCATCTATGTTTCATTATGCTTTTTCTTCTTACTGTTTGCAATTTTATTGTGGCTTTGAAAACAATGAAATATATCTTATCCTTGAATTTCTTATGTCTGTAGACCACAAGGTGTGATGATCATATCTGAAAGAGGAAATTGAAGGCTTAATGGCCTAAAATTCTCAGGTAGGCTGAGAAACTCCTGACAGGAGAGTTGATTTAATGGATGACACTGGACTGTTTAGGATCCAGAAATTTTCCGGAAGAGAGCATCAGCATAACAGCCTCCTCTGCTGTCTACCAATTGGAGACTGCAGGGGAACTCACCCCAAATTCCCTTTATCTTCCCTATAAAACCCTAAACCCCTGTGTACAGTCTCTAGATCCCTAAAGAGACCAATGCCCTCCACTGTTCTGATTAAAGGACATTCTACTTCTAAAGATCTTATACATACCTGATTCCTGGGCTTTGGAATAGAAGCTTTGTTGGTTCATTTTATGTCAACTTGATGCAAGCTAGAGTCATCTGAAAGGATGTAACCTCAGTGGAGAAAATGCTTTCATAAGATCCAGGTGTAAGGCATTTTCTTAATTATCGATTGATGGGGGAGGGCTTGGCCAATTGGTGGTAGTGCCTTCCCTGGGCTGGTGGTCCTGGGTTCTATAAGAAAGAAGTCTGTGCAAACCATGAGGAGCAAGCCAATAAGCAACAGTCCTCTGTAGCCTCTGCATCAGCTCCTGCCCCCAGGATCCTGCCCAGTTTGAGTTCCAGTCCTGACTTCCTTCAATGATGGACTGTGATGTGGAAGTATAAGTCAAATAAACCCTTATCTCCCCAACTTGCTTTTGGTATGATGTTTCATCTCAGCAATAGTACCTATAACTAGGGCAGGTGTTACATGTAAATTAGATCTTTAATCTTAAGTGTGACAGTTATATATTAGCTACCATTCTCATTGCTGTGAAAAAGACCCACCATAATTATTTTTGGTACCTGTCCATGGGCAAGAGTCATGGACTGAATCAAATGAAGAAAGTGAGCTGAAAACTTGCATTAATAAATCTGTTTTCTGGCTGTAGATGCTATGTGATTAGCTGCTTCAGCCTCTTGCTGCCCTGAGCTCCCCCGCCACCCCCGCCGTGATGGCCTGTATTCTCAAACTATGAGCCAAAATAAACCCTTTTCCTTAAGCTGCTGCTTCCATCAATGAAGACAGTAAATATTATGCAAAAATGTTATTGTTATTGGAATTGGAGGATTGCTTAATATATCTAACTATTCATAATAAACCAGTTCATGTGGTTCTTAGGCTTTTGGAACTGGTTTGCAGGAGGAATATAGAAGTGTTTGAAAACTCAAGCTAGAAAAATCTGTTGAATACTGTCAGGAGAGTTTAATGGGACATTGTGGTTAGTGTTTGAAAGACCAGGAGATCAAAAGAAATATTAATTCTGAAGACCCAGTTTACAATGATTTAGAGGGAAATAAGGACTCTCTTGGAAATTTGTTTAGAGGCCATTTGTGTTATATTCTGGCAAAGAATAGCTGCATTCTTATCTTGAGAGCTCAAAGGAGGCTAAATTAAAATGTAGTGGACTACTGTGTTTAGTAGAAGAAATTTTAAGGTAGGAGAGAATTCAGGCTATGGTATGTTGATTACTCACCACTCTTACTCAGGTCTATGTGAAAAAGAGCATCAAGAGGACAAGAAAAATACTTAAAATGGAATTTTTCAAGAAGAAGAGCTCAAGGGAATTTAAAGTCACAGTCAAGGTACATGCTGAAAAATAGGTTGTAATTGTTACAAAGAAATCCCCTACTCTGCACTAAGAAAATAGGAAAGATACATGAAAAAACAAGAACTCACCAATATGAGGATCCAGCTTATAAAAACCATAATTCATTTCAAATTAGAGACCTTAAATCAAGAATGCAACTGAAGGGTCTCTTTGTTTGAAAACAACTTCCTACACAGAGATGCCATTATAGCTTTGCTCCAAGGAAGCCAGGCTCCATCCTGAACTTGCAGCAGAACTTGGCAGCAACAGCTATAAGGAACTAGTTTTGCAGGCATGAAAGATACAAGATTGAGGGGCTCATGGAGACGTCTGCCTAAGTTCAAAGGGCCCCAGAGGCCAGACACTTTATGACCGTGTCAAAATACTTGGAAGGAAACACTAAGGGGATAATATGTAAAGACATGAAGGTGAGAGTTAATTTGAAATGGATATCCTGGGATGTTGAAGATGCCAGGGTCATGAGAAGTTTGTCTACTGGGGGTAGGTAACAAGTATGGAGTGGAGCTAACACAAGAAAAAGACTGTACGTGCAGTGATTGACAAAGCTAAGAGACAGGAGTTCCATGCCCTCTGGAGCCCAGATGTTTTTAGCATGAACACAAGAGGCCAGATACACTGCTGCAGGAGTAAATGTTTGCATGTCAAGGCTTTCATTTTATTTGGCCCCATCATAGCTGGCTATTCATCAATTCCTCCCTTTTTGGAAAGAGAATGTTTACTTTTCATGACAATGTATGTTTCAAGCATGTGACTTGTTTTTGTTTTCATTTTGTTTTGTTAGTTTTCTTTAAGGTTTTTTTTTTTTTTTTTTTTTTTTTTTTTTTTTTTTTTTTTTTTTTTTTTTTTTTTTTTTACAGTTACAGCTGCTTTCTCAGTAGCATTCTTGTTTGTAGCTTCAAATTCCCTCTTTTGTCTTTCAAAGGGCACACATTTATTAAAATCTTCTCCTCAACTTGTTTCCTTCTCTCTTTTAGTATAGACCTAGGTAAGAGTAGTAAGTAACAACCATACCATAGCCTGAATGCTCTCCTGTCTTAAAATTTCTTCTACCAAAAAAAAAATGAGTCCACTGCTTTTTAATTCAGCATTATTCAAGTTCTCAGAATGCCAGTTGAATGTAGCAAGGAATTTTTGCTTGACATAAATGCCATCTGTCTTGATTGTGCTGATGGCTTTGTGAGTGTTTCCATTTTTGAAAGCTCATTAAGATATAAGCTTAAAATGAAGCATTTAAGAAATGTTGAATATATTAAATTATGAAAAGTCACACCTACTAGTATATATTAAAATCATGACATTTTAAATAAGAATAATTTTTTTAAAAAATTTAGTATTATATAATGCCAGAGAGAAGTGACTAAAATACACATTTCCTACTCATGTAACAGATTGGTAATTTATTTTTGAAAACTTTTTGCTGGTATTTCCTAAGAATTATGGGCATCTGCTTACCTGTTATCTAACTAAATTTTTATATCCAAGGCAAAGTAAGCTGTTTACCTGTGAAGATATCTAAGAATATTTTTATGCTTTATGCATAATATATCTCTAGTAAATGTGATTTATACATGAGTTGATAAATGGCAGAAACATAAGTTGTGAACATATTAGTATTTACAAGGGCATGATTGGATGTTACAAATAAAATTTTGAACAAGAGAAGAAGATAAGTAAAAATTACAGTATTCCATTTAACAAAGTCTAAAAAAGGAGCCTGATGTTATATTGTGTCTTTGTAACCTCAGCACTCTGGAGATAGGCAAAAGTGGATAATATGTTTGAAGCAGACAGAGTGATAGTAGTCACAACTCTAGCTACTTTCAAGCAGTGTAGTGGTTTCCTGGGATGTTGGCAATATTCTACATTTGATCTATTTGCTATTAAGGTGTATTAATTTTAAAAGTCAATGATTTTTATAATTTTTGGTATACATATACATACATAGATATTGATATATAAAACTTAAAATGTTTACATTGTAAAAATCAGGTCCTATTGTTCTTAAATTCTCTGATAACTTCTTTTTGTTTTCTAAGGCAGAGTCTTACTATGTAGCCCTGGGTGGCCTTGAATTTACTATATAGATTAGGCTGGCCTTCAACTCACAGAGATCAGTCTTTCTGTTTCTCAAGTGTTGAGATTAAAGGTGTGCATCATTAGGTGTGGTTTCCAAAAAATTATTTTTCCATAATTTTCAATCAAATCCCAAGTCCTTATACCTATTGCCTCATATATTTTCATTCCTGAATTACTCCCTATGGTCAAGCCACATTAGCCTCTTCTTTCTTCCTTGAACATCGAATAAAACAATTCCTTCATAAACTTTTTCACTTTCAGTTTTCTGTCTGGGCACTATTTGTTTTTTATCTAAATCTTTCAACTAGTCATTTTGTTCCTTGGAATTCAGGTCTATGACTTTTCTCAAACCCCAAAACAGTTTCTCTGTCACTTTTATGAGAAGTCTGCAGTGTGCTGGGGATATATAACTAAAGAATATATATATATATATATATATAATATATTATATATATATATATATTCTTTAGTTATGATAAAAATAAGTTAGATATAAAACCTTGGACTCACAAATATAGGATAGATAGAATATCTTCTTTAATTTTGCCAAATATAAATAGACTAGATATTATAATTCTTGCTTGATAATTGTTTGGTTATATGTAATTTTACTATGTTAAAGCAAAACCTTCCTTTCTGAAAAAAGGAAAAGGGGAAGTGCTGGGGATGTCTTTCTGTATGCTGTGAATGTGTGTTGTTCTGATTTGGTTGATAAATAAAATGCTGATTGGCCAGTAGCCAGGCAGGAAGTATAGTATAGGCAGGATAAACAGAAAGGAGAATTTTGGAAAGAGGAAGACAGAGTGAGGAGTTGCCAGCCAGACACAGAAGAAGCAAGATGTAAAAGTAGAAATGAGAAAAGGTACCAAGCCACATGGCTAACCATAAATAAGAATTATGGGTTACTTTAAGTGGAATAGCTACTCAGTAGTAGGCTTGAGCTAATGGCTGAGCAGTTTTAACTAATATAAACCTCTGTGTGTTTACTTGAGTCCAAGCAGCTGTAGGACTGGCGGTTGAGAGATTTGTCCTGACCATGGGCCAGGTGTGACACAGGAAAACTTGAGCTACAGCAGTATTTGAGCCTCAATGTAATTTTTCAAGCCTAAAATTAATGTAAATATTTACTTCCTCTAGTTAGAATACATTATCCATAGTTATAGAAACTTGTAGTGTCTCATGTTGTACTTATCCCCATTTCCTAAATGTAAACTTTACTGATAGATAGATGTTAAACAAGTAATTGGAACATGAAGAAATTTATGTGTAAATGAGTAATGAATAAGGAAGTAAAGATAGTACCAGGAAATACATTAAATGTGAAATGATTATGGATCTACTTTAAGAAGAAAATAATATTATCAATTATGTTTTTCTTTCACCCTTTAAAATTGAAAACACTATGAAAGGGTATTAAGAATGAAAGTATTAGTGGATTGTCCAAAGTATTTATTCCAAAATACACCACATTAAATTACTGTTTTTGTATTTATGTTCAGACTTCTGTTATACTTCTGTGTTATTGCTGAAACTTCAAAGGTACAGAAGTCTATCTAATGATTATATGCTATATTAAAAACCCAGATAATATGATTACTTCTTTTCTCAATATTCTAAATGTAAATTCTAAACTATTTATTTATAAAAACATATATGCATACATTTTTATACAGAATGCAACATATCATTTAATTTGCTTTGTTGAATTTCTAAAACTTTTCCAGATGCAGGTGGGCCCTTAAGTGCTTTTTGATGATGATGATAATTACTGAAATTTCTTATATAATAACTTTCTCCCTGTAAAGTCTCAGCACATATGTTGACTTTAATTCTTGCTGTATTTTGCCACTTGTAATGTTCTATTTTCTCAGTTTGAACTATTGTATAGTTTATAATTCATAAGAACTATTTGAACTTTTAGCTTAACAATGAGGTGATCTAACAGTTAGGTCTCCTCAGTGTCTAGTATTTTAATTACTAAGTGGTAGCTAACTGGAACTCATGTGCATAAGTGAGCAAATTTCATGAAAAGTTAATGAATAGAAGAGATCTATTATAATTAAAATTAGATGTGTTTTGCAGAACATATTCTTAATATATCATACTATACTGATAATTAGGCCTGAATTCCAATCAATCAAAGCACCCAAGCTAAATTCATAGGAAGACACATTTTTAGGAGAATTCATATGAATTAAAACTATAATTGTCCTAGTTGAAAATTTTGGATAATTATTTCTGAGATTATTATTCTGTACTACATAAAAGCTCTGTACTTGCTGATTAAAGATTGAAGTGTTTTTCTAGCAATACCTAAGAGCATAGAAAATACCTGAGCAGTAAACATTTGTTTGTACATAATTTTACTTAATATTTTCCACAACTTTGACTGAGAAATAACAATAATTGTAGCTACTTTGAAGTCTTTCTTGTTCAAATCTCTCTTTGCAATGTATTTTATCCATATCTTTCACTTACTTTCCTTTACATGTCTAGTCATTTTTTTCAATAGAATTTGGAATATTATAGAGGTTTTTAGAGGCTTTTTTCTTATGTTATTTTTCTCTTAGGGGGAGATTGACTCAGTACTATCAAGTATTAGTTTTAATCCTTGCTACTGTGTGCCTAGGGATTGTCCTTTCTAGTGTGTCAACTAAACATCTGACTTGTTCCTCAAGGTCTTTCACATGGGTCCAGAATCCCCTCTTTCCTCAGAAACAAGTCACCTATGGAATCTCTGCCTGTGTCTTAAGTTTCTTCATATAGTTATTTGTTTAGCCTCTCAGAATCTCATGGAGTATCTGTTTAATTTAGGAATTGGCCAAGAACCCAACATGAAATCTCTGCATGTATTTTCAGTGTTCTTTCCTAAAATTAGCTCTTGCAAGTTTATCTGTTCACCCTATCTCGGCTGTCTCAATAGCACTTAATATTTTCTTGTCTCTTGAACTCATTCAGCCTGCTATTTCTGCCTGAGTTCTTTGGACCTTTCTTTTATTTTTATTTTTTTTATTTTTCTAGACAGGGTTTCTCTGTGTAGCTTTGCGCCTTTCCTGGGACTCACTTGGTAGCCCAGACTGGCCTCCAACTCACAGAGATCCTCCTGCCTCTGCCTCCCGAGTGCTGGGATTAAAGGCGTGCGCCACCACCGCCCGGCTCTTTGGACCTTTCTTTTAAAAATACATTTACTTTCTGTGTATTGGTATTTTGTCTACATATCTATATACCACATGCATGCACAGTGTTTGTGGAAGCCAGAAAAAGGGTGTGTGATTCCCTGGAACTATAATTTTAGCCCATTGTAATCTGCTATGTGGGTGCTGAGAATTGAACCTGGACCCTTTGAAAGATCTACTAACCCATCTCTCCAGCCTTCATCTTCAAATCTATTATGAACCAGATAAATGTGTTTAGATACATGAACAATTGCTGAATTTCCAATTTAGATACATTTTTATTTGCTGCATTCATCTCCCCAGATTCTGTTTATCACCTAAAGAGGAAAATTCTAACTGTACCATAATTCTACACCAATTTGCTGTGAGCTTTTCTGTAAATGACTCCATTTCCATATTGCAGTTCTTTATATATCTACTACTCAAGGCCTTATACTTTCCTAGTTTCAGGTCTCAATATCGTTTTAGGTCAATAACCTTTGTTCTAAATTGATTGCTTAATATCCTGAGCTTGACAAAGAGAAGATAGATATTCATCCAGTTTTTATTTGGTCTATACCCTTGTTGAATATGATCCTAGCTTTTGAAATAACAGCATTATTCATCTTTATTGTGGTTACTTGATTAAGACAAAATCAAATTTTCCTCTACTAGACTGTTGAGTTTTTCTTCAGAAGGCAGAAATATTTCCTGTTGAGCCTCAAATAACTTGAACATTATCTATCAAAAAAAAAAGATATAAAGGAGTTCAAAATTCTTTACTTAAGATAGGTAAGCAATAGAAGTCTTTTTATCTCCACTTAGCTCACTGCTAAGATGGTCAGTTTTATAAATGGCTGTCTTCAATCACAAATTTGCCCAATATGATGTGCAAAATGGAACAGAAAGAGAGAAATGGTACACAACAAAATGAAAAGATGCTTGACAACTTGTCTCCAAAACATTGAGAAAATACCTTTTCAATATCTGACATATTTCCCTTTATAGTTCTACTGAATTGTACTTTGACAGTTTCTATTACTTTGTGTTATCATAGATGCCTTTGAATATTACAGAGTATAGAAAGACTTTATTTCAACTTTTATAAGATTCTTCATGTGGGGGTGAGTGGACTGAGGAAGGTTCAGAATCCCTGATAATGTTGACTGTTGAATTTCTTGGTTTTGATTTTTTCTTTATCAATATCTTTGTACTTAAAAGTTCACATTCTTAGTATTATTATTAGTAGTAGTATTTTGGCATATTGAATGGCTAAATGGACTTTTCACTAAATGTAATTAATCCATGCTTTCCAACAATTATGAACAAAAATTAATTTTGTTAATGTTTAATATGATCTCAATACCTACACAAATATATGCCCATCTAATAATCAAATACATACACTACATATATATGGTGTGTGTGTGTGTGTGTGTGTGTGTGTGTGTGTTTATTTTTCATACTTTATAGAAAAAAAAGTATTTATTAGATTTTTGAGGTAGTGTAAAGGGACAAAAGGCATAAAAAGGAATCTGACCTCTATAGACTGAACCGTTTATTTCAAACAGGGAAGGGCAGAAACTCTTCTGGGGGAGAAAGAGAGTGACTCTGGTGGGGAAAAGCTGGCTCTAACCCTTTATATAAGGGAGTTGAGGGCATTATTTACAGACATAGGGGGCTAGGGCAGTTTCAGTACTCATTTTTCTTACAAGAATGACTACTTTGGGCTGAACCACCAAGGTCATTTGTAGGAATCCTCTCTTCTGACTAAAGCATTCTATCATATCATATATATATATATATATATATATATATATATATATATATATATACACACACACACACACACACACACACACACACACACACACACACACAACTAATGATAGCATTTCACTGGTGAATTTTTACCAAAGACAAAGAAAATGAGTCTAGGATTGCTGGGACTACAGAAGTACCTCAATAATAATTATGACAGGACACCATAGTTCAAAATACAGTTTGCAAAGATTGGTAGTAGAAGTGCACATATTTATTAATGAAACCAGTGTTACATGAGTCTTAAAAGGTCTTATTAAATAAAAAACACGGAGTCAAATATAGGAGTCAAAGCCTTAGATCAGAGAAATAGGGGAAGCTACCAGTCAACCTTACCTCACCAGTTCTGCAGCTTCCAAATACATGTTACTTCCTGCCTACCCACATCTTTATTGCCTTGCTGTTCTGCACTCTTATAGGCTCTCTTAGCCCATATACCTCACTTCCTCTTACTACACAGCTTTGTCACTTTCTATCTGTATGTACGGTTGGGACTGGTGTGTTACCACACTTGGCTCTGTTCCCTAGTGTGGTCTTGAACACAAAGAGACCCTGCCTGCTAAGTAATAGGATTAAGGGCATGTGCTACCACTGCCTGACTTCTTTGTTTACTTAAAATGACTTGCTATTTCCTCTTATCTCCAGGCAAACTTTATTAAAGCACAAATAAATTATCACCACAAACCAGCATTTTGACCAGCTGCTTTCTGAACATAAATTGATAAGCAATGCAATAGTCATGATCAGGTAGATAACAATATTTGAAAAAGTTCCACCCATTTTAGAGCTAAATCTAAATTATGAGAATATAGGACCATACATGTGGAATTCATTTTAGTATACACATATATAAATGTAGAAGAATAAATATATTTAGAATTGATTGTAACTTACGTCACACAAAATTAAAGTTTTTTGTTGTTTGTTTGTTTGATTTATTTGTCTTTGTTTTGTTTTGTTTCATTTTTTTGAGACAGGGTTCTCTGTGTAGCTTTGGAGCCTTTTCCTAGAACTCACTCTGTAGCCCAAGGTGGCCTCAAATTCCCATAGATCCACTTGACTCTGCCTCCTGAGTGCTGGGTTTAAAGGTGTGCACCACTACTGCCCAGTAAAATTAAAGTTTTTTAAAATAATGTAAAAACCTCTGTTTCCACAAAGTCTGACTTAAGGAATTAGTATCATGACATAAAAAGCTTGGAGAACAACATTCCCATCTTATAGAAAAGCTGAACAAATGAGAAAATCAAAATAAGGGATTTTCTCAAATCTTTCATAGAGCTAAGATCACAGAGAAAAAAATGATATGAACAAACTAATGATGAGTTTGGTAACTATCACTGTGGAATAACATAGGAATGTAAAACTCCCATGGTTCAATATTTAAATGCATTTTACCTTTAGGAACATCACAATTTCTCATACCGAAGTGTCAAGAAAGATCCTGCTGTGGCTTTTTTCCTTTCCTAGGGACAGAGAAAGATTAATATTGAGAAATGTGTCCAGAGTGTTCTCTGTAATAAAGTTACACTCAGCAGGGAATAATACTTTCTCAGAGCCTTACTCTAGCTGAAAGAAGTACATCCCCCTACTCTCACCCAATTCCCTCTAGGCTTCCTAAGTGGAGATAACTAAAAACATTTTGAATAGCCCAAGGAAAAAGGCTTGTTAAAAGTCTTTGAGTTGTGATAAGATTATAAAACACTTCCTTTCTCTGCATCCTGCCAGCAGGACTTCAATATAGTAACAATGAATTGCAGTTGGAGGAGCTTGAAGATGCAGATTCTCTCTGAATAGCACTTGTGGTAGTCTAAAGAGGGGGGTAAAAAAGAGACATAAGAGGAATTTGAAGCCTTTAGCACAGGCAGATATAATAAACAGAAGCAGTCCATTTCTATCTGATTAGTATAAAACATCCCAACAAGCCTATTTATGGCAATGCCTTTTACCTAATATTTTATGTCTGGGTCTCAGCAAGTATAAAATATAGTTTGAAAAGATAGAGCAATGATCAGAATCAGACTTCTATGTGACACTGACATTGGAACAATAGAAGAGCAAATTTAAAGTAGCTATGATTGCTTTCATTTGAGAGAAATGGAAAAAGTTGGTGCCAGGCAAAAGGGATGAGTAGTATACACAGAGTACAATTTTAATGCTAACAAAAAGATCAAAAGGAACTGTAAATATCAGAACACACTATGATAGAAACGAAGATTCTCTTTCATGGACTCAATAGTAGGCTGGATATGACCAAGGAAAGAGTCATTGAACTTGAAAATATATAAATAGAAACTTTCAAATTGAAATGTGAAGAGCAAAAAGATTGACAGGAAGGGAGCAGAAAAGAATATCCAAGAAGTATGGGACTGTTTCAAAAGAAGTAACATACATAATTGTAACATCAGTTGCTAGAAAATGAACAAATATAATGAACTTGTGAAATTCTAGATAGAACACTGCAAAATTAATGGCTCATCAAACCAGATTCAAGGAGGTAATCAGCAGAAACATAATTCAATGAACAGTCCTCCATCCACCCCAAAAGAGAAAGAAAATGAACAAAGAAAGTATATTAGATGTAGTATTAAATCATAGAAGAGGGAATAATGAAAGATTCTAATAATGAAAATTCACAAATGGTATTGAGTCAAATAACAAAGGTTTATTTTAAAAAGATTAATTAGTAGAGCAAAGCTGCAAGCTACACAATAGAAAATTTCTTAGCTGTTCACTTGACAAAGAACCAATACCCAAAATTCATAAAGATCTCAAAAATTAATGAATGTAAAATAAAAAGAAATAAAAAGGAAAGGAAATGGTATGACTGCTCAGATATGGAAGAGTTTGCCCTGAGTTTCAAATTTTACAACTAAATTTCAAAAGAATGCAAAATGGGATCAATAAATGAGCAAATGAATTCAAAAGATAGTTTTCAAAGGAAACACAAATGGTCAGTACTTACATTAAAAATTCTTATTATCATTATCCTTAAGGGATAAAGCTTCATCTCAGTGTATGCAGAATGACTATCTCCAAGAAAACAAACAAGAATAATGCTGGGGAGGATGAGGGGGTAAAGAAACACTTATATACTATTTGTGAGATTATAAATTATAACAGCCACTATAAAAAAAAACTATTTGTGGGATTATAAATTATAACAGCCACTGTTAAAAAAAACAGTGTAGAGTTTCCTCAAAAACTAAAAACAGTACTAGTATGTGATCTAGAAATACCGCTCCTGGAAATATAACTGACAATGCAAAATGAAAACAAAAACAAGCAACAAAACCATCACAGCTCTCATCTTAAAGGAAGAAGAGATAGTTTTTTTTTTTTTTTCTGGGGCTGTCTTGGGTGACCATGACCCAGGAACACAGATTTTGATTACCCCAAATTCCATGTTCCAATGAAGAAGCAGTTTCTTCATGATGTTTTATAGTTATACAGGACAAAGAAAAGTTATAAATCAAGGCAAGTTTAAAATACAATTGTCAGTACATCAGAAAGGTTGTTACAGAAGATAGAAGAGGCTTTTATATATGCCTAAGATGCATATAAAAAAAGAAAATGGCCTCCAAATAGAGTGGCACTATTAGGAGGTGTGTCTCTGTTGGAGGAAATATGTCACTGAGGAGGTAGGCTTTGAAGTTTCATATGCTCAGGATACTATCCAGTGAGTCAGTCTACTTCCTGTTGCCACTAAGACAAGATGTGGGACTCTCAGCCCCGGCGCCATGTCTGCCTGCATGGTACGATTCTCCCCATCCTAATAATAATGAACTGAACCTCTGAAACTGTAAGTGAGCCATCTTAATTATATGTTTTAGTTTATAAGAGTTGTGATAGTCATGGTGTTTCTTCACAGCAATAACAAACCCGAACTAAGATAAGTGGGTTTGCTAAGTTAATAAATTCCAATAGTTTTATCTGTTAGTCTTTTCACAGAACTGGTTTTAATCAGCCAATCAGTTTCAGCAGACACAACTCTTTTTCAAGAGTTCTAATTCACATACTCAAGGAATTAAAGTCACCATACAAGAGAGATACCTGTGTATTTACTTTCTTCCCATCACTATTCATAATAGCAAAGATATAAAATCAGCCTGTGTACTTATCAACTGAAGAACTGATGAAGAAAATTTGTTCTATACATCCAATACAGTTTTTGGTCAGCCATAAAGGAAAAAAGAAAACATGTCATTTGCAGGAAAATAGATAAAATTGGAAAAGTCATATTGAGCAGAATAAACCAAACACAGAAAGACAAATACACATTTCTCTTATATGTATCTTGATTTATTTAAAAAAAAGACATTGAAATAGTAGAGTGACCATTTGAAGAATGGGAGAAAATTTGGAGGGACAAAGAAGGCAAGAGAGCATAATAAAGGTGAATATGATTAATGTACATTTTGCACATGTGCTTTCATAATGAAATCTACTATTTTGTAAAATAAAAAAGGAATAAAGCAACAAAGTAGGCTAATATAACGTTTAAGAAAAGAAAATACTGGGCTAGTAAAATAGCTCTGGAAGTAAAAGGCTATGCTGTCTGCTGACAGCCTTAATGTGGTTTCTGGTATCAATGTAAATGTGTAAGGTAAAAATTGATCTACTCCACAGAAATGTCCTCTAACCTCCAAAACTGTACATCATGACATCATGGCATGTGCAGACCTCCCCATCTCCATCATGCACACACACACACACACACACACACACACACACACACACACACACACACTAGTGGTAACGAAAATTCACAAGAAAGCAGCCAAATCAATCCTGAATGAAGTCAGATTATAAGTGGGTGTGTGTGGGTACAAATTAACTATAGACAAATAAGACAATACAGGACTGCTCACGAGAAATCGTAAACTAACAAGAAAATGCTGCATAAATGCTGGGTTTTGAAAGAAAAATTCATCCTAGAATTCTATATCTAATGAATTACTCTTCAAAATTAAAAAAAAAATAGGGACTTACTCAAGGAAAAAAATTGATAAAATTCAGCAGAATTGACCTCCAAGAAATGTTAAGAAATGTTCTCTAGGGAGAATGAAAGTTATGTAGGTCAGAAACTGAAACCCACATACAAAAGAAAAAACATTGTATGGTGAAGACAAAAATGACTTCTTTGGTATTTTGAGACAGAGTATCATGTACCAAGGCTGGCCTTGAACTCACTATATAGCAGAGGATAACTTTTCAACTCCTGTCTCTTAGTTCTTTGTTCTGTGATTACAGGCATCTGGTTTTAATTAAGTATTTTGTATTAGTTTTATAATGCATAAAATGTTATTGGAAATACACACCACCACCACCACCACCACCACCACCACCACCACCATTACCCCAACACAAGTTGCTTAATTACTGACATTTACTGTTATTTCTCTACCTGTTTTGTGTACATGATTATGTAACTAATTAATCACTATTTCTAGCTGCATCTGATCTATAAAGAGATTTATTAAATGTAAAAACAAAAGAACATTATGATATTAATACCTTATTAGACTTGCATAATGCTTTAAAAATACTCAAAATCAATGTCTTTCTATTTCATTGTTAAAAGCATGGCACAGAGGAATGTAATTTTGTTTTCAGACAATGAAACCTTTTGCTTTATAACAAATTACTGTTGTCTTGCTAAGGAGAAAGAACTTCAAAATCACCTTTTCTCTACTGCAAATCACCTTTTTAAATAAATGCCAGTTAGGATGATAATTATTAAACCATCATCATTAATTGACCAAAGTAAGGGACATTTATTTTTCCAAAGACAATTAAAATTATACCTTCTTGAAGGCTATCTACAGATTAGTTTCCTTAAGGAAACACCTGACTTGTGCTTTGTGATTATCTTGAACAACACATTATTAGGACCTGCAAACATTAAAGAGTAGGAAGTTTTCTGTTTCTTCAAGAAAATTTTTTTTTCGTGGAAGAAAATTAATAGGAAGTACATTGCTCTAAGTTTTATTTTCTTTTAAAGTTTCTGTTGAGAATTATTCTGACCAGCTTGCTTTTGTATGTGACTTGAGCCTTCTAACTCCTGCAGCTTTCAATACCCTTTCTTAATTATGTATATTTAGTATTTTAACTATAATATGATCTGGAATATTTCTTTTCTGGTCCTGTCTTTTTTTGTGTCCTGCAGGTCTCCTGTACCTGGATGGGTGTCTCTTTCTCTAGATTTGAGAAATTATCTTCTATGACTTTATGGAAAATGTTATATATTAAGCCTTTGCGTGACAGGACAAGAGAGTGAAGAGCTTTCTCCGTCTTTTATTCTTGCTAAGGCCATTTTCAGTTTGAGTAGAATTTGATTAACTTGATAGAAAGCACTGTGGAAAATTGCCCATCTCTGTTCTAGGAACCCAAGGTCAAGATGCCCCAGATAACTTACCTTGGCTCCTGTTAAACTGCCTGCTTGTGAAAAACCTCTCCAACTAACTACTTACCTTAGCTTCTGTTAAACTGCTTGCTTTTGAGAAACCTTCCCCTGTAGCAGGAGAGAGATAACAGCATGTAGCTTTTGCCTTTAAAAGTCCCCTACTCTAAACACTCAGTGCTACACTTATATATTAGTGTAGTCTCAGCTGGCTAAAATGCAGACTTTCGATTGACTATAAACTGTATCTGAGTAGTCTTCCCTGGTGAGCTCTCTGTAACATCTGGCCTAGGATTCTTCTTTGTTCACAATTTGCAAATCTGGTCTTTCCATAGAGTCCCCAAATTTGTTATGTTCTATTCATATACTTTAAATAATTGTCACTGACTGGTAATTAAATGATCTAATTCCTCTATATTATCCTTAAGTCCTGATATTCTGTTCTTCATAGACTATTCTTTTCGTGAGGTTTTTCACTGAAATTTTTATTTGCCTCATTGATTTTTTTTCATTTCCAATATAATTTCAGGTTTTTTTTTTTCATATTATATCTTTGTTGAACTGTGAAGGCTTAATGACCTAAAATCCTCAGGTAAGCTGAGAAACTACTGACAGGAAAGTTCACTTGACTGATAACACTGGACTGTTAGAATCCACGTAGCTTCTAACAAGGGAGGATCAGCATAACAGCCTTCTCTTGCTATCTAGCAATTTAAGACTGCAGAGGAACTTACCTGCAGATGGAATCTTCCACCCCTAAATTCCCTTTATCTGCCCCATAAAATCCCAAACCCCTATGTACAGTCTCTAGTTCCCTAAAAAGACCATTGTCCTTCACTGTTCTGACTAAAGGACAATCTGCTTCTAAGAGATCCCTGCATTCTTTCTTTTATTTTCACATCACTTCCATCAATATCAGTCACACAAACTTCATTTTCATATCCTGAATAGGCTTTCCTATTTCATTGAGCTGTTGGTATCTTATGAGAGTTCATTTAGGCAATTATTTGTATCCTGTTTGAATCCTTTCATATGCCTTTTCATATCCTCTTTGAGATCTTTGTGTTTGTTTAGTTTGTTAAGACTTTCTGGCACACCTGAGTTTGTCATGAAATTTGGCTGTCATAACTTGTCTGGTCATCTATCCTCAACAAGGCAATTAAAGAGCCAAACTGAAACTGTTTCTTGTGCTTTGTCTTTGACTCATTTCTTTTTGTTTTGTCATATTTTCATTTGTTTGTTTTTATCTTACTATTATTCCTTAGATGCCTGTATGTTTTCTAATGAGAGACAAAAAGGGGTGAGGATCTGTATGGGAGGGGAGGGGAGAAGGATCGCAGAGAAATTGAGATAGGGGAAAACATAATCAGAATATATTTCATGAAAAAAAAAAACATTTTCATTGAAAAAAAGAGAATTATAACAATTCGCATTCATCAATTTAAAAAAATGTGGAAAACAAAGGGTGGAAAGATGGCTGAGATTTTAAGAGAAGTGGCTGCCCTTCCAGAGGACTTGGATTTGATTTGCAGCACACGCATGGCAACTCACAACTGTCTCTAACTCCAATTACAGGGATCCAACATCCTCTTCTGGCCTCTGTGGTCATTAGGCACTCATGTGGTACACAGACATACATGCAGACAAGACACCCACACATATGAAATAAAACAATCAAAAGTAATAAAAGCAGAAATTAGAGAAAAAAGATTTATTTAATGTGGCCACTATGGGAAGTGGAATAAAGAAGTCCAAATTAGTTTTGTGGTCCTGAAGTGAGATCAGAGTTTGGAAAGAAGGCCAAGGGTATTTGCATCTAAGCCCTCCAGATCAAAGTGTGCACCCCACCATTGACCCACCTCTATCTGTCCTTACCTTTCCCTATTCTATGTATGCCCCTCTCTTCTATTTCTTACATAGTAACCTAATAATACTAATTAGTAATCTCACTGTGATTTCTTCCTTTTCTTTATCTTTTCAACTTATAACCACAATAACTAATTTAGAGACAACAAAGTACTATTGATATCCCTTTATTTCCTAAAACAATTGGTACTTAAGGAGTGAATGACTGTTTTGTAGTCAACTGGTATTATTTATTTCAGCTATGTAGTTTTAATTTTCAAGTTCTGTTTCTTATATTTCTTTATATAGCATTCTATTCTTGTGTAATAGATGTCATAGCTTTCTTTATCCTTCTGAGTACATTGATTGTTATTTTTACTTGAATGCTTTCTTCTGAAAGTTTTGCAGATAAATATTTACTACTTGATATGTACATATTAAATAAAATTAACTTTAATAATATTTACTTTCTTTAGTTAAAAGCATTTAGCAAACATTTGATATACCTCCAGTTTGTAGTCTTGCTTTACATTCTCAACATTCCTATCTCAGTGTCCCAAGCAGCTAGCATTAGTAACATGGCACTGGCACCTGGCTTACTATATTTTAAACTTAAGATACTAACACTTGGTTGGCATTCCTGTTTGCAATTGAGTAGCGTCTCTCTTTTTGTTTAAAATAAAGTTATTTTCATATAATATATTCTAATCAGTTTCTCTTACTCTCATCTCTTCTCAGAACTTCTGTACGCCCCTACCCTCCAAACTCCACACTTTTTCCCTCTCTCTTAAGAAAAGAAACAGACAAATAAAAAAACAAACAAGGATAAAACAAAATGAATAAACTAACAAAAAAGAAACTAAGAGCATGAAAAATATACACACACCTTAAAATCCATAAAAACTCAAGATCAGAAACCATAATACACAAGTGAAGGACAGGTTTATAAAATGTTCAAACAAAGCAATAGAAGACAAAAACAAACAAAACAAGAATCCAAAAATAAATTTAAGTTAGTTTTATGTTGGCCATCTGTTGCTGGCCATTGTACAAGTGTGATTTATATATCCAGTGAGATTCCTTTGAAGAAACTAATTTTTACCTTGTGAGCAGTTGTCAATTGGAAATTTTCTTGTTTGGGAAAGGGAGCTTGTGTCTAGTTGCCAATCTCAGCACTGGAACCTCATCTGGTTTGAACCTATGTAGCCCCTGTGCTGCTACCACAGTCTCTGTGAGTTCATATGTGCATAAGTCTTCTTGTGTCTGGGCCTTGTTTCTTTTGTGTCTTCCATCCCTCTTGACTTTTTAATCTTTCCATCTAATCTTCTACAGAGTCCCTGAGCTCTGAGGGGAAAGATTTGATTTAAGACAGAGTATTACAAGGTCTCTCACTCTCTGCACATTGTTCAGGTATGGGTCTCTGCATTAATTCTCATCTCCTGTAGAAAATGTCTCTGATGATGGAGTAGAGTATCATCTTTCTTAATGACTGATCAGTTTACTCAGTGAAAATGTCAATGTGCTTATATTTTAATAATTATTTAAAATTTTTTAAAACTGAGTGAGATTCAAAGATCACACAAAGACTCTCAAAATCCTGTGTGGCTGGGCCTCATATTTTTATATGCATCTCCAGCCCATGTGCTCTTAGTCTTGCTGCCTTGGATGAACCAAATGTTTTACTGTATAGACATTTTGATTTGTGATTTTTCTATAATAAAAATCCCTTTTCTCTCATATATTTATGTATATTGTGGTTGTTTGAAAAAGATTGGCCCCAACAGGCTCATATCTTTCAATGCTTAGAGAGTGACATTAGGAGGTGTGGCCTTGTTGGAATAGATGTGGTCTTGTTGGAATAGGTGTGACCTTGTTGGACTAAATGTATCACTGAGGGTGGGGCTTGAGTTTTCAAATGCCCAAGCCAGGTCCAATGCCTTTCTTTCTGCTGCTGCCAATTCAGATGTAGAACTCTCAGCTACCTCTCCAGCACTATGTCTGTATGCCATCATGGTTCTTGACAAGGTGTTGTAGGCATTTTAAATGTTGCATAATGGATGAAGAGTTTGAGAATTCACAATTGTTCTCTGGATTTAGAAAGGTATTGTTTGTGATGATTTTACCAAAATAAGCTTTTGAGTGTAACTTGGAGTCATAGGATACCTGAAATTTATTTCAGACACAAAGGACCTAAGGGAAATTGTGGGCTTATTTAACTGTCACTTTTTGTTGGTAATCTAAACTCTAAATAATATGTGATGCCTTTAAATCTTGAAACATTTTAAGGCATATTACTGGCAGTTCATTTAGGATTTGTGTGATTAAACTTCATTTTCTATTTATCTATTTATTTATATAAGATAGGTTATATTTATAACAGTTCTGTCTCTGCTTGCTGAATGTTAGAACATGAATCTCTTAAATTTTGCTTTCAATCAAATAAAGTCAAGAATGAATTTATGTGTTCCTTTTTATCTTTCAATTGCATTTATTGATATGTGTGTATGTATGTGAGCAGTAATACCATGGAGTGGGTATAAAAGTCGAAAAACAACTTACAGCAGTGGTTCTTAACCTTCCTAATGCTGTGACCCTTTAATACAGTTTCTTCATGTTGTAGTGATCCCAAATGCTGTGGGATGTCGTTCTGTGTGCTGTGAATATGCGTCTCTCTGATTGGTTGATAAATAAAGCTGTTTGACCAATAGTGAGGCCGAATAAGGCGAAGAAGTACATTTTAACTGGAGAGAGAGGAGACACTGCAAGCCACCACCAGGAGATTCAAGATGTGAAAGTACCAGTAAGCCACGAAGCCACATGGCAATGCATAGATTAATAGAAATGGGCTGAGTTAATTAATAAGAGCTAGCTAGAGAGAAGCCTGAGCCATTAGACCATACAGTTTGTACATAATATAAGCCTCTCTGTGCTTACTTGGGACCAAGCAGCTGAGGGGTAGAGGTGGGAGAGAGTTGCCCTAATTGTGGAGCCAGGCAGTGCCAGAGAAACTCCCAGCTACAACCCAGTAATAAAATTATTTCATTGCTACTTCATAACTGCAATTTTGCTACTATTATGAATCATAATGTAAATATCTGATATGCAGGATATCTAATATGTGGCCCTAAAGGGGGTCACAACCCGCAGGTTGAGAACCGCTGATTAGCAGGACGCATTTCTCTCCTTCTACCATATAGGTTTGGAGGATGGAACTCAGGTCATCAGGCTTGGTAACATGTACTTTTACTTACTAAGCCATCTTGCCACACCCCTTTCCATTTTAAACCATAGACATTAGGCATTTCCTATTCTGCTCTACTTTATATAGACTTAATCTGTGAGTATCCCAATTTTTAATTATCCTGAACACTAATAAAATGATTTAAAACACTTGTTTATTTCAATAACTCTTGGCCATTTTCCCAAAATAACATGACACAAAAAGTCCTAAGAAATTGTATCTGAATGTGAACAAGATCATTCAGCTATTTCTCCTCCTAAACATAAGGTGAACATCTATTCACATAGCAAACTACCTTTACAAAAGTTAAGGAACTCTTAGTACCTGCTTTTAGTATATCAAATTAATTATCTCACTAGAAAAGTCAGGACAGAAAGAAATCTTGTGTCACTCATGTCCTAACTTTAAGCATAACAAGAAAGAGAGAGAAAAGAATCAAATCCAGGTCTTAGACATAATCCTGGTGCTGGGCAATGCCTCATGGTCCCTGCTGTGAGAGAACTACAAAGAACTTGTATAGCAGGTAAGTTGCAGAGGAGAGAGTGGAGTCTGCCCACTTGGTAGGATGGCATGAAAGCCAGCATAAGGCTTTGCCTGGCCTATCTGGCTGAACCACCACATCCAGTAGAAATAAAGATACTATATACAGGCCAGAGCTCACAAAGGACCCTCCATATCAGTGATAAGGTCTGGCAGGTAAATACATAAGCTTGCTTATTTGGGACAGATTTGAGTTTGGCAGGATCCGTTCTGTTCTTTGAGTTGCTTTGGGGAATGCCTGTCCTCCCCAAAGGAGACTGTAGCCTTCTATAGCTTAGCAATAGCCTGGGAAGCCAGGGGACGATGCACTATCCCCACAACCTAATGTAATACAACTATAACCAGGACAGTGCTTGCAGATAGTGCTCCAGACCTACTTGGCACTTAGGCAGGAATGACTGGTGCTCCAGAGTACAATAGATGAATTTTAGCTTGCAGAACTTCTAGCTGTGTCATAGGTTCTGGTATACTTCTGAGACTGTGCATATACTTGAAGCTATGTGACTCAGGCATGACCTAGATTAGTGTCAGCTTAGCTGTCTAAGGACTGCTTTCACTAATACTTTCTTAATTTTGGTCTACATAAAGCTTATTTACTATAGTTAAAATAGCATAGTAAGCATATGACTTTGCCCTGAAATTTAGTGCAGGCTAGTTAAACCTAGCAATGGACAAATATAAATGGTTCCTTCTCATATGCCTGCCCAGATTCTCTGGAACAACTCTAGTTCTAGGGGGAAACTTAGGGTCTAGAGATGGTCCTCCTTCAATGACATCTAGAGCAGGGTTGGAAAGTCTGTTCAATGCATTCAGGTCTACCCTACTTATAGGGAAAGACTGATGAGACATGTTCCCTTTTCTAGATACTCTCTTCCTTGTTTCCGAACAATACATCAACAGAGTATCTGGGACAAGCATGGGCATGGATATTTCTCTAGTAAGGAAATAGCACTGATTTTGTGATGAATTGATTCTAAGAGGATTCAGAGAAAGAGACCAAACAGTGTTATGGAGTCATATAATTTATGAGCCTTTTGGATAAACAAGTTTCAGACATAAGCTGAAAAAGATCTTTTCTTAAATGATAGGGTGCAGGATAGGCAAGATGATTCCTTGGATAAAGGCACTTTCTGCCAAGCCTGATAACCTGAGTTCAATACCCAGAACTTACCTGGTGGAAGGAGAAAGCAGATGCCTAATGTCTGAATGCATCTTGTGGCACATAAACACACACTAAGGAAATGTAAAGAGAAATGATAGTGCATAATTATAAAGGGATTATATCTAATTTATGGTTGTGACAAAGAAACACAGTATTGCAAAAGTTAGGAATTTACCTTCTAATTTTATATGACAGAGTTATACCATAGCACTCTTTCTCTAGTACATTGTCATGACAATAAATAGAACAATGGTAAGGTAGAAATGAGATTCTGACTCTCAGGAAATAATAAGTAGCTGATTGGCTTAGAATTACTTTACATGTCCAGGGATAAATAAGACATTTAAAGCCATTGTCCAGTTATGAGTGCATTTGAAAAAGTATTTAATGTGACCTTCAAATATTTTAGCTACTGTTTATTTTTAAGGAACTTAGGGAGGTGAGGAAGAATCAAAATCAAAACTAGAATCATTATTCTTATTATGGTCTTATTCACATCATAAAATTATGAAGAGATACAAAAGTCTGCGCGCGCGCGCCGCGCACACACGCACACACACACACACACACACACACACAGAGAGAGAGAACTTAAACCCACTATGATGGATAATTCAACCAGACATACTTCAGCCTTTGCTTGAAAGAATTAACAACATGTTTCTAGATCCACTTATCCTTTTCTCAAGCAGAAAATGTGGCTTATTCAGTAATAAAACTGAGCAATAGAAATTCTCCAAACATTGAATAACAGTGAAAGCATGCAAAATAAACACAGTGAGATCATTAGCAGTAAATCATACTGGGCAAAGTTAAGAGATTTTTTTTGACTGATTATAAAATTAGCATATGAAGGAAAAGCTATGGATAATAAATGTCTAAGATTTAATAAGGTGTTTGATATAGTAGTGCAAGTGTATGTATAAAAATTATTAACTAAGTTTTGATAAGAACACAATAAAGTAGATTAAAAACAAAGTAAGATATCATAAATGTGGAGAATGATAGATGAGAGGGAGCTCCTTGAAGTACCAGAAAGTGATTCCTGGCTGTATTAAATATATTTCTAACCATAAATAGAGGACAAATAGAGCTTGAATTAGACTGGCAGATTATATCAGTTCAGAATGTGCCATAAAACCGCTTTGGAAAGATAAATGTTATAACTGATTATAAATAAGTATGTGGGCAGAAAAGAATACGTGAGATTAAATTTGTAAAAGAGTAAGCAGGAAAAATATCACTAGACAACTGTGTAAGATTATTATCTCTTGCTAATAAAAGTGATAACAGAATTTTCAGTATATAGCATGGGCAGTAAATGCTTATTTTTATAAGCTTATTGTGTCATTATAGCAAGTGAACAGATTATGTTCTGGAATAAGCTTGATTATCCAAGGGAAGTCGTTAAGTTCTCCTCAGACTGCACACTCATATGTTGTTATCATCTCCCTCTGCCTCTTTCTGTTTCTTAGAGTCCTCTGTGTGAGTTACAAATAGGCTGCAAATATTTCTTTTTAGTAGAGCAACATGCTTCCAACATTCAGACAGATTTTATGGCATATATTGTCTCAGTACATAGTCCATATACCATCACCCCTAAAGTTTTTTGCATTGATCACATTATGATTTCATAGAAAAATACAATTTTCACCTGCTCTATAAAATCTAAAGGAAAAAGACAAGACAAACAAAATTTCCTTTATTTGTGGCTTGGGTACCATTGCTGTTATAAAGGAATGCTATGGTCGTAGATATAACATTTTCTCCATGTAAAATCATGTTATTTGTCTTCAATTAAAAAAATTGAACTAGGAGCCGGAGAGAGTGGTCAAGAGCACAGGTTGCTCTCCTAGATGACAAAGGTTTGATGTCTAGCATCTGTATACTGGTTCAAAATATCCTTAATTCTTGTTCCAGGGGATCTCATGCCGTTTTCTGTCTGCTGTGGCTATTGCATGCATATGGTGAACAGACATATATGCAGGCAAAACACTCATACACAGAAAACAGAATTAAGGAAAACGTCTGTATACAATAATACAAAATTTAAAGTAAAGTAAGAAACTATACGAAAGCATGCATTATTGAAGGGAAAGCATGTGTTAGATTTGAAGTTAAGCTTTACTGACCCAAGACACAAAAGCATGACTTTATATATAGAAAACATAAATGTAAATATGTTGGGACCTGCCCCACCAGGAACTTAGGTCACCTGTGAAGAGGTGACCTGGAACCCAGGAAAGGCAAGTGTGCTGCTTGCCGGTTCCCCAGCCTCCCTCTTACCTGGAGACAGTCAGACACAGCGGGGAGTCAAGTCAAGCAAGAACTCCTTTATTGATAGGCAGTAAGCTTCTTTTATACCAGAAAACCTCAGAACCCTAGGAGGGGGTGAAGGAACAAACCAGTCATTTTAAAGGGCACCCTATTTACAAGTTGTTTATGTCCTGACACTATCTCTTGTTCTTAGCATAAATAACTTGAGCTAACTTCCTTTCTCACTATTTGTCTTTAATCTCCATACAAACAACCCAGGTTAACTTCCTTTTAGCCATCCTTTGTATCTATTCTCTGTACAAACAGCTTAAACTAACTTCCTCTGGTACCATTTGTATCCACTCTCTGCACAAACAGCTTAAAGCTTAAGCTCTATTTATCTAAATTTCTTCTGGGCACCCTCTTTGCAGCCCATGTATGTCCCACATAAATAAACAAAGAAATTTCCTGCTTTGCATAGAAAAATGTTTTTATTAGCTAAAATCTCTGTGAGAATAAGTTTTTATAGAGCATTTCCAATTTCTCTAAAACTGTCAGTTTAGCACATGTTTTAACATATACATGCAACAAAATACTATAAAAATTATTAGTTCACCATCTTCTAATTAATTCATTTTCGTTTTTTGAAAGGATCAATTACTCAGCTGCTAAAAAAATGGCATCATTAAATTTGTAGACAAATGATGGAACTAAAAAAAATCATCCTATGTGAGGTAACTCAGACCCACAAAGACAAACATGGTATGCATTCACTTATAAGTGGATGTCAGCCTTTAAATAAATGATAACCAAGCTACAAACCATAGACCCAAAGAGGTTAAGTAAAGAGGAGGGTTCTAAGGAGGAATCATGAATCTCCCTGGGAGGGAGAAATAGAAGAGATTAACAGGAAAATTGGGGGTGAGTTGGGGACAGGAGCTGGGCATCAGATGGGGGTTGAGGTGCAGAGAGTTCAGTGAGAAACACTGGGCATTGGGGAGGTAATATAGAAACCTAGTACAGTGGAAACTTCCTGGAATATATGAGGGTGATCCTAATGAAGACTCCTAGTAATGGGAGATTATAGCTTCTCCACTAGCTTCTCTTGTTGCCAGACAAGGCTTCCAGTGCTAGGACTGGGTTGCATTAAGTTGAGTTATTGGTCAAGGTGGTCTCATAGAAATCCCCAAACAACCCAGGCTGATGCTAAAAAAAAAAAAAAAAAAAAAAAAAAGAATTGCTCTCCACAAACTGAGAGTGGGACCCCATTTCCAGTGGTAAAATCCCACATAACTCATTGAACATGGAGAAGTCTTGCTGATACCTACATGGAGTCTTCACCCCTATGTTCTAGGGTTTTTTTTTATTTTGTTTTGTTTTCTTTTTGTTTGTTTGTTTTGTTTTGGTTTTTTTTTTTTTTTTGGTGCATGAAGGTACTCTGCAGGCTACCAAAAGAGAAATGGGGACACCAATCCAGCCACAAACATTTAACCCACAATCTGTCCTGCCTGAAAAATGTGCTAGGACAATGGTGACACCGAGCTTGTGGGAATAGCCAAACAGTGTCTGATTTGACTTTAAGCCCACTCCACAGGAAGGAACCATTTCTGACAATGCTTGAGTAACCAAGAATCAGAGACTACATCTCATAGAGAGCTATAGCAAAACCAAACATTACTGTGAAAAAAGAAGTATCAACTAAATAACTCCTAATGATATTTTGCAATTCTCATAGATCAATTCCTTAGCCAGTCATCATCAGAGGCTTCCTCCACCGGCAAATTGGAACAGATGACCCACAGCCAGACATTATACAGAGAGAGAATCTAAATGAGACTTTCCGTCAAATCCCTCTCCTCAGAGATCATGGAATCCTGAGGAAGAGGAGGCAGAAATGTTGTAAAAGTTGGAGGACACTAGGAGAACAAGCTCCTCTGAATCAACTAAGCACAGATGGGATCATGGAGGAAGCACAGGAACTATATGGGTCTACACCAGTTCCACTGCATATATATTATAGCTATTAGCTTAGTATTTTTATGGAACTCCTAACTGTGAGAATGAGTGGGTCTCTTACTCTTGTGCCTACTCTTGGGACTCTTTCCTTGTTTGGTTGCTGTGTCCAACTTCAATATATTGAAATTTGCTTTATCTTATTATGTTTTATTTTGTGGTATTATATTGGTAGCTCTTAGAAGCTTCTCTTTTCCTACTGGGAAACAGAAAGGGAGTAGATCCAGATGGGAGGGGAGGTAGAGAGGAACTGGGGGAAGTAGAGGCAGGAGAAACTATAATCAGGATATATTGTGTGAGAAAAGAATATTTATTTCTCTATCATCATCATCATCATTATTATTAAGAGATTTTCTATTCATTTTACATACCAACCACAGATTCCCCTGTCCTCTATCCTCCCACTCCCCATCATTCCCCCTCAACCCACCCCCCCATTCCTACCTCCTCCAAGGCAAGGTCTCCCCTGGGGAGTCAGCAGAGCCTGGTACATTCAGGTGAAGCAGGTCTAAGCCCCTCCTCCGTGCACCAAGGCTGCTGTAAAGTGTCTTGCCACAGGCACTAGGCTCCAAAAAGCCAGCTCATGCACTAGGGACGGGTTCTGATCCCACTGCCTAGGGGTCACCTAAACAGTTTAAGCTAAACAACTGTCTCACCTATCCAGAGGGCCTAGTCCAGTACCAGGGGGGCTCCTCAGCTATTGGTCCACAATACATGCATTTCCACTAGTTTGGCTAGTTGTCTCTGTACTTTTTCCTGTCATGGTCTAGATGTCACTTGCTCAATAGAATCCCTCCACTCTCTTATCGATTGGATTCCTGGCACTCAGCCATGGATCTTTGCATCTGCTTCCATCAGTCACTGAATGAGGGCTCTATGATGACAGTTAGGGTATATAACCATCTGATCACCAGAGTAGGTATCAATTTAGGCACCCTCTCAACTATTGCCAATAGTCTATGGTGGGATCATCCTTTTGGATTCCTGGGAACTTCACTAGCACTCTGTTTCATAGCAGCCTTACTCATCATAGCCAGAACCTGGAAACAACCCAGATGCCCCTCAACTGAAGAATGGATAAAGAAAATGTGGTAGTATACACAATGGAGTACTACTCAGCAGAGAAAAATAATGACATCATGAAATTTGCAGACAAATGGGTGGAACTAGAAAATATCATCCTGAGTGAGGTAACCCAGACTCAGAAGGACAAACATGGTATGTACTCATTCATAAGTGGATACTAGATGCAAAGCAAGGGACAATCAGACTGCAATCCACAGCTCCAGGGAGGCTAGCTAGTAAGGAGGACCCTAGGAAGGATACATGGATTGCCCAGTGAAGGAGAAATAGATGAGATCTACATCAGCAAACTGGGGGTGGAGGGTGGTAATGGAGGGCAAGGGACTGGGCGGGGGAGGAAAACATAGGAGAATGGGAGGTTTTAGCTGGAACAGGGACAGAGTGGGAGAGCAAGGAAAGATACCATGATAAATGAAGACCTCATGGGAATAGGAATATTCTATTTTCAATAAAAGTGGAAAAATCAAAAAGAAA
Organism: Peromyscus leucopus; assembly: GCF_004664715.2. Lineage (NCBI taxonomy): Eukaryota > Metazoa > Chordata > Mammalia > Rodentia > Cricetidae > Peromyscus > Peromyscus leucopus. The sequence continues at coordinate 51,127,107 of NC_051083.1, forward strand.
GAAAGGAAGGAAGGTGGGAGGACAGAAAAGACCAATGATTTTCATGTCTTGGAATGCCAATTGACTCCAAAGAAGAATGGTTATAGAAATACTTTAAAGGACAACACATAGTGTTACATGAAAATTGAGTGAAAAAGAATAGGCTGATAAAATCAAGTTACATATACAAAAATGGTAAACTCTCCACAGAAAGAAAATCTTGCAGAAAACATTTGAAAATACAAATGTTTTCTTTCCAAGTATCAACTGGTGACTACTTATAAGAGGGTAATTATGCTGTTGGAGAGATGTTCAGAGGTTATGAATGAATGAATAGTGCTCTTGCAGAGGACCTGAATGTAATGCCAAACATACATACACACACACACACACACACACACACACACACACACACACACACACAATTAATTTCTAAATAAACTAAATCTTAAAAAACAATAAAGTAATTTTTTTAAAAGAACGTAATTATGTGACAAATTTCAATGCAATTATTTTTGTTCCTTAAGCAAGATAATTTAAACATCTTTAGAGGTTTTGTAGTGTTTTGAGCATTTCCCAATCACCTTTGACATCAGCTGTGGATACTGTTTTATGGGAAGTCTTTGGAGGCCTTGTAATTGAACAAATCAGAGTTGAAAAGAAATTTGAGTTAAGCATTCCAATGTCAATTAAGGATAGGAATTGGCGATTTTAGTTAGGGTATACTTTCTCACAAAGTTGTATTTGTCAAGGATAAATGAGAATAACAACTATCCAGAATTTGCATTCAGATTCTCAGGAGGCTAAAATGGATATGATCAGTCATGAATGATGAGGTTGAGAGATCATAGATTTGACCAAGAACTGCCAACACCAACAGAAAAATACAAGAAAGTCAGGGATATACTACCACTATAAGACCAAACCAAATAGTCCATATTGCTACCGATAATTCCAGATTATCTTCATACCATTTCTTTAATTTACCATTAACAATTGGGAAGAGATTATCATACCTTAGACAAGGAGGAAGAATAGATTATAGAGTGCATTGTTGTGGGCTGAGCAGTAAATATATTCTTATCTGCAGCATAGGGCAATCCACTGTAGGAGGATGAAGATATCCATTTCAGAGATGTGCTTTTTAGCTTAAAGTGAATTTCTTTGTGTGCAGTATCCTGGCATTTATTCATAATATATGAAAGAAGGTGTCCCAGATTGCCTTGTGTACAATTCTAGGAGCTTACCATGAATCATTGTGTGCCTAATTTGTAGTTATACAATCTCTCCCATGCAAAAAGAGAATCATAAAATTAAGGCTTGATCAAAATTCATTCTTGGTCAAAAGCAGTATAGTGTGAGAGAATTAATTTGAATTCATCCATATTACAAACCTGAATACAGATATTCTTTCCTAAACCTGGATAAGGCTATTTAGCTCTGATTTCTGAGAGAAGCAGGTCTTTTCTGTTGGGTCCATTCAAATCAGAACTTATCTTTCTCATATGTCAGTTGCCAGAAGAAATTTCTTAAGAGGTAATTTGTCTGACACCATGAACAATTTTATGTAAGTTTACCTTTGCAAAATCATTTTTTATTATTACTGATATAATAATTCTACCATTTTTATTCTATGTAAATGTACTGAATATAATGCATGTACTGGGTGGTCTTTGAATAAATAACATTATAAATAATAAAGTTCACAATGTGGATATCTTCCTTGAATTTACAAGAGGAAACACAATAAATTTGCTTAGATAAATATGCTACCACAGATGTTCCATCTAAAACACCTTTCAAAGATCAATAAATACAAGAAGAGGAGGTGATAAGCAATCTAAATTAGAAAGAGCAGAAAAGGATGATAAAGTAGCATAGCATTACTAATTTTGATAAGATAAGAAAAGCTGGTTAGAAACTATAATTAAATAAAAGAGTGAAGGGAGAGATGTATCTCTATAGCCTCCTGAGAGGAAAGAGATTCTAGGACTGCATATGAAGTCCCTATTAGGAGGAAGTATTTGTCATGTTCAAATAGCAGCAAGTGATCCAAGAAGCTAAAATATAATGAGTAGTGAGAAAGGCAGAAAGAGTAGATGAGAACTGAGAGGTAGTCAAGAAATTGGCCTTAGGTGTAATTTTCCCAAGCTAAAATAATCATTTTCATCAGCATTTCTGGAATCTCATTACAGTATCCCATTAGACTCCTGATCTCAGAAATCCCCTGGCTTTGTCTTTTTCATCTTTCTTTGCTATGGTCTTAAATATTTGTGCCTTCATCCATTAGTTTATTGAAGCACTAATCCCCGACATGAAAATATTTCAAGATGGGACATTTGGGAAGTAATAAGTTTTAGAGGGTGAAGATTTCATGATGGAATTAACGTGATTATAATAAGATGCAGAAATCAGAGTTTTCAGCCTTATGACAACACATTAAGTCTGCACCAGGAAGAGGACACTTAGCAGATGACTGGAGACACTTTGATCTTAGATTCCAAGACTCCAGAAACATGAGAAATGTGTTTGTGTTTAATCATCCAGTGTAGGATATTTTACTAAATTATCTCTTCTTTAGCCTTTACTGTATAGATACATATTTGTTTGTTTTTTCAAGACAGGGTTTCTCCTTGTAGGTTAGGTGCCTGTCCTGGATCTCACTCTGTAGACCAGGCTGGCCTCAAACTCATAGAGATCTGCCTACCTCTTCCTCCTGAGTGCTGGGATTAAAGGTGTGTGCCATTGCCACCTGGCCAGTATAGATACTTATATCATGCCATCTCATTCAACATGCTTAGGTTTTCTGTCTCTGTGAAAAGAATTAGGAAGAGGGCAGGAGAGAAGGTTCAGTGGTTAAGAAAACTTGTTGCCTTGCACAGGACCTGGGTTTCATTCCCAGCATTCATATGGTTGTTCACAACCATTTGTAATTCCATTTCCAGGGTATCTAATGTCTTCTTCTGGCCTCCATGGGTACTACATGGATGTGGTGGACATATATAATTTCATGCAAACACTCATACACTTAAATAAACAATCTAAAAAAAGTTAGGAATAAATATATTTGCATTTGTCAGGAGAATTTACATATATTTTATTGATTTTTTTAAATTTTGTCAGTAAATTGCTTATGATAAAGACAGAATGGTGTTAGGAATAATCAAGGGTTAATAAAATATACATAAAACAAATATCTCTAATAATGAATACAAAGTTAAATATGAACATACATATTCCATAGTAATGATACTTACAAAAAAAAGTAGTCAAATTGCCTTTACCTGGTGAGAACAAGTTGCATCAGTTTGGTCTATTAGTGGTCAGTCACTCTGGGTTCACAATGGAATCACTTTGAAAACTTGGAAGACATAACTAATCTAATTTTTCTTCTCTCTGTCTCCCTCTCCCCTTCCCCCTCTCCCTCTCCCTCTCCCTCTCCTTCTCTCTCTTTCCCTCTCTCTGTTTTGTTTGTATGTATTAAGCTATGGTCTGTAGCCTACACTGACCTGGAATTCACTTTGCAACTCAGATTCATCTCAAATTCTTGGCAATCATCTCCTTTACTTTTTATATGCTGAAACTTCACATGTGAGCCATCTAGTTCAGCTTAAGGAATAACAAATGGTTCTTAAATCCTAACAACACTAATGAGCCTAATATCTTTAGTAGAACCTAAAGTAAACATAGAATTGAAAAATCAGTAATCTAAACCAAGGAAATCTCTATCCTTCTTTTACATGAGGCAAATACAACACTGGCTGAAATAGCTTCTTATCTGGTAAATCTAATCCCTGCATTTTACCTCTATATGTCCCTCCCTGCCATTGGTGACAAATGTGCATCTTTGGCTAATTCTGATATTTCCCCTTATTGTCATTTAGCTTGATTTTAGACTGGTGATTGGATAAACTGATTATACGATATGAAACTTTTTTTGAGACAAGTTCTCTCTATTATGCACCCCTGTAATTCCTGGAATTCAGTATGTAGACTAGGCTGGCCTCAAACTCACAGAGATTGGCTTGCTTCTGTCTCCAGATTACTGATATTAAAGGTGTGCCCCACCACATCTATGCATACTATATGAATTTTGACCAAAGCTGGAAACCAGGCATGTTAGTTTTACCAATATCAAATAGTATTGAGCTGTGCAGTTGATTATACTTCTCACATCTCACATTTATTTTTAGTTTTGATAATGTACTTGATTACTTTTAGGAATAACTATGGTTCTTTATTGTCATGATGTATTATTTAAGTAAAATAATTCTAAACATAAAGAAAAGAAAAGCATTTGCTTTATTACAAAATGCTGAAAACTATCATAAAGTATTTCAAGAAATATTGTGTGGCTGAATCACTTTCAAATATGGAGATTATAATAAAAAGTTACTATAACAGATCAATATTAATGCCATCTGGACTCTTTCATCCTAATCTAAGCTAGGCATTTGGACTACTTATTTCTAAGTTCTTCAATGGTTCTTGAATGTCAAGTGTACTCTACTAATCAATACCTAAGTCTTCATCAGGTTCAATGAGCTGCTGATGTGTACGTTTACATATTCAAAATCTGTCTCTCAATATAGATTTCAACTGGATCTTATTGAATGAAAAGGTCAAGTCAGGCTCTACCTTGCTCATTATAACAACTCACTCAAATTTTCATTAACTGAGCCATGTGCTCCTTTTAAAAGAATGCTTATGTGGGAGAAAAAGAGCATTGACCTCAGTATATTATATTATATTTTATAAAACTGCTTAGGAATGGGAATTAGTTATAGGAACAAGGTATATGGCAGCTTATTGATTATGTAAATACATTTTTCTACTCTTTAAAAACAAACAAATTATTAAAAGCATCTGAAAACTCTTTCTTAAAGGGCCAGGTAGATTAAAAATTTAGCCTTTATTGCCCACATGGTCTGTCACAACTAGTTTACTCTGGTGATGAAAGGGAAAAGCAGTTACAGAGAAGATGTAAGAGAATGAGTGTTGCTGTGTTCCAGTTATTATACTTTGTGTCTAATGACAGGAGGTAGAGTGATGCACTGCAATTTGTTGATCTCTGAATTAGTGCCATAAAATATGCTATTTGTTTAATACATGCACACACATATAAACATACATGCTTACATTTCAAAATAAATTTCACTGTGTCATTCAGAAAATTGAACTTTCAAAACAAATTTCAACGGGTCATTCAGAAAATTGAACATAGCAAGCTAAATCTGAAAGAGACATCATAACATTTTCTTTGCATTGCGAAAATTGCAATGCACAATCCCCAATCTGACAGTTACATACATATTCCAGTGGCCCACATATTCTCTGGGGTTAAGACAGAGCTATCCCCTAAATCACTCAAATCTATTGATATAGAGGAGAACTACAACCTTCTAGCCACTAGTTTATGGTTCATAGAAACAAGGAGAAAATCTTTTCTTATATTATTGAAGTTTTGCAGAATTCCCACTGTAATGTATGTGCTTGGAACATAAAATAGTTGGTTTATGCTTCTTTTCTACATTTGACCAAGTAATCCCAGTGCATATGAAATCAACTCAGGACATTGCCATACATTTTAAAGCTACTAAACAATGTATGCCTTCAAAAGTGGTATTTGTAGAACAAATATTGCTTCTAAGAGTTCTGGGACAATTTTAATTCAGCAATAATGTATAGAGGTGCTAACATAGATTTTCATGACTGAGAATATAAATGATGATATATCTTTAATAGTTTCTACATAGAAAGAAAATATTAGCTCCAAATGAAAACCCATAAGTTGTCTTGAGTAAATTAATCTGACAATGAGTTTTTTATAAATACACAACATAGCCTGCCTCCACATTTTTCAGACATTATAAAACATTTACCTGTACAGATGGATTCACTGGTATCTTTTTTGAACCAATTATAAAATTGACTTGTGGGAAGTAAAAGACAATTTTATTAACTTTTTTTTAAAGAATTATTTATTTATTATGTATACAATATTCTGCCTGCATGTATCCCTGCAGGCCAGAAGAGGGTGCCAGATCTCATTACAGGTGGTTGTGAGCCACCATGTGGTTGCTGGGAATTGAACTCAGGACCTTTGGAAGAGCAAGCAGTGCTCTTAACCTCTGAGCCATCTCTCCAGCCCCAATTTTATTAACTTTTTATATAAAGCTTTAAAATAGTTTCAGCAACCACTGAAAAACCAAAAGTGATATTTTAGGTTATTACATTACTGAAATTATTATAAAAACTTTCTAATATACTTATGCTTTATTTGATATTATAGAAATCTTTTTATAAAAATCTGCTTATATTTTTCACCTTAGATAATGCAATAATATATACATTTATTTTACAAACAATTAATCTTATCAAAACTTGTATTTATCTGAAATATTAGGAAAGCTAAGCAAAGACAAGGAAGGAAAAAAGAGTGGAGACAAATTTTTAAAAATATATTTACACAAACAGGAGGAGAGTTAACTTTTCATTATTCTCCTTGAAATGATCACTAAAGGACATATACAAACAAGAAATAAATAAAATAAGGAAGAAGTTGGACAAAAGTGGCTTTTATGGAAGGGGACATGATTCAATCCGAACATGTTATGAGGCAGGCAGGATAGCTCAGCAGTGAAGAAGAATGCATACTGCTGTTGCAGAGGACCTGGTATTGGTTCCCAGCAACCACAAACACTTGTAATTCCATATCCATGGAAGCTGACAGCCTCTTCTTTCCAGTGCAGACAGCGGTACTCATGCACGTACCTCCATACATAAACACCTCATTAAAAATAAAAATAGTCTTATAACATATAATACAACTTAGCATTATTCAAACATACAATTTAATGAACTGACTAAGGAACAATAGATGAATGATGAGTAAAGGCATTTTTTTATAATTAATTTTTTTCACTTAAAGTAACATTCATTAATATCCATGTCTTCAGAATTTACAGATTATACTGTGACACATAATTGAATAAAAATTTACTTTATAACATATAAAGAATAAAGTATAGACCAACCTAATTGGTTAAGTCAAATATGGAATTAAATATAGATATTATACCTTAACAGTCTCATTTAGAGTAGAGTAACAAAATTGATGGAAAAACATAAATATGCAAAACAAAATATGACAGTTTACAATACAGTGATCTCTATATACACCTTTAACAGTGAATAGTTGTTTTAGTTCTTAGTCTATTGTTGCGATATAACATGGTGATCAACATGACTTACAAAAGAAAGTGTTTAATTTGGCTTAAAGTTTCATAGGTTTAGAGTCTGTGATGAAGGAACAGCTGAGAGCTCACATCTTGATCCACAACCATGAGGTAGAAAGAAAGAATAGTGGAAATTGCAGGAGTCTTTTGAATCTTCAAAGCTCATCTCCAGTGACACACCTCCTCCAATAGGGTACCACTTCTAATCCCTTCCAAATAGTCCCCACAAATTGAAGACCATGTATATTCAAATAAATGAACTTATGGGAATCATTCTTATTTAAAATGCCACAAATATGTAAACAGATTAAGTTCTTCATTAGAAGATATTAATGAAGTAATGAGACAGGCTGTTTACTACTCTAGTTGGTGGCATGAACATAGGAGAGTGGGTAGTAAAAATGAGTCATGCTAAAATCTCATGGAATAAACAACTTTAGTCAGAACATAAGGCAATTTATCCTCAACTCTGAGAGTTAAGAGAGTGATATGAGTAAGGTTTTCAATCATAAGGATTAGGCATATGTAGCACAAACAAACAAACAAACAAACAAACAAACAAACAAACTTGTTCTTCTTTAGCAGTATAGGAATAACAACAGCTGAAGTAAAGTACTCCCATATGTTACACCTAGGAGGAACATGAAAACACAGATCAAGAACAATTCTTTGTTGTGAAAAAAATGAGGTCACAAAACTTGTTTTCTTGGAGGTTTCTCACAAGCACTCAGATTTCTCACGTGACTCCATTCTTGGACTGTGTTCCCACAATGGAATTTAGAGATGATGATTCAAACTTGAGTCCCAGCACACACTGGGCAGTTCACAGCTATCCATAACTCTACAGAAATCTAATGCCCACTCCTATCATTTGGGGTACCTGCATTCATGTACACACACACACACACACACACACACACACACACACACACACACACTTAAAACATCATCTTTAAAAAATTAATCTGAGGCTGGAGAGAGAGCTAGGTGGTTAAGCACACTTATTACTTTTTTTCAGATTACCTGCATTAGAATTGTATCAATAATCTCACAATGCCGATAACTCTAGTTCCTGGGGACCCAACACCTCTGGCCCCCAAGGGTACATACACACACATACATGGCATATATGCATACACACACATATAATTAAGAATAAAATTCATTTCTTTATAAAAGAAAGTAATTAGATTATTGAAAATTAGATGTGTAAGACTTAAAGAAACATCATCCAATATAAAATAGCATGTGAAATTTAAATGAGTTCGATTAGAAGGTTGTATGTATCTGACAAAGTAAGCAAAGAGATGATGATGAAGCAATATGTAATATTTTATAAAATAAAATGTCATATGTCAAGAATCCATAGGAACAAATAATAAATGTCAAAATTCATGAAACACACATAATAATACTAAAACTATATAGCCCTGGGAGTTTATATTGAATTGGATTGGATTATATAAAATATTAAAACAAAACTTTATTTTTTTATTTTATTAAAAATACATTTTCTCACAGAATATATTCTGATTACTGTTTCCTGTCCCCCAATTCCTCCTCATTCCTTCCCACCTATCATCCTGATCTACACCCTTTCTGTCTCTGCTTAGAAAACAAACAAGCATCTAAGGAAAATTATAAAATAAAATGCAATAAGATAAATCAAAGTCAAAAAAATTAGAATATGAAAAAACAACTAAACAAGAAAAAAGAGTCAAAGAAAAAGCATTAGAAATGCATACAGACACAGAAATACATACATTCACACACATAGGAATCCCATAAAAACCCAGAACTAGAAGCTGTACTATATATACAAAGTACATGTAAGGTTAAAAAAAATAGCCCTGTCTTAACCTTATGAGATAAAGAAACTCTATAGATGCCACTGAGATCATTTTGTGTTGGTTATCTACTGCTGGGAATATGGCCTACCTTTAAGAATGTTTTGTTTTTCCAGTGAGACTCCCACGCAGGTTCTTGTGCATGCTGCCACAGTCTCTGTGAGTTCATATGTGTGCCAGCCCTGCTTTGTATAGAAGGCCTTGATTCCTTGGTGTACTCCATTATCTCTGGATCTTACCCTCTTTGTGCCTCCTTTCCCACAGGGCTCCTTGAACCCTGAGGGGAGAGATTTGATGGAGACATTCTATTTAGGGCTGAGTGTTTCAAGGATTCTCACTCTCTGCACATTGTCTGGCTGTGGGTCTCTGAATCTGTTAGTATCTGCTGAAGGAGGAAGGTGAAGCTTGTATGATGATGGCTGACAAAGTCACTGACCTATGAGTATAGTAGAATGCCCTTACCAGTCATTTTATTGCTATGTTCCTTTAACAGAACAGTAGTATTTGGTTTTCCCCTAGGTTCCTGGCCTATCTCATTTGGGTTCTTGGCCACCCAAGCAGCATTGGGTATGAGTTCTATCCCATGGAGTGGACCTTAACTCAAATCAGATTTTGGTTGGTTACTCCCAGAAATTATGTGTCACTATTTTACCAGCATATCTTTCAGGCAGGTTAATCTTGTAGATTGAAGAGTTTCTACCTGGCTGGTATTTGACGTTCTCCTTTGTTAGTATGCAGAGTATCATCCAGGATCAAAAATGCTAATCAGTAAGGGTAAAAGCTCTATGTAGGCACTAACTTGACTTCTTCACATTCAATGAGTTATATAGGTATTATCTTCACAAATTGTGCCTCACAGTTTGTGGAGAGCCACCAATAGCCTTGGCAATAGCCTGGGTTATTTGAGGGTTCTCATGGGACCCCTTTGGCCAATACCTCAACTATATGTAATTCATTCACAAGACTGGAAGTTTCATTTGGTGACAAGAGATGTCCAGTTGAGACTGTCTCCCCCATTATTTGGCAATACCATTTAGATTGCCTTCATATATGTATGTATCACAGGAGGCCTCTACTCTATTAGGTTTCTATACAACCTCTCATATAACCCTTAGTTCTAGCTGTCCCTTCACGTATTTCCTTCCTTGTTCCTCTTATCTCCCCTTTTCTATTTGATCCCATTCTAGTACCCACCCCACACTGCCCTATGCATCTATAATGATTCTGTTTCCCCTTCCTAGGGGGATCCATCTTTCTCTCCTAGTCCAATAGTCTCTATCTAATCCTTGTGGTTATATGGATTGTAACTTATTTATCAATGACTTAGCAGCTAAAATCCACATATAATTAAATACTTGTCATATTTATCTTTCCAGCTCTGAGTTACTTCATTCAGAATAATTTTTTTCTAGTTCCATTTTCAATTCAATCTCCAGGACAGACAAGTTTTTAAAATAGAAAACTGATTTCTGCACATTGTCTTCTCACTTCCAGAAGCTTACATGAATATCTCCATTTTTATAAGACTCAGGATCATATGCCCAAGTGTGGCACTGCCCTCAGTAGTCTGGACCCTCCCACATGAATCATTTCTTAAGAAAAGAGCCCAACAGATTTGCCTATAGCCTAATTTGATGGAAGCAATTCTTCAACTGAGATTCTCCTTTCCCAAGTGCCCCTAGTTTGGGTCAAGTTGACTACCCAACACACTAAGTAATTAGAAAATCATATTGGTTGAAAAGGTTGGCTCTATGAATAGAACAAGTAAGCTCTCATCATGTTACTGAATGCAACTCAGAAGTTAGAAGAACTTAACTAAAACATATGGATCTTAACACAAACTGTTGAAAGACAACAACAAGCTGTATATTACTTGTACAATGTGATGCCATTTGATTATGTTGTGCCTATAAACCCAAACATACACAAATATATCAAACATGGTATAGAAAAAAAAAACTCTAGTGTAGCTAGAAGTCTAGTGGCCTGCTTATAAAATAAGCACAGAAGCTTAATATTATTTACAACTGCTTGGTCATTAGCTCAGGCTAACTACTGACTAGCTCTTACACTTAACCTCAGCCCATTTCTGTTAACCTATATGTTGCCACATGTTCCGTGGCTTTACCTGTATGTCATTACATGTTGCTCCCTGTATGACAGAGTGATGTCTCCTCACTCAGCCTTCTTTTTCCCTGAATTCTCCTTGTCTGCTTATCCCACCTATACTTCCTGCCTGACTACTGGCCAATCAGCGTTTTATTAAACTAGTGCACAAAAGCATTATTCCACAGCACTCTAGAAGTATTGGCCTGTATATGTGGAATAAAATACAATTGAGGAAAGGACAAAAGGCTAGGTGTGGTGGTGCATCTCTATAATCCAAGTGCTGGGGAGGCTGACAAAGGAGAGAGGGATAGGTAGGAAGTTGGCAGAATATGTTTGATGTATTTTATAACCCAGGAATTGGGAGATTAAAGAGAAAAAAAGACATGGAGAAAGAAGGCAAAGAGGAAATTTGGAGGAAAGAGAGGAAGAGAGATGGATAGAGAGATAGAGGGAAAGGTGTTTCAAAATAAAACATTTGATGAGCCCTTTGGTTGTATGTTCCTTACACTTTCATGTGTCATATCTTTAAAATAAACAAAATTATTTAATGACTATAAATATTTTAAGTGCATGTGTTGTAAATATTGACATATGAAGGTGACTGGGGTTGAAGTGGACAGAGCTAATTTTTTTATGTGTAGCCTCTACTGTATATAAGCTTGTACAAGTCACTTTTATTGATCCTTAGGTCCTTAAATTGTAAAATAAAATGAAAATATTCTACTTAGTAAATGTTTATGTAAAAACAATATAACAAATAAAATGCTACCCAGTTAATGGTATTTATTAGTGTTTTTATTTAATATGCCACTATATCCTAGGCATATTTAAAATATCAATATTCAATAAAAATGAAAATTATTTGATATATTTAAAGAGGAGATGATTGAGACTCAGTGAAAAAATTCATTAAAATTCACCAAAAGAATAAATGGTTGAGATTCTGAGAAAATACATACATACATACACACACACACACACACACACACACACACACACACACACATATTAATTACAGAAGCCAGAAGAAGGCATCAGGTCCCCTAAGACTAGAATTACAAGCAGTTGAGTCACAGAGTGCATGCTGGGAATTGAACCTTGGTCCTCTGGAAGAACAGCCAGTGCATTAACCACTGAGACATCTCTTCAACTCCAAATTATCCAGATTCTAATATTTTCTGATAGCAAAGATTACCTTTTATTTTGGTAAAACTTTTTTGTATCATAGGAAATAATTTTGCAGGTGAGAAAAGTGATTACTTCACAGGATATTCTTATATTCTAGCCCTGGAAAATTAGTAATTGTGCAACACATCATCTTTCTTTGTTAAATTTCTAAATCAAAACTTCTAATAGAAATTATCTATAACAAATAAAACTTGTCAGATGCCTTGACTTAGGTCTCTAGGGAAAGCCTCTCCTGACTATAGAGCTGTATGTTTCAGTATGGTGATTTTGATGTTTTGAAGTCTTAATGATATGTGTAGTATTCTGCTAGTAACTCAAGTGGCTGCCTGTCACTCTAATGCTTCTGTTTCCTGTTTGCCTGCCTGACAGTTAGGCTAGAAAAGAACTGTCTGATGAGCCACTCTTGCTCCCTGGAGTCCATAGTTATGCCACCTAATCTTAATATTGTGCTTCAGTAACTCCTTAAGAGGGTTCTTCTGCCCACACAACTTATGTTCCCTAACCACATGGCAGCTGCTTGGAAAGTCATTTGACATTAATTCTATACACAGGCTCTCAGATGAAGAGTGACTCTGTAGTAAATATGGGTGTGGTATTGGCACAGCCCTACCTAACTGATTCCCAAGCCACCATACCATTCTAAGATAAAAACAAAACAAAACACTCACTTACACTGGGTGGTGGTGGTGCATGGCTTTAATCCTAGCGCTCAGGTTGCAGAGGCAGACAAATCTCTGTGAGTTTGAGGCCAGCCTGGTCTACAAAATGATTTCCAGTACAGCCAGGACTGTTACAGAGAGAAACCCTGTCTGGAAACCAAACCAACCAACCAACAAAACAAAACAAACTAAAATCAGTCACTTTTAACACTTGTAGAATCACATACAAATTATCTATAGTGATATTAACCTTACTGAGCTTTTCCTAACAGCAGAAGTTACTGCTGCAGACTAGGAGTAGAGAAATTTGAGAAAGAAAGAAAAATGCCAAGCCTTCATATTCTTTTAGGAGAGTGAATTCAATCCTGTACTCAAACAGCTTTGCTTCAGTATTCATTTGAAAGTCGTTTTCTCTTGCATTGGCTCTTCAAATATTTGTTAATAAGAGTATTTTTAATAATGCTAATCAGAACTCTCAGTGCTTTATACTATTAGCCTAGATTCTGCAATGATTATAGTAAAAATAAAATGACTAAATATTATAATACAAGTAGTATATTTTCCTTTTAATTCTGATTCAATTAAAATGCCTGGCAGTTGTTTATATTGACAAAGTTAAAGGACTTCAATGACAAACAATTTCCACCTTAAAAACTGTGTATATATGCATATATGGATAAATGTACATTATAATTTATTACTATTATTAAGTATTAAGGTAAAAACTCTAATAATGAATTTATAGTGGATACATATATTTACATTTGGCTTTGAATGCTTTATTTTTGAATAATAGTAATTTGAGATAATTTCAATATTTTAGAGTTATAAACTATACACATTAAATATAAAGATCTAGCCTATTATGAGACAGTATCATATTTCTGACCTTGATTATGTAAAACAGATTTATTTTACTGTGTTGGTTTCTATTTGCTGCTTTGTTTGAAATGGAATTATTATTATTATTGAGACAAGTTCTATGTATCTTTCTCTGGCTGATCTGGAACTCCCTATATAGACTAGAATGGCCTCAAACTCACAGAGATCTGAATACCTCTGTCTCTCCAGTGCTAGGATTAAAGGTGTACACCACCACATTTGGCCTGAAATGGAATTTTTATAGTCTCCAAAATGTGTATGACTGTATTTTCATTTTATGTATTCTAACTCTATGGAGAATTCAAAGTCAATATTTTTTATGAATAGATACAATATAAAACCCCTTTATTTTCATAACTTCCAACTCTAGGTAATTTCTTGAAGTAAATTTGAAGATATTAGGAATTTTATATCAAAAAAGTATTTAATACACAAACTAGAATTAAATGTAGGGGTATTTATTCTTAAAGTCTCTAGGGTGGTAGTTTTCTAAAAAAATACAGTAGGAAGTAAATGTGGAACAAAATAAATCTTCTGAATTTTTTTATTTGTTAATTTGAATTGGACACATGCTGGTAGATGATGGAGGAATGACTTAAATACAATCAAGAGCACACAGGGCACATCCACATACTTCAGTTGCTTCCAATATCATTTTCCATTCTGACTCTGAAACTTAAAGTTTTGAGGTCTAAACCAGGAATTAATATATCATGGGGAAAAGGTCCTTGTCATGTACTTTCTTCTCTTTAATATCCCAACCATCTACAAGGGCATGAATTGCTTCAGAACATTCATAAACAAACTCTTGTTTTCTTAGTCAAGAGAGGTTCATCATTTAAATTCCTTCTGCATCCCCACATCTTACTTGATCCTTGTTCCTCTCTTCCTCTGCATGATTCATGAAAATATTTTACTTTTCACTTTGAAATTCTATGTTCTCTATATACTTTATACTCAAAGTATTGATATCACCTGGGAATGAATATATCTATATTTATATCTATATCTATATCTACATCTACATTTATATCTATATCATCTATATCTATATCTATATATCTATCTATATCATCTATATACTGTTGCTGGAGGGCTTTTCTCCAGGTTCCCCAAGCCCCGCAGTCCTACAATTCACTTATAAAATAATCACTCAGACGCTTATATCACTTATAAACTGTATGGCTGTGGCAGGCTTCTTGCTAATTGTTCTTTTATCTTAAATTAACCCATTTCTATAAATCTATACCTTGCCACGTGGCTGGTGGCTTACCGGCGTCTTCACATGCTGCTTGTCCTGGCGGTGGCTGCAGTGTCTCTCCCCTCAGCCTTCTGCTTCTCAGAATTCTCCTCTCTCCTTGTCCCACCTACTTCCTGCCTGGTCACTGGCCATCAGTGTTTTATTTATATAGAACAATATCCACAGCACTTCCGCTTTTTTCTTTTTTTTTTAAAAAAAAGGAAGGTTTTACCTTTAACATGGTAAAATTATATATAACAAAACAATTACCGAGCAAGAATTATAGTTACAATATTAAAGATGTCCTATCTATCTTATATTTGTGAGTTTAAGGTTTTATATCTAACTTATCTTTTATCATAACTGAGGAAATTACAACTATCTAGTTTTCAACCACATCAAAGACCTGAGAAGGAACATAATGGTACCTGAGAAATGGTAGATGGATGCAAGCAACTTTCGGGAATCTTGCAAAAGTAGACCAAGACAGCTGGCAGCCTGGACAGTCACCTAATGTTTTTCAGCATTGTTGGTGCATTTAAATTGGCTACAGGCCTAGAGTATCTGACAGACCATTTTTAGAGGCAGGAATTCTGAGAGACCATCTTACCCTGTCTTGGCAGAGTACAGTGGTCGCTTTCCTTGTGTCCCACTTGTCCAGAAAGGACAGCATTGCATTTGTACTGTCAGCCATCAAGGCAAGGGCAGTTCTTTGCCCAGTAGGCCATTTTGTGCCAAAAAGACAAACTTCCAAATGGAAATATCTTAGAAGCCCAACATTCTCTCGGGATCAATTGGTGCAGCCAGGAGCAATTGTGTCTCACATCAACAGAATTTTAAGTTATTTAAATGCCATATTCTCTAGGTCTATGAAGTGTTTGAAGATTACCTATCTATCTAAAATATATCTATGTATACCTAGAAAACTTAACTAACATGGCTACAGATATGATTATCATAGATGACTAATTATTAATCTATTTTTAATTATCCATTACAATTTTAAATGAGTTACATAAACATAATACCTCAAACAAGAATAGAAATATATATATATATATATATATATATATATATATATATACAGTATAACAATATTAACTTCAAGTTTGTATCAATAAACTAAAATCCATACCAATGTAAAACATTTTAAACATAAACTAAAATCTATACCAATGTAAAACATTGTAAGCAAGTTGTTCTTTAAAAGTAGGTTGATTAATCTATCCTTTTATCTTATCATCTCTATATCCTCCTATATATCTATATTATATCCCCTTTTCTTTTTTAGAAAGAGATCACATTTATAATCAACCTGTTTTAAATAAAAATATTGGTTTTTCTCTGTCCCACACCAGAGGGCTCTTCTGATTTGGGACACAAGAATCTCTTAACCATTTTTTTTTTAAAGCAATATGTCTGGGTTTAGAGGGGGAGTGAGCCAATTCCACCTCCAAAGCCAGCTTGGTATATTTGGGAATTTGGGCGTAGCATCTCTTACTACTTCCTGCTGGAGGGGGGCGCTGTATTTTATGGGGAAGCAAAGAAAATTTTAAGCCTATGGGGTAGTCCTTGAGGCTGTATTGTGTGAATCAGATGCCTTGAAACCGCTCTGGATGTTGGATAATCTGGGCCATGGTGTCATCGGAGACCTTTCAGGGGGTCTTGGCTGGTGAAACCTGATGTATCTTAATCTGGAACAAATCCACAGCCTCTGGCTTTCTGTGGAAACAAAAGCAAAACCTCTTTTCCAAAGTAACATATCCTTATATCCAAATTTTGAAGTCAAGGTACCTTTAAAATATACATTTTGGCATAACTCAACAGCTTTTGCAATCAAATGTTTTTCTTCAGTTACGAATATCAAAGACAACATAATCCAGATTCTCTGTGTGGTAGCCATCGTTACGTGGCTTATTTTTTATATTACCTTGAGCCTTGAGCCTATTGCTTTAAACTGTACCATTCTAAGACTGAAACGATGCTGTGGCTGCTGGCTCCACCTACTTCAGCTTCCCAACATGGCAGTGGTACATTTTCTGCCAGCTCTGGGAGTCATCAAGTCTCAGAAATAGTGGGTCTAAGCTTTTATCAAAGCAGCGTGTAGCCAGAAACCTTTTTTTTTTTTTTAAATAATAGTAAAGACAAAATCTACCACACAGCTTAATGTGCCGCTGGCAGAGGCCTCATTCCCGCCATACTGGCGGTCAAACGCACACGCCAGGAACCTGCCAGTGTTCAAACCTGCGTTTTGCGGCGGCTAGCTGCCCATATGAGACAAGAAGCAGGAACCTGGTTTTGGCTCTGTTTAGAATTGGTTATTAAATATTCTCAGGTTTAAGGTGGAAACTCGAGCCGTTGGGCGCCATTTGTTGCTGGAGGGCTTCTCTCCAGGTTCCTCAAGCCCCGCAGTCCCACAATCCACTTATAAAATAATCACTCAGACGCTTATATCACTTATAAACTGTATGGCTGTGGCAGGCTTCTTGCTAATTGTTCTTTTATCTTAAATTAACCCATTTCTATAAATCTATACCTTGCCACGTGGCTGGTGGCTTACCGGCGTCTTCACATGCTGCTTGTCCTGGCGGTGGCTGCAGTGTCTCTCCCCTCAGCCTTCTGCTTCTCAGAATTTTCCTCTCTCCTTGTCCCACCTACTTCCTGCCTGGTCACTGGCCATCAGTGTTTTATTTATATAGAACAATATCCACAG
This sequence comes from Peromyscus leucopus, assembly GCF_004664715.2. Taxonomy (NCBI): domain Eukaryota; kingdom Metazoa; phylum Chordata; class Mammalia; order Rodentia; family Cricetidae; genus Peromyscus; species Peromyscus leucopus. Next base: position 51,144,962 of record NC_051083.1, read on the forward strand.
CAATATACTTTGTATATAATATGCATATTATATATAATATGAATATATATTATTTACCATATACCTGTATATCTAAAATACATAGCATTTCTCTATCTATTTTCAGTTATATATATATAATATTGATATATTTCTAAAATATAGTTATATGAGGGCTTTAAGCATTTTAAATTTTTAAATCCTTTTGTGATTATGGAGTCTTAGAAGTCCCAAGATCAAGAGAGTCATTGATATAAATTGACTGTAAAACTGATAGACTGAGATTCAGGAGAGTTAGATATAATCTGAGTCCTAGTTCCAAGGTAAATAAACCATAATATTCTAGCTTAAAGTCAGAGAGGGTGTGAAAGTGAGAGACAGACGTAGAAGAAACTACATAGACAAATACAAATCTATTAAAATATCTACACAAATATACACAGAAACAACCCTAAACCAAATACCTGGACACCCATGACTTAGTCAAGTTAACACACAAAATTTACTGCCACTCCATTCAATCAAATTTTAATTCCAAATACTATACCACAACCATTTCTTAAAAATTGTTCCTTTCCATTATTTTGCCAAGCAAGTAATTATTAGTTTTCATCTTCTCCAAAGCATATATTACTCTTGTCACTAGAAACATCCTTAAATTCATCTGAGCAACTCAGAAATCTTAGAATTTTTTACTCCAGTTTATTGTTCTATCACAATCATTTTGAAACTTCCTCTTAATATTTCCCTGTCTTAGCCGGGCGGTGGTGGCGCACGCCTTTAATCCCAGCACTCGGGAGGCAGAGGCAGGCGGATCTCTGTGAGTTCGAGGCCAGCCTGGGCTACCAAGTGAGCTCCAGGAAAGGCGCAAAGCTACGCAGAGAAACCCTGTCTCGAAAAACCAAAAAAAAAAAAAAAAAAAAAAAAAAAAAAAAAATATTTCCCTGTCTTTAAACTATGGGGTGTTTTAAATCTTAGTCTGCTGATTTCTTGTATTCTCTGTATGCATCAACTCTGCATGTAAACTCATCTAGCTTCAAATAACTTTATTTGTGCCAATGACCACTTTTTTCTTTCAACCTTGAGCTCTTCCATAAACTACAGTTGTATTTCTAGAATCACTTGGTAATTTAATAGGCATTTTAGTCTTGATATGTTTAAATGAAAAAAATTGATTTATCACTGGCCAATCTAACTCATAGTATTTGCCATCTGAGTATATGGCACCTCCATTCTATTGATTGTTTTAAAGGAAAAAGAACTGAAATAATTCTTTGCTCCTTTCTCATATTTCACATCAAAAGGAAAAAGAACTGAAATAACTCTTTACTCCTTTCTCACATTTCACATCAAATCCAGGAGTAAATCCTACTGACCTTAACTTTGAAATATGGGCAATGTTGAACACATATTCTTTTTACTGCAAAAAGTCATTATTGTTTTTTCTTTTGACTAGTATTATTGCTTTCTGATTAATTTAATTGTTTGGATCTTTAAGAGCCTTTACTGAAATGGATTTCATACATTATAAAATTTATCAAATCTTAATTGTACAATTCAATGACTAAAACAAATTTCTGTAACATGAAACCATCGTATGTTAAGTTTAGAATATTTTCATCCTTCATTCTATTTCTCTGTTCCTAGCTCAAGCCTCTAAAACTATTGTGTGTGACAATGTATACCACAGTTTGCAAGTGGAGGTCAGAGGAAAACTTGTGAGAGTCAGTTCTCACCTTCTACCATGTGGGTCCCTAGAATCAGATCCAGGTTTTCAGACTTGGAAGCAAGTACTCTTTTCTGCTGAGCCATCTAATTGGCCCCTCATGGTCTATTTTTATTTGATGCTACATCATTATTGAAATTTCTTGTATATTGTGAATTACTAAAAGATCCTCTGAATGAGGAAAATTCAGCCAACTTTTCATGTATGTTGTCCCTTTACTTTGTTCCTTTGCTATCAGCAAAGTATTTTTGAGACTTATCCCTGTTATGCCCAGATTGTGACCCCAAAGAGAACACCGAAGACCGACCAAGGTGTCCAGAATGCAACAGACAGGTTTATTCTGTAGATACAAATCTAGACAGGGAACTCATTCCTACACCCAATAGAGTGAGAGGCAAGGAGGAGTTGCTCTTTCTTTGTGAGGCTAGCTTTTTAAAGGCAAAAACCACAAGCCCTTCAAGGCAGTTTGGGGGGGTTTGCCACGGGTGCAACTCGGATTGGTTTATTTTTATCTCGGTTCTCTTTTAATTGGATGAGGGTATGTAACCTTTGAATTTACTGGTTGGGGGTTTACAGTTATCATTTTGGGGCAGTCTGGCACAAGTCCCAGGCTTTGACCTTGAGCTGCCATGGGGGCTGGCTGGCCTAGCACATATTGACTATGGGGGCTGGCTCAGTGGTCTAGGCTCTGTCCTTGACTCATGCACATAAATCTAAGTTGGTGAGGGGTCCCAGACAGTAAACATCTGGCTGAACTTTGAGCAGTCAGAGTACGTGCAGAAAGGGAGCTACTGCAAGGACTATGTCTTTTGTTCACGACCCTCCCAGAGACTGCTTGCTCAGTCTCAGGAAACTGAAATTGAGGCCTAATCTCTGAGAGAAGACTGAGCAGCCTGTTATGGCATCTGCGTGGTCCTTTCAATCCCTAAAATTTCATCTGTAAGTCATTTGTTCCTTTCTATTTTTGTAGAGTATTTTACTGTATCCATGCACTCTATTTTGTCCATATATTTCTAAGTTAATGAACATTTATTTCAGTATGCAACATTATGAGTTATACTGCTATGAGTTTTCATGTGTAGGTCTTTCCATGCAATTATTCATTTTTGTTGGATAGATAGGTACTGGTCAAATGACAGTTTCATGTTGTATTTTATTGACCCCTGGCTTCAACACAAATATGCACACACATACCTTAATGGAATTTTCTCAAATACCTGCCCTGAGAAAATCCCTCCCGGAGTCCTAGGGAAGATGCTATGTCTGGTGTGGGGTATCTGAGGGAAAGGAATCTACGTACACCATGCTCTTTTGTCTGTTTACTTTCTTCCTCTATGACAAAAATTCTATCTATACAGCTTCAGTTCTGTCCTTAATCTCAGTTTCTCTTTGTACCTACTTTTTCTATCCCCTCATAGGCCTGGTAATAACTAAGCCCTTATGCTTTTGGTCTTATCTTCATCCTCTGTTTCTCCGTCCTCGGTTCCTTCATCCTCCATCTATCCTTCCTGGCTCCTTACCCTGGCCCTGATAAACTCTGCAAGAGATCTGCCTTACCTTCTACAGAATCTCTGTCTTCTTCTCTTTTCTCTGGCCATGCGGTTCTGTGTTTGCCTCTGGAATTCTGGTCCAGTCCTTATTGCACCTGGTTATCCAAAAAGCCCTATTGTCCTCAGTCAATCTCTCTGTTGTGCCCCTAGGAATAAAGAAAGGGGGTGGTCTGAGCTTCATTTGCACAAGAAACAAAGCTATGCATCTAGGAGCCAAGTTGCCTCCAAAAGGACCTTTTACCTCAGTCCAGGGGCTTCAGGTGCCTAACAGGTGGTCTGGTAGCTATTGTGTTCCTCACTTGTCCTTCAATGCTTTTGTTTAGTGTAGCTAGAGTTTTCCTGCCTGGCCCACAGTCAGGACAAATTTCTCTCACCTGCCAGTCCCACAGCCGCTCAGACCCAACCAAGTAAACACAGAGACTTATATTGCTTACAAACTGTATGGCCGTGGCAGGCTTCTTGCTAACTGTTCTTATAGCTTAAATTAATCCATTTCCATAAATCTATACCTTGCCATGTGGCTGGTGGCTTACCGGCATCTTCACATGCTGCTGGTCATGGAGGCGGCTGCAGTGTCTCTCCGTGTCAGCCTTCCACTTCCCAGAATTCTCCTCTCTCCTTGTCCCACCTACTTCCTGCCTGGCCACTGGCCAACCATTGTTTTATTTATTGACCAATCAGAGCAATTTGACATACAGACCGTTCCACAGCAGTTTAGAGATGGCCCTATCATTGGATGTAGATAAAAGAAGATATTTGCAAAAGGCAGATATCCAATTCAAATGCTAAAAAGGGAGCAGGGAGCTCAGAGGCAGAAGGCTCTGCCTACATGACTTTACCCAAGTACTGGCCCAAGCAGGGTGCTCAACATACACACATTCTATGGGAATTATGAGCACAAGAAATTCATAGAAAGGTGCAGCTGAATATTAAAACTGTATAACACCAAATATTCCATGACAAATGGCTTCCCATTTGACAGATGCTTCGTCGGTCAAAGTATAGCTTTAATACACAGCTGAATATTTATAATGTATTCTTGCAGCCTGCAAGAATACCTGCTCATAAAAAGTAAATTCCTTTACTATAATAATAATTACAAATTTAGAGTTGCACTGTTCAGTGTGGTAGCCAGTAGTCACATGTCATTATTTGAATGCTAAAGATTACATAAACTAAAAGTTTACTTCCTCAGGTACATTAGCCACATTTGAAATACTCAGTATCCACATGTGACTGAAGAAGAACATAGTTATCTCTGTCACCAAAGAAAGTTTTATTGTATGATGGTTCCATATAATCACCCTCTTCTTATTTGAGCAATTTTTAGTATATAAAATAAAGACAGTGATTTTTAACTGAACAAATTCCTGGCAAATTATTTACTTTCATTTTATTCCTAAATCCATAAATAAAGTAAGAATATTCCAAAAAGAAATTAGATCAAGAATATTAATATTTATCAAGCCATAGCCTTCTATCTTAATCTTAATTCTGGAGAGATTTAAATAATTTATCATAAAATCTCTCTTTTGATTCTTTCTTAATCTTGAAAGCTAACTAAAATAAATGAAGTTCCAAATTTCACTCAGTGTTTCATATGCAACATTTTAATCTACCCTAGGTTAATAATCATGGAAGTTTTGTTTGTTTGTTTATTTATTTATTTATTTATTTATTTATTTATTTATTTTTACTAAAAAGTGCCATGATGTAGAAGGAAAAGAATACAGTTTTTTGTTGGTTATTTGTGACGCTCTTACCCTGCAAGGAAACCTCACGAAACACGACAGAATCCACTAACAAGATAAGGTAAAGAGACAGAGGTGCACAGGCCTATGGAAAGACACATGAGTAACGATGGAGCCAGGAATCATGGTGCCAGCTTATGTGGCTATTCCAGGCATGCGCATAGATCACATGGTTGGGCTGTGTGCTTTATGCAACCTCACAAATCCACAGGGTCCTGGTCATGTGAGACGTTTTGACCCGGAAATGACTAGGTGGAGTTGATAGCTTCCGCCAGGCATGCCTAACCGTGGGAGTGTGTTGTGACTCCGTATCAATTTTAGCTTAAAGGTCTTTGTTTTTGCCACCTTTGTTACAGAATTTTTTTGATACTTCTGATTTCCATTTTTCACATTTATTAAATCTAAATAATTTATTTTGAAATGAAAATAATACATTTACATTAAATCATAGAATCTTTGTCATTACCACCATTGTCATCATCATAATAAATATCACAGACTTGTCATTCTACTTATGTTTACACACTATGCCCAGAGATTGAGGGACTAATTTTAGGCTTTAATGAGACATGTTGCTATATGTGAGTCATTAAAGTTTAGCCATTGATCAGTGAATAATTATAGTGTTAAAATAAAACCATGTAATATGTGCACAGAAATGATGAAATGATACACATAGAAACCTAATATCTTTTGAATTCCTTCTTAATGAGAAAAATGCCATTTTTACTGAGAGAATAGTTTTTGCTGGATAAATAGCAGCATTCATACTTATTTTCTACAATAAGTATAAATACATGAACTATAGCATAAAAAATGGAAGTCTCAAAATGAAAGTGTTGGTTGAAACACATTGCATAGTAATTTATTAGACCAAGATGTGAAAAGGTTTTAATGTAACTGAAACAAAGAGTTTTAGTCTTCCTACCGTATGTCTCTCAGTGTGAGAGGTATGAAAATAACACCTGCTAATCTCAATTAGAATCATAGAAGCTTCAAGTTTTTTATTTAAGTATTTTTAGATTTATTTGGAAAGAATAGTGGGATGAGCTCCTTCGCTCAAAAGATGAAAACTGTATTTATTCTAAATCCTACTTCAAAAGAGATGGACTTTAAAGAGATGTTGAGTGAAATTAAAATATATTCATAGAGATTTCATGCACACATGGAACTGGCATTTCACTTAAAGAAACAGCAATAGAGACATCTATGTGGAGTAGCTAGATTGTATTCCAGTGTGCAGTTTTGTAAAACTTTCATGAATCCTGTGCCACAGATGTGGCCCATAACCCAGAGAAAATAAAATACTATCTACATAGTGAAGTTTTTGAAAATGCTTTACATCATAGAATTACATGACTTAGAAAATTGTCAATGTGTGTAGGGACTAGAAAATTAAAGGAAGGGTAATTTTTTTAGAATAAAAACACATGATATGCTTCATTGACAAGAAAAATATGATCAAATTTCTTATCATTATAGGAATCCCAAAGGAAATAGAGACAATCCCTGTCTGTTATCTCTTATAATTGCATCATATAACAAATAGCAACAAAACATCCACAAGTAGTAAGTTTTATGTATTTAGGGTTGTCAGCAACATGACTCTGGTCCCCTTGGTTTAACTCATATCCATTTTTGTAGCAATAACGCCTGTGCTACCACCACCCGTTCACCATGTCCGAGCAAGGGGCTGTGGATCGAAAAACAGAGACAAAAAACATTGGGTCATTCGCCTCAGCAGAATGCCGAATGCCATTTATTGAAAGAGGGAGGAAACCTTAAATACAGTCTTACAGCACAATGGGAGAACCTCAGAGGGCAGAAGTTCGCGACAGAACGTTCTACATTCTTGCATCTAAGCTGTTAATGCCCAATATGCAGGATACACAAACAAGGAACTTCTCTTAAGCATTCAGAAGGGTGGATACCAGCAGGGAATTATCATAGGGGAGGACATCTGGTCAAGGTTGGCAAGCAGGCAACGGCTTTTCTCAATATGGGAGGAGACCAGGGCCCTACACATTTTCAAGGATTAGTTTCAGCTGCTTATGGCTGAAACCAGCAAGATGACAAGTCTCATGTCCACTAGCAAGCTTAGAATATTTCAGTGACAGACGCAAAAGTGAGGAACGTCCTTTACACATACATCTTTTAAACATACTATTTCTATAACAATTGTGCACATTTCACTGACCTGAACAAATTATATCACCAACTCCAGAGCTAAAGGAAAAGCTTGTGTTCAAGTTATAGGGCCAAGGTGATAGACAAGGAAGACATGAAGAATTGGGGGAAATTATTTTTGCAATTAATCTATCACAGTACCTCTAGGGAAAAATTTCAGATTTAATTAAATATCTAATCCAAAGGGCACTAGAGCTAGATTATTATGCTATTAAGAAGAAAATAACTTTCATGCTCAATCTATTTCTTCACTTTCTCTGATATTCAACCAGGTTATAACCACACAGAATGACTGCAGAAGTGAAGGTGAATCTTGAGACACTCTAGAAAGCAGTAAGTTGGTAACCACATGAAGTAGGTTCAAACTTTGGCAGATGATAAAACTAAATTTTCAAGTAAAATGAAACATTTAAAAAATTATCATGTGGGACTAGATGTGAAGTACTGGAATAAGATTGTGTTTGGAGGATTAAAAGCAAGAGTTAAGAACATATATTTCATTGTCATACTCTAGAAAATACTAGTTTTCTCTGGTGATGTTTTATTTGTGATGAAATGTGATATTTAATTTGTATGTTAATAAATAAAGTTGCCTGGAGATCAGAGGTCAAATAGCCATTAAACAGAAGTCTGGCGGTGGTAGCATGCGCCCTTAATCGGATCACATGGCAGAGTATCTGTGTGGTCAAGGACACAGCCAAGCATGGTGACACAAGTCTTTAATCCCAGTACCAACCATAGAGTCCTGGAAGTCTGTACAGACAGGCAGTGATCTCTTTGGCTGTTTCTTCTATATTTGGCTGTGTTTCCTATTTACTAAAACTGTTTACAATTTCATCTACATTTGGTGCTCATGTGGCAAGAATTCATTAAAAAAAAATTGGTGGCCTGACAGACCAGGGGTTATAGGGACTGGCTCAGCCAGAGTTTACAGGCCCCAGGCCCAGCAGGAGGAGCTGCACTCAGTCAGAGCTGCACTCGACTGCAGCTACAAGCAGTTACATGCAGCTGGAGCTACTTGAGGCTAAATCGGCAATTCAAGTGTCTCAGGCTTACAGGGGCTGGTGCTACAAGCAGCTCAGGCCTGAAAAGGTTCAAGCTGGAGCATGTGGCTGCCTGCATTCCTTCCTTCCTTCCTTCCTTCCTTCCTTCCTTCCTTCCTTCCTTCTTCCTTCCTTCCTGTCCTTCCTTCCTTCTCTCCCTCCCTCCCTCACTCCACCCCCCCCTCTGGATTCCCATCATGGGCACTAGGTAGCTGTTTTGAAATTCCCTCAGACTTCTACTGTTTTACACAGACCTTGTAAGTCAATTAAGATATCAGATATCTTAAAGGGAGAAACTACTTAAAAGAGAAAAATTTTTCCCACATTACAAAAATGGGAAATATGTTTACAATAGAAGGAAACTGGACTTTGTTTGATACAACTTTAAGCAGTCTGAAAATGGAACAATTACATGATAGGATTAATGTTGATGGGATGTATGTAACATCAATTATACATAGTGTTTACTTATCCTTATTTAAAAAGATTGTCAATTTCAGTGCCAAGATAAAAGCTTTAGAAAAACCTGTTAAAATAAATTATAGAGAAATTCAGACTCAGACAGAAGAATTTAAGGGTGAAATTATTTCAGCATTGGATTATAAGGTTACAGAAAGAAAGCCTGTTTTCAAACAATCAAACTTAATTTATCCAGTAACCGTAGAGCAACTACCTGATCAAGGGTGTGTACAAACTAATTGAACTCCAGTTGAAATGTTAGATTTAAGGAGATTTAAGGAGGCAATAGTATCTTATGGCATGCATTACCCATTTGTAAAGTGAATGTTAAACTCCTGGTCAACTTGCAATAATAGGATTATTCCTCAGGACTGGAAAGAATTAGTAACCGCTGTCCTGGAACCTGGAGCACAGCTTCAGTGGCACATGTGGTATCATGATGAGGTGAAGACCATAGAAAGTCAATGGAGGGCTAGAGGTGTGGAAATCTCCCAGGATCAGCTTTTTGGAGAAGGTTAATACTCTGAAATACAAAAACAATTTTTATATGATAACCAAACCTTAATTCTATGCCACATTCCAGCCATGAATGCATGGGGCAGAATTGAGGAAGCAAGAAAGGAAACTGAGTCATTCACAAAAGTTATACAGGGCCCAAAAGAATCCTTCACAGATTTCTTACAAATGCTGTCTTCAGCAGTAAATAGAATGGTCTCAAATTCAGAAGCAAGACAGATAATTATTGAATCTTTGGCTTTTGAAAACTTGAATGCAGCATGCAAGAGAATAATTAGGCCATTAAAGGCAAGATCTGCACCCTTGGAGGATTAGATTAGGGACACAATTAATGTTGAGTTTCATGTCCATAATGATATGTGGAGAGGAGAAACAATTTCAAAAGGTTTGAGGAATGTCAGATGTTTTGGATGTAGAAAGCAAGGTCATTTGAAAAGGGAATCTTTTGGTCTATATTCATAGACACTAAAAACTATTCAAAAATATTTAACCTGTAAAATTTTTCATTTGTTTTATTTAAATAATAGCTCAAAAATTCTTTTCATGGTGAACATCTCCTAATTTAATATTTCTTTCACCCTTCATTATATATTTGTTGGCACAATGTTATAATTATTCCATCAACTTTATTTTGGTATGTTTGACAAATTAAACATATACAGGCTTAAAAAATAAATGTAATAATAAAAATAAAATATAGATATATAAATATCTTGAACATGATGTGTTAATAAGGTTTTCAATAATATTTCTTATTAATGAATTCTTCATAGTACAAAATAATAGATTTCATTGTGGCAATTCTACAGCCTCTTATAACTTACTCTGCCCCTTGTGGTGGTATATTGCTTGCCTTGAGGATCAGAGGACAGAGCCAGCCAATAGATTAGACATAGAGGCCAGACAGTGGTGGTACACACCCTTAATGCTATCATTTGGGAGGCAGAGATCTGTCTGGATCTCTGAGTTCAAGGCCAAACTCGGCTACATGAGAGAAACAGAACCAGAAGTGGTTTAATCCCAGGACTCGAGATCTCATGCTTTTGCTTGAGAAGCACACACATCTTTAATACCAGGAAGTGATGTCTGGGCAGAAAAAGGTATATAACATGTGAAGAAACAGGAACTCACTCTCTGAGACTGAGGATTTCATAGAGGTAAGAATGTGACTGGTTTATTCTTTTTCTTTGATCTTTCAGCTTTTACCCCAATATCTGTCTCCAGGTTTTTTTTGTTTTTGTTTTTTATTAATAAGACCATTTAGCAATTCATGTTATAGTGTCATCTGTTTTTTCATGCTGGTATTAGCTTTCCTTCTATAGTATAATTTCTGAATGATGAAGATTGTATTTTCAAATTCTCATAGCATCTATCATAGCATTTCCTTGTAGTATCACTCCTTAATACTAATATTTTTAGCTCCAATGTGGGCCCCCAAAAGACAGTGCTGCAGACAGTGACCCAAATGATATCCTGGGCTCAAACCAGGTTTGAATCTGATTGGGTAAATAAAAGGATTCCTATTTGGAAAACAAATAAAAAATAAACAAACAAAACACCAAAACTCAACATTTGCCAGAAAACTTGTGAAGTGAGATTGTCAAGAAAACTCATTATTTCCCTCATCCATCTCTAATAGTAAACTACTTTGGACAAAGGGCATCTAGTTCTTTATTAATCCAAAGAGCCTGCAACAGATCATAGTACCCATGCTAAATCCTAGGCTTTTCTGGTCTGTACCCCTTCTCCTATTGCAATGTATTCCCTCAAAATTGATATGTCTTTTTCTACTGGCCCCTGTTCTCTGTCCCCTGAAAGACAGCCCAGCAGTTTGATTCCCAAATAAAACAGTCGTTCTGTAGATGTAATCAACTGTCTTACTAAATAAGAAACACAGAACCAATGTAAAGAAGAAAGCCAAGAGGTCAGAGCTCAGAGCTAAAACCTTACCCTTCCCCCTGCAGTGGTCCTACCTCTCCGAAAGAGACCTACTTCCTGTGTGTTTGTCTTCATATAGTCTTTCTGTTCTGCCTTCTCATTGGTTGTAAACTCAAACATGTGACTGCCTCATCACTGCCTGTAAGTACAGCCTTCCAGCTCTTAAAGATGTATGTCTCCAATGCTGGCTGTATCCCTGAACACACAAAGACTTATGTAGCTCTGCCTACCAATTGCTGGGATTATAAGCGTATGCCACCACCACCACCCTGCTTTCCTATAGCTTGCTAATAGCTCTGACCCCTGGGCAACTTTATTTATTAACATACAATTAAAATCACATTTCAGTACAAATAAAATACCACATTTCCCCTTTTCTATTTTAATAAAAAGAAAAAAAAAAGAAAAAGGTTATAACTAACAAGAGAAAAACTATATACAAAAGTACAATAACTACATACAATATATATATATATATGTAATAAATACCTAAACAATGTCTAGTCCATTTGTATTTGACAAATCAGAGAAAATAATTCCATTATCTACCCTATTTTGGTAAGTCCAAAATATATCTAATTCACTTTCTGTCCTAATTAATCTTCAACTATAACTAACTAATCTTCAACTCCCTCAGAGACCCAAGAAGGAAATAATATTAGCTAACAAAAACAAAAAACAGGAAGTGCATGCAAGCAACTTACAAAAAATTTGTGAGTTGACAGAAACAGCCAGCTGCCTGGACAGTCACCTGAGGTTTCCGCAGTGTTGGGGCATCATCTTCAGCTTATAGGCTTACCGTATCTGACAGACTCATTTGTGAAGTAGGATATACACAAGGTCAACAGTTCAACCTCACATTGGGTGAGAGCAGTCCATGTACCAGAAACACCTGAATTCCACTAGTGTCCTGTCATGATTCAGGATTTTAAATTCTGAAAATTGTTGATGTTTTTTTTAATTCAGCTGTCCATTCTTCTTGGCTGTGTATATATGGCTTTATCTCAGCATCCCCTTCTTCTCCACATCCCTCTATTAAATGCCAGTCTACTATTGAGAGGCATGAGCTTAGTTACTCTTCAAGAATAACTGTTTCAGCTGCTGATCCATTGCACATCAGAAGCCATCAACCCACCAATTGTTCAGCTGCCTTCGAAGAAAGGGCACTGTACCTTTTCCGAATTGCAAAGGCCACTTCAGGGATGGTGCCATATTGTCCTGGCCTCAGAAGATGCCTTTTGATAAAGCCATAACCACATTTGTTTTGACAAGAATCAGTAGTCCTTTGTTTCATGTTCTGTCTGTCCATTTTGTCCTGTTGATTAGAGGATACTTTGTTGTCCATGGCTAACTTTTGCCACAATGAAAGTTAACTCCATATGCAGTTTCTTCAGTGCCCATATTCTCTCTGAAGTAGATTGGTACTGCCAGGAGCCGACATGTCTCAAAAAAGAAAAATTTTCTAAGTTATTAAAACATTTTAAATGCCATATTCTGTAGATCTCTGAAGGGGTTGAAGATGACTTGTCTAAAACATCTCTGCTCAATTTTTAAAACATATCTAATATGACTACAAGTTCTATTGTAATGTCTAACTACTAACTTTCATTTCTTTATATCCTAATAGTTGGTAATAATAACATTCAAGGATCAGAAAATTGCATTACATTGTTAAATGAATGGTATGAATACAATTAGAAATATACATATAGCATTTTCTAACAATATCAGTTTCAAATTTGTATACAATATAAAACAATCCAATCCAATGTAAAGTATTTAAGACTAGTAATTGTCTTTTTCTTTTCTTTTCTTTCTTTCTTTCTTTCTCTTTTTTTTTTGAAAATAAGAACCTTCAATCTAATCTCCTTTGCTTAGCTTTTTTCCTAACCCTTGATAACAACTTGTAACCAACCCCCGTAAATACTGAAAATTATCCCAGACCCAAAACCCATTAAAAAGACCAAAAAACCACCCACCCCACATCACCTCTTTGGGAATGTGGGCGTCATATTCTTAAAATTGCTTCCTGCTGGGTATGGGCGAAGTTATCTTTGTCCTGAAAGAAAAATTTTAGGTTAATTGTCAAATTCTAGGAAAGGTAACTATATCCTTCATTATCCAGTCTGTGTATAATGCAAAGTTCAGGGTTCATCTCAAGTCCTTATTCAAGTAGTCTTTGAGACTGGATTATCTCAGCTAGTCATCTCAAAATTGCTCTGAACACTTTGTACTTCAAAACTGATCTGCAGATGATGTTTGTCAGCTTAGTGATATTATTATTGTCCACGTGGAATTGATGTTGTTGTGGGGCCCCATCTTCTTCCTGGAGACTTCAGTTGATGTTAGGCCTGGCCGTGATTTCCTGCAGAAAACTGATAAGAGACTCGAACACACACATATATATATATATATATATATATATATATATATATATATATATAGCTAATTGAAGCCTTTTTTCTAGAATTAGTTAGTACTCTATATGACCATTCATATGTTAACAAAGTTTAAAATGTATATCTATCTATATATATATATATTAATCTTACAAATTTTGATATAAAATTCATACTTTAAGAAAAGTTTAAAGAATCAGAATAGAATCAAAGAGTTGAGATTAGTAATAGAATAGTTCCTTAATTAATTTGGCTTTTGTCCTGTCCCATAGCAGAAGATGGCTCTTTTATTCTGGCATGATACAGGGAGTTTGCATTTTTCCTTTTAACAACATGCTTAAGTTTAAAGAAGGAGAGAGCCATTCTCCAACTCCAAAGTCAGCTTTAAATTTTAATTGAACTGGGACTATTAGAAGACCAATAGTGTTAAATCTTTAGAGAAAAGCAGAAACAAACATTTAGGAAGACATAAAATTTCTTAGATAATATATACCCATATGCCGTTTCACTCTGTTCCCCGGGATAGATGATTTGTCCCTTTTCTTCAGTTGTCTCATTTGTCCAGTGTTCTTCAGATTCCTTAACCTTCATTTTCCTAAAAGACAAAAACAAAAACATTTCCCCAAGACTAATTTTGGGGATGTTTCTTTTTGGCAAGTTATTATCTGACTAAATGAAAAGGCATGTGTTACTGATACAGGTTAGTTTAAATTGGATGTTCATGCTGGTTGATGAACTATCACCTCCTCTAATTAAGAGGTTTCTCTTATTCAAATCGAACCTTTATCAATTTTGATGGTACCGACAGCTTATCTTCTCCTGTAGAAACAAAAGCAAAACCTTGTCCCCAATGTAATACATACCCTGGTTTCCATTCTGAGGTCAGCACATCCTTAAAGTATATGGGCTGATTTAATTCTGTAGTTTTTTCTATCTATTTCTATTTCTGAAAGTGACTTCTTAGTATTCTTTACTGCTTATATGTGACTGAGGAGGGAAGAACCTAATGAATCTGGTCAATTTTAGGGACTTCCTGAAGATGTTGAGTTATTAACTTCCTGAGCTTAATTTGCTTCACTGCAGGGTGGAATTTCTTACTTCCCCTTTAACTTCCTGCTTCTTAAAGAGCTTCCTTGAAAGATGGAATATTTCACTTTCCCTTAAGTAGATCCTTTGTATTAAGGAGCTTCCTTCTGAGACGGAGTGCTTTATGTTAGAGGAAATTGGTACACAACACCAGAAAAAGAATAAAATAATGGGAGATATAATAAATATTAACAAATGTAAAAAAATAACAAGAGCTATCCTTTAAAGAAATAAATGTATATTACAAAGAAAAGGGGCATACTCACACAAAAGTCACTTGAGAAGATTCTGTTTTACTTGAATTTCAGGGAGCAATGGATTTTGCAAAGAAAAATTGAAACATGATGGTCATGTGACCATGTGAGCTATTCAGCACTTTCTCAGAGACTGTAACACAATACTCAGTTATGAGCATCAGTGGGACTGTTTTGGGCTAAAAAATGTAGTCTGATATGATCAGACTGCTAGTGTCCCTAAAGGAGGAGGAAGTTACAGCAGTGGTTTATTTCTATCACACAATTTTCAAGGTTTCTGATATCAGTAGGAGAAAAAGACAAAAGTAGAATTTATCTCAAAATATTAGACAAAACTTTCAGGAGCATCACTGAGATAATTTGTGCATGCACGCGTGTATGCGTGCGTGCTGCGTGCGATCATGATTTGAGGAATAAAAGCATGAGATATACTATCATTAATTGTAGAATGGCAATTTATTAGTAAAAATGGCTTAGAGACTTCATATACACAGAATGCTCTCTAATAATATGGGATTAATGTACAACTGAAATATGGTAAGTATGACAAAGAAACAGAATTTTAAAATATATTTGATTTTAAGTAATTTCTACTTCTCTTTCAGTGACTATAATTGGTTCTTGGTTGTCATATCAGACAACAGAGACTCAACTCACAAGTGAAATCATAGAATATCTTTCAACATTATATATGTTAGAAATGTGCAAACAGTAAATAACATTTAGTGGCTTTTTGACAATAACATTTTTTACCCTAAAAAATTCCACTGATGTTCATAACTGAGTACTGTATTATAGTCTCAGATAAAGTGTTCTGGTCCTTGTTGAATATCTCACATGGTCACATGACTGGAATGTTTCAATTTCTCCTTTGCAAAATCCATTGCTCACTGAAATACAAGTAAAACGGAATCTTCTCAAGTGACAATAATATTGTCAAAATCACACCTATTATGTAGCTTCTGGACAACATGTATCCAGAGGTTTCTAACCAAGATGCACACTACTTCCTAAATGTTACACTTCTTTATATAGATTTCTAAAATGTCCAAGAAATGGCTTTTCTCAGTGTAGACCAAAATATCATTGTACATATTACTCATAAAATCCTTATGTTAGACTATAATAGACTCATGATGAAAATGACATAGTTTAACATCAAATCTTTTGATGATGTGGCCCCTTTGTTAGAGTGCATGTATGGCAATTGGAAAATTCACATAGCATCTTTGTTTCTTAAATAGCAGGAAGAATCTAACTGTAGCTTCAGGAATGTTAAACCACAGAGAGGTATTCTAACTATGAGAGACACAGCTACTAAAATACAGCTCCAAGTTTCCCAGGTTACCTCTTGTCCAGTCCTTAAACAGAAATAAAATTGACCAAAAATGCAGCTGTAGTTTTCCTAGGTTCTCTTAAGTCTATATTCTTCTTTACCTGAGCTCAAGATTATTTCTTATTTCAGTGCTGGTTGTAATTTTTAAAAATTGTTGTATTGTTTAGCTATGATATAGCCATTATAATAATATTTTATTGCTACAAAATACAATCTTACAACTTTAATGGTGTAAAATATCATATTTATTGTTTTACACTTTAGTAAGAATTCCAGAAATGGTGTGGATGTATTCTCTGTTCTGGGATTCTTGGAGTTGACATCTAAATGTCCTTATGAAAGGTTTTAAAGTTGTTCTTTTAAAATTAACTAGCTGTTATAATTCATTTCCTTGTGATTGTAAGAATGAGGTCCTTTTTATCCTGAAAGCTCTGGGTCAAGTATTGCTCCTGGGATGAAGAAGCTATCTGTGGTTTCTTTCTGTATTGTCTCCATAGCAGCTTACAACATGCTTATCTTCCTTCTAGAGCAATTAGAGAGAGAGAGAGAAGGAACAAAAGAAACTGCAGCTGTATCTTGGTAGTTATGAAACCTGACAATCTGAGTGAAGGGTTCATAATATGCCCCCATGGTCAGGCGTGTTTGCATATGCCCGGCAGACACTTCCGCCTAGCCAGTTCCAGGTCAGGATAGCCATTTCCGGGTCTGGGCATCTCGTGTGACCAGGATGCCCGGCAGACCTGGACACTTCGACCTATCCAGTTCCAGGTCAAGATAGCCATTTCTGGGTCAAGGCGTGACCAGGATCCGTGACTTTGCATGGCTACATAAGAGCGGGCAGCTTAGCCATGTGATCTGCGCAGGCGTGGAATGGTTACGTTGACCTGTGTATGCATGTACGCTACCCAGCCTTTAAAAGCCAGTGCATGTTCCCGGCTCTTCTTCTCCACACATGTGTCTCTTCCACAGGCCTGTGCATTCTCTGTCCCTTTCATCTTAATAAAACTCTTATTAGTGGATTCTGTCGTGTTTCGTGACATTTCCTTGCAGGGTAAGAGCACAGCGCTGCAAAATAACAAACACGAAGCGCCCCTCTTTTGGATTTGCTGGAGAAGAATCACATTTTAAAGCACTTATGTGACTGAGTCTTTTGTACTCAGAAAGTCACCATGCTTTAATGTCAAATAAATTGAGACTGCCAATTATATTTGTAAAATACATTTATAGTGGTGCTTATATTAGTATTTAAATGATCATCTGGGAGAAACCATACACTTACCAGTTGGGTGGTTTAAACACAGTAGTAATTTATGCTGAGTCACATTAATGCATTGCTATTACATTAAAGAAGGAAAAAAAAGCACTTTCCTTAGTGTCATTGAAGCAAGAAAGAATACAGATTTGAATCCTTTACTTCATGCTCCCTGTGTCTTATGTCCTCTGTCTTAAGAGTTTAAACATGTGCCTGCCTGAAGACTGTATTGTGAATCCTTCCCAGTGGCTGCATCTGTGTGCATCTGTTTGCTATGTGACTGTGTGTCTGTCCTTGTATATCTGATTCTGTCTGTGTGTGTCTGTCCCTAACAAAAGGCTTCTTTCTGTCTTTATTAAACATAATAGAAAGCACCACATTGGGAAGGAATGAACAATAATTTTACAGAAATTGTTAACAGAGTTTTAGAAGGGATTAAGTCACTGGCTCCAACTGACCCAGATAACAAACAGTACTACAAATATCATTGTTTATAAACTGTTAGGTCCAAAGGAAACTCTATTTCCTTAAAATCTGGGGGCTATGCAAAAGTCAGAATTTGTATGGAACTTGTGAAGCTGAATCCTCTCTACCAAAACAAAGCATTCCCTTTATGACTGGCAGAAGAGACAAACAGATATCTATCTGTGGTGCCCATTAGCATACCAAAGTGCATGCAGGCCTCCCTCTAGGATTCTTAGGTATCACTTGTTCCACATTTCAGAGCCTTTTGTTTGTTTCTGCTCTTTTAGGGTTTTTTTTTGGATCCTTTGGGGAGGCTGCCTCCTAGCTCCCAAATAAATCACACATGGAGGCTTACTCTTCATTATAAATGCCTGGCCTAAAACCCAAGGCCTGGTCAGAGGTAGATGACAAGTATTGCATTCAGCCTTCCTAGAATTCTAGAATGCTGATGCTTGCACTGTGACAGGAGTTTTTACTTTGGTTTTTTGTTCCTACTTAATGTACTGGCTGCTCAAGGCCTCACTGTATGGCAGAAACTGTCCAGGAAATAACTATTAAAGGAGCCATATCTTTTTTTAAAAGCTTTCTTAGGCACTATGGAAATTTGAGCCTCATATTGATGTTGGTACAACAAAATGTTGTTTGTTTTTGCTCTTTTGGGGTCTTTTAGGTCTTTTGGGGGGCCTGCTACCTAGCTCCCAAATAAATCACACATGGAGTCTTATGCTTAATTATAAATATTTGGCCTTTGCTGGGCTTGTTGCTAGCCAACTTTTCTTAAATATTCCATCGACCTTTTGCCTCTGGTCTTTTCTTACTTCTGTATATCTTACTTCCTCTCTTACTCTGTGGCTAGCTGTGTGACTGGGTGACTAGATGGATGGGTGGCTGGCCCCTAGCATCTTCCTCTCCTCCTCTTTTTGCTCCTTCCTCTCCTCCCAGATTTCTCCTTCCATTTAATCTCTCTGCCTGCCAACCCTGCCTATCCTTTCTCCTGCTTTGCTATTGGCTGTTCAGCACTTTATTAGACCAATCAGGTGTTTTAGACAAGCAAAGTAATACAGCTTCACAGAGTTAAAGAAATGCAACATAAACAAAAGTAACACACCTTAAAATAATATTCTACAACAAGAATCCACACTTCCATCCTGGATCTTTTCAGCACTTCTCACCTCCTTTACAACCCTAATCGTCTCCAGCTCATGAACTTCTCTTGCATCAGCTACTCATTTACTTATAACTGCCATTTAGGCTGTGCTAGTTTGGTCTTCTTTTGGATTTCATACCCCTCTTTCCAATCTGATCCTGCTTCTCCCTTTGTTAGATCCAGCCTGCTGGCCATAGTCAATCTAGTACTTTCTCTTTCTGCTTTGGATTATTCCTGATGCTTCTGGCAGTTCACTCTTTCATATCTACAATAAAAACCCTGCCCTTAACCATACCATGGATCAATCATATTGTTAGCTTATACATATAGTAATATACAAATATTGTATTCAACATGTATTGTGGGTATTCATTTCAGAAGATTGCTTTCAACCTCTCTATTTCCTTCATTCATAAAATGATATGCATTGTTCTGGGGACAGGGTATAGAAGAATACAAATTTATGATTACAGCTATATCTTAGCTTAGGTTGTAAAAATAGATTGCATGGGTAATTCAAAGCAGGTTATTACATTGTTTTCTTAAAAGTAAGTTAAACGGACTGAGCACATAGTAGGATAACAGTGTTAAGTCTTACATGATCTCAAACTATATTATCAACTCTGGCAAAAGTTACAGTCTTTGGAATGTAAGAATTATTTTTATCATACTGTTTCGCCACAAAAAGTGACTTGGAATACTTTGGCAATTTAAGAATTTGACCAACTGCAGATGCTTTTTTTCATATCTAAAGTATAGTTTATAAGTTTTAATTAATCCTTAATTCAAACCTGTGATAGTAAAATCTTTCCTAGGTATATAGTGCTGTTCTCACTGGCATAGCTTAAGAGAAATGAATGGTATGAAGAAGAAAGTTTTGAAGATAAAATGGAAAATGATATGGCTAATAGTATTTTGATTTAACACTGTTTTCTATTTCTCTGTCCAGAATCTAAAGTCTAAGTTTTCTATGCTTTTATTTTTTTTATTTTTTTACTTTCTTTTTTATTTATTTATTTATTTATTTATTTATTTATTTATTTATTTATTTTACAATACTATTCAGTTCTACATAATAGCCACAGATTCCCTTGTTCTCTCCCTTCCTGCCCCCTCCCCTTCCCCCCAGCAAACCCCCCATTCCCACCACCTCCAGATCAAGGTCTCCCCCGAGGACTGGGATCGACCTGATAGACTCAGTCCAGGCAGGTCCAGTCCCCTCCTCCCAGATTTAGCCAAGCATCCCTGCATAAGTCCCAGGTTTCAAACAGCTAACTCATGCAACGAGCCCAGGACGTGGTAACACTGCCTAGATGCCTCCCAAACAGATCAAGCCAATCGACTGTCTCAACTACTCAGAGGGCCTGATCCAGTTGGAGGCCCCTCAGCCTTTGGTTCATAGTTCATGTGTTTCCATTCATTTGGTTATTTATCCCTGTGCTTTATCCAACCTTGGTTTCAACAATTCTCGCTCATATAGACCCTCCTCTTTCTCACTAATTAGACTCCCAGCGCTCCACCAGGGGACTAGCCGTGGACATCTGCATCCAGATTCCTCAGTTCTTGGATGGGGTTTATGGCACAACTATTAGGGTGTTTGACCATCCCATCACCAGAGTAGGTCAGTCCCGGCTGTCTCTCGACCATTGCCAGCAGTCTTTTGTGGAGGTATCTTTGTGGATTTCGGTGGGCCTCTTTAGCTCTTTGTTTCTTACTTTTCTCATGTGGTCTTCATTTACAATGGTCTCCTATTCTATGTTCTCCCTCTCTTTTCTTGATCCAGCTAGGATCTCCCGATCTCTTTCTCTCGACCCTCGCCCTTCATTGCTCCCACTCATGTCCAGGCTGTTCATGTAGATCTCATCCAT
Source organism: Peromyscus leucopus (assembly GCF_004664715.2). Lineage (NCBI taxonomy): Eukaryota > Metazoa > Chordata > Mammalia > Rodentia > Cricetidae > Peromyscus > Peromyscus leucopus. Next base: position 51,165,918 of record NC_051083.1, read on the forward strand.
TTCTCCGTGTCTTTCTTGGGGTCCAGTTTTCCAGGTAGCCTCACTGGTGATGTGAGTAGCAGTCCAGTCATCCTTGTTCCACATCTAGCATCTTCCTATGAGTGAGTACATACCATATTTGTCTTTCTGAGTCTGGGTTACCTCACTCAGGATGATTTTTTCTAGATCTACCTATTTGCCTACAAACCTCATGATGTCATTGTTTTTCTCTGCTGAGTAGTATTCCATTGTGTATATGTGCCACGATTTATTTATCCATTCTTCAGTTGAAGTGCATCTAGGTTGTTTCCAGGTTTTGGCTATTACAATCAATGCTGATATGAACATAGCTGAGCAAGTGCTCTTGTGGTATGATTGAGCATTTCTTGGGTATATGCCCAGGAGTGGTATAGCTGGATCTTCGGGGAGATTGATTCCCAATTTTCTAAGAAAGTGCCATATTGATTTCCAAAGTGGTTGTACAAGCTTGCATTCCCACCAGCAGTGGAGGAGAGTTGCCCTAGTTCCACATCCTCTCCAGGATAAAGTGTCTTCAGTGTTTTTGATCTTAGCCATTCTGACAGGCATAAGGTGGTATCTCAGAGTTGTTTTGATTTGCATTTCCCTGATGATTAGGGATGTTGAGCAATTCCTTAAGTGTCTTTCAGCCATTTGAGTTTCCTCTGTGGAGAATTCTCTGTTTAGTTCTAAAGCCGATTTCTCAATTGGACTGTTGGTCATTTTGATGTCTAATTTCTTGAGTTCCTTATATATTCTGGATATCAGTCCTCTGTCAGATGTGGGGTTGGTGAAGAACTTTTCCCATTTGGTAGGCTGTCGCTTTGCCTTGTTGACCGTATCCTTTGCTCTACAAAAGCTTCTCAGTTTCAAGAGGTCCCATTGATTGATTGTTTGTCTCAGTGTCTGTGCTACTGGTGTTATATTTAGGAAGTGATCCCTATGCCAATGCTTTCAAGAATACTTCCTGCTTTCTTTTCTAGCAGGTTCAGAGTAGCTGGATTTATGTTGAGGTCCTTGATCCACTTGGACTTAAGTTTTGTGCACGGTGACAGATATGGATCTATTTGCAGCCTTCTACACGTTGATATCCAGTTATGCCAGCACCATTTGTTGAAGATGCTTTCTTTTTTCCATTGTACACTTTTGGCTTCTTTGTCAAAAATTATATGTTCATAGGTGTGTGGGTTAATGTGAGGGTCTTCAATTCAATTCCATTGGTCCACATGTCGGTTTTTATGCCAATACCAAGCTGTTTTTATTACTGTAGCTCTATGGTAGAGCTTGAACTCAGGGATTGTGATGCCTCCAGAGGTTGTTTTATTGTACAGGCTTCTTTTGGCTATCCTGGGTTTTTTGTTTTTCCATATGAAGTTGAGTATTATTCTTTCCAGGTCTGTGAAGAATTGTGTTGGTATTTTGATGGGGATTGCATTGAATCTGTAGATTGCTTTTCGTAAGATTGCCATTTTTACTATGTTAACCCTGCCTATCCATGAGCATGGGAGATCTTTCCATTTTCTGACATCTTCTTCAATTTCTTTCTTCAGGGACTTAAAGTTCTTGTCATGTAGGTCCTTCACTTGCTTGGTTAGTGTTACCCCAAGGTATTTTATGTCATTTTTGGCTATTGTAAAGGGTGATGTATCTCTGATTTCCTTCTCAGCCTCTTTGTCCATTGTATATAGGAGGGCTACTAATTTTTTTGAGTTGACCTTGTATCCTGCTATGTTGCTGAAGGTGTTTATAAGCTTTATCAATTCCTGGGTGGAATCTTTGGGGTCACACAAGTATACTATCATGTCATCTGCAAATAGGGAAAGCTTGACTTCTTCCTTTCCAATTTGTATCCCCTTAATCTCCTTATGTTGTCTTATTGCTCTGGCTAGAACTTCAAGTACTATATTGAATAAGTATGGGGAGAGTGGACAGCCTTGCCTCGTTCCTGATTTTAATGGAATTGCTTTGAGTTTCTCTCCATTTAATTTGATGTTGGCTGTTGGCTTGCTGTAAATTGCCTTTATTATGTTTAGGTATGTTCCCTGTATTCCTGATCGCTCCAAGACTTTTATCATGAAGGGGTGTTGGATTTTGTCAAATGCCTTTTCTGCATCTAGTGAGATGATCATGTGGTTTTTTTCTTTGAGGTTGTTTATATGGTGTATTACATTGACGGACTTTCGTATGTTGAACCACCCTTGCATCCCTGGGATGAAGCCTACTTGATCATGGTGGATAATTGTTCTGATGTCTTCTTGGAGTCTGTTTGCCAGTATTTTATTGAGTATTTTTGCATCAATGTTCATGAGGGAGATCGGTCTGTTGTTCTCTTTCTTTGTTGCATCCTTGTTTGGTTTAGGAATCAGGGTAATTGTAGCTTCATAGAAGGAGTTTGGTAATGTTCCTTCTGTTGCTATTATGTGGAACAATTTAGAGCGTATTGGTATTAACTCTTCTTTGAAGATCTGGTAGAATTCTGTGCTGAAACCATCTGGTCCTGGGCTTTTTTTTGGTTGGGAGACTTTTAATGACTGTTTCTATTTCCTTAGGGGTTATTGGACTATTTAAATAGTTTATCTGGTCTTGATTTAACTTAGGTATGTGGTACCTATCCAGAAAAATGTCCATTTCTTTTAGGTTTTCCAGTTTTGTGGAGTAGAGGTTTTTGAAATATGACCTTATAATTCTCTGGATTTCCTCAATGTCTGTTGTTATGTCCCACTTTTCATTTCTGATTTTGTTGATTTGGATTCTCTCTCTCTGTCTTTTGGTTAGTTTGGATAAGGGCTTGTCTATCTTGTTGATTTTCTCAAAGAACCAACTCTTTGTTTCATTAATTTTTTGTGTTATTCTCTTAGTTTCTAATTTATTAATTTCACCTCTCACTTTGATAATTTCCTGGTGTCTATTCTTCCTGGGAGACTTTGTTTCTTCTTGTTCTAGAGCTTTCAGGTGTGCTGTTAAGTCACTAGTGTGGGATTTCTCCAACTTCTTTATGTGGGCATTTTGTGCTATGAATTTCCCTCTTAGCACTGCTTTCATAGTGTCCCATAAGTTTGGGTATGTGGTGTCTTCATTTTCATTGATCTCTAGGAAGTCTTTAATTTCTTTCTTTATTTCTTCCTTAACCCATTGGTGATTCAGGTGAGCATTATTCAGTTTCCATGAGATTGTAGGTTTTCTGTAGTTTTTGTTGTTGTTGAAATCTAACTTTAAACCATGGTGGTCTGATAGAACACAGGAGGTTATTCCAATTGTTTTGTATCTGTTGAGATTTGCTTTGTGGCCAAGTATGTGGTGGATTTTAGAGAAAGTTCCATGGGGTGCTGAGAAGAAGGTATATTCTTTCTTGTTAGGATGGAATGTTCTGTAGATATCTATTAGGTCCAATTGGGTCATGACATCAGTTAATTCCTTTATTTCTCTGCTAAGTTTCGATTTGGGAGATCTGTCCAGTGGTGAAAGTGGGGTGTTGAGATCTCCCACTATTACTGTGTGGGGTTTTATATGTGGTTTAAGCTTTAGTAATGTTTCTTTTACATATGTGGATGCCCTTGTGTTTGGGGCATAAATGTTCAGAATTGAAACTTCATCTTGGTGGATCATTTCTGTGATGAGGATGTAATGCCCTTCTTGATCTCTTTTGATTGATTTTAGTTTGAAGTCTATTTTGTTGGATATCAGGATGGCTACACCTGCTTGTTTCTTAAGACCATTTGATTGGAAAGTCTTTTCCCAGCCTTTTCTTCTTAGGTAGTGTCTGTCTTTGAATTTGAGATGTGTTTCTTGTATGCAGCAGAAAGATGGGTCCTGCTTTCGTATCCATTTTGTAAGCCTATGTCTTTTTATAGGTGAATTAAGTCCGTTGATATTAAGGGATATTAACGACCAGTGATTGTTCATCCCTGTTATTTTTGGTGATAGTGTGTGTACTTCTCATCTTTGGGGTTTACTGTTGTGGCTTTATCTATTGCCTGTGTTTTCGAGTGTGTATCTGACTTCCTTCGGTTGGAATTTTCCTTCTAGTGCTTTCTGTAGGGCTGGGTTTGTGGATAGGTATTGTTTAAATCTGGCTTTGTCTTGGAATGTCTTGTTCCTTCTGTCTATGATGATTGAAAGTTTTGCTAGGTATATTAGTCTGGGCTGACATCCATGGTCTCTTAGTGTCTGCATTACATCTGTCCAGGTCCTTCTGGCTTTCAAAGTCTCCATTGAGAAATTGGGTGTTATTCTGATGGGTTTACCTTTATAGGTCACTTGTCCTTTTTCCTTTGCTGCTCTTATTATTCTTTCTTTATTCTGTACATTTAGTTGTTTAATTATTATGTGTCGAGGGGACTTTTTTGGGGGTCTAGTCTGTTTGGTGTTCTATAGGCTTCTTCTATCTTCATAGGCATTTCCTTCTTTAAGTTGGGAAAGTTTTCTTCTATAATTTTGTTGCATATATTTTCTGTGCCTTTGAGTTGGTATTCTTCACCTTCTTCTATCCCTATAATTCATAGGTTTGGTCTTTTCATGGTGTCCCAAATTTCTTGGACATTTTGGTTCATGACTTTGTTGGCTTTAGTGTTTCCTTCGACTGATGAAACTATTTCTTCTACTGTATCTTCAATGCCAGAGATCCTCTCTTCCATCTCTTGCATTCTGTTGGTTATACTTGCATCTGAAGTTCCCGATCTTTTACTCAGGTTTTCTATTTCCAGCATTGCCTCTGTGTCTTCTTTATTTTTTCAATTTCCCTTTTCAGGTCTTGGACTGTTTCCTTTATTAGTTTCATTGCTTTTTCATGATTTTCTTTCAGGAATTTATTGTTTTCTTCCAGGACTTTATTGTTTTCTTCCAGGACTTTATTGTTTTCTTGCAGGACTTTATTGTTTTCTTCTACTTTGTTTGCCCTTTCCTCTAGTTGTTTACAGCGTTCTTCCAATTTTCTTGTCTTTTCCTCTACACAAGCTTCTAACTTCTCCATTATGTTACTCATAAGGCTACTTTCTTCTGCTTCTTCCAATTTTTGATGTTCAGGTCTAGATGTTGGAGGCGGGCTAGGTTCTGTTGATGCTGTATTGCTCTTCATTTTGTTTTATGTACTTCTGCCTTGATGTCTGCCCATCTCCTTGTGGTTCCTTCTTGGTCTTATCAGTGTACTTGGTTCAGAAAGAGCTGACAGATTCAGAAAGTCTCTCTCTCTTGTCCAAATGGGAGTTCTCTTGTCCAAATGGGAACTCTGGGGCAGGATGGAAGCTCTTATCTACACTGGAAGTCTCTGGTCTAGAAGGGAGGTCGGGAGCAGGATGGGAGCTGGGGGCTGGTCTCTAAGTCTCAGGAGGTAGCTGGAGTCTCAGGCAGATGGGTGTGGGGGCAGGGCGTGGAGATTGCCTGGGCTGCCTGGGGGGGATTGGAAAAGGGGATCACTCCTGGTGGGGCTAGAAGGGGACCTGCCCGGTGGCCAGAACCTGGGGCCAAGTTGGACAGGTCTTCCCGGAGTGGCTAGTGCCCAGGGATGGGGTCCGGGTTGGGCCCAGATACTCACCTCTGGTCCAAAAGGGAAGTTGGGGGCAGGATGGGAGCTGAGGGCCGGTCTCTAAGTCTCAGGAAGTGGCTGGGGTCTCGGGCAGATGGGCGTGGGGGCAGGGCGCAGATATTGCAGGGGCTTGGAAAAGGGGATCCCTCCCAGTGGGGCTAGAAGGGGACCTGCCTGGTGGCCAGAACCTGGGGCCAAGTTGGGCAGGTCTTCCCGGAGTGGCTGGTGCCCAGGGATGGGGTCCGGGTTGCCTCTATGCTTTTAAATATGAATTCCAGTATATTATCCAAAAAGATTATCTCTGTATGTACTAAGAAATATTTGGCAGTGATTATTAGCCTTGCCAATCTGAAAAAAAAATCTGTCCTCATGTTGTAGAGATTGTTTTATACACTGAAAGAATACATAATTGTTACACACACCTGTAATCCTAGACCTCTAGAGGCTAAGACAGGAGGATCACAAATTGGAGGACATTTAGGGCTGCAGAGTATGATCCTCTCTGAAAGATGGTCAGGGAGTCAGAGATGAAGGTCAATGTTGTCTAGTACAGTTTATTGTTTTGGATAACCCTGTGATTTAGGAAAAGCACATGTCCTTAATATCCTCCAGTCATATAAGTCCTAATAGATTATAAAGATTTCCAGCTTTATATTGTCTTGTCAATTAAATAAAATAAAATCCCCCGTGTCACTCCTTATCACCTAGTTTCTCTAGGGCTGTGAATTGTAGCCTGGTTATTTTCTTTACAGCTAATATCCACTTATGAGTCAGTACATACCATGTTTGTCTTTCTGGGTCTGGGTTATCTTGCTCAGGATGATTCTTTTCTAGTTCCATCCATTTGCCTGCAAATTTCATGATGCCACTCTTTTTTATAGCTGAATAATACTCGATTGTGTGAATGTATCATATTTTATCACATTTTCTTTATCTATTTTTGGTTGAAGGATATCTAGGTTGTTTCCAGATTCTGTTTTGGCTGCTATGAACGTAGTTGAGCAAGTGTCCTTGTGGTATAGTTGAGCATCCTTTGGGTATACGTCCAAGAATGGTATAGCTGTGTCTTGAGGTAACTTGATTTCCAATTTTCTGAGAAACTGCCATAATGATTTCCAAGTAGCTGTACAAGTTTGCTCTCCCACCAGCAGTGGAGAAGTGTTCCCATTATATTCCACATCCTCTGCAACATAAGCTGTCATTAGTGTTTTTGATCTTAGCTATTCTGACAGGTTTAAATAGTATTTCAGAGTCCTTTTGATTTGCATTTCCCTGATAGCTAAGGATGTTGAACAGTTCTTTAAGTGTATCTCTTCAATTTGAAATTCTTCTGTTGAGAATTCTCTGTTTAGATCAGTACCCTATTTTTAAAATTGGGTTATTTGTTATTTTGCTGTCTAGTTTCTTGAGTTCTTTATATATTTTGGAGATCAACCCTCTGTCAGATATGGGGTTGGTGAAGATCTTTTCCTATGCTACCATTTTGTCTTGTCAGTTTCATGAGTTCCCATTTAATAATTTTGATTTCAGTGTTTGTGCCACTGGTGGGAAGGGGAAATAGAAGAGCTCTCCTGGGTAAACTGGGGCCAGGGGGGTAGTAATGGGAACATAAGGGATCAGGTTAGATGGGTTAGAGGTTGGATGGAGGAGAAGAGTAATGAAAGAGATGTCTTGATGGGGGTGGAATTTCTGGACTAGGGAACAATCTGATATCAGGGAAACTCCCAGGAATCCACAAGAATGACCCCAGGTAATACTTATAGCAATAGTGTAGAGGGTGCCTAAACTGGCCATCTCCAGTAATCAGATTGGTGATTACCCTGTTGTCATCAGAGAGCCTTCATCCAGTAACTGATTGAAGCAGATGCACAGATCCACAGCCGAGCTCAGGGAATCCTATGGAAGAGAGGAAGGAATGATTGTATGAGACAGGGGGATCAAGATCATCACTAGAAAACCCACAGAAACAACTAACTTGGATTCATAGTAGCTCACTGACTCAGCACCAACAGCTTGGGAGCCTGCATGTGACCAACCTAAGCTTTCTACATATGTGTGACAGTTGTGTAGCTTGATCTATTTGTGGAACTCTGAGCAGTGGGATCAGGGTGTGTTCCTAATGCTTGGCTTTTAGGAACCTATTCTTCATAGAATTTGTTTAAGAGAGTGCATAGAACAAGGTATATCAAATTTAAATCACTTTTCTTGATGACAACTCATTAGGCTAGGAGAGCAAGCCACATATATAGACATCAGGAATATATATGACATTTTCTCCTATGGTATTTATATGAAAGACAGTAGATACATACCCTGGATGCATGTTTTATTATGTAAAATTATGTATGGTTTACTGTGCATAGAAAGCAAGCATAGTCCTGCTTAATATTGTCAATCACTTGCAACAAAATTCTGAAAGGTATGATTGTCAAAATTTAGCTGATATAAAAGTAGAGTAAATTTCCCAGATAACAGATTCTAGATTTTAAAATGCTGACACATCCTATAATTTTATGTCAGATAAAATAAGGGTAAAGTTGATAGGAAGCATGTAAAGATCTTACGTATGTGTACCTAAATTATAATGTCAATAACTACCTATTTTAAAAAGTCATGTTAATTAATATGTTCTAAGTATGGCACTGAATATTTTTAGCTTATATTACTTAATATATTTCACCCACACTCTTAGGCAGACAAATTTTTCCTCATTACAGTATTAGCAGAATTCCAGAGAGTCTAAATATTTTTGAGCATGCCGTAACTGGTGCCCATAATTTACTCATACATAAAGGACTAATTTGGACTGACACAAATGAAGTAATTCTTACTCATAGCCTCTAACTCCAGCTCTCATTCTTATTGAAATCATATTTTCATTTTCTTACATTTTCTGAAATTTAAAGTTTAATCTCTTGCATGTATATTCTGTATGTACCTATCTGTTGTTCACATTAGGAAACTGATCAATTAAACTTGATCAGCCTATAAATTGGTTTATTTTTTAATTTAACACACAATGTAAAGGCCATTTATAGATGTAGCTGCAAAATAAAAAGTTTAAGACGGTGCAAATTAGTGTAAATTAGCTTGATCTTTTGATATATCAAGTGATAAAGTCATCATTTATTATCAATAGTACAAAATGATTTTACCACAAAAGTCTTGAGTTTCTCCATGCTGTAAGAAAATCTTTTCAAGAATGATCTTCATTTGCAATGCTTTATGCTATCTTCTCCTCTTAGGGACACATCATAATTGCAGGTGAAAAGGGAAAACAATGTGAAGTAAATTAATTTCCAATATTTCCTAGTTAGAGATTTCTTTATGACAACTGTTCTGCCTAGTACATCTCATGTAGTTTTCTGGAATAATTCAGAACTTATAGTAAAATTATAATAATATTGCCTGTCCACATGCTCATTAAACTTAATGAGTGTTATCAGTGTAGAATATGGTTTTGTGTCATATCTGTAGAAATATTGAGAATGAAAGATAAATCAGACAGTTGAAATGTTATGTCCCATTTCCTCTAGGTTGTTATGATTAGTTAATAATAATGTTATTTATTTTTGGCTAACAGTTACTACAGCTGTAGGTTTCTTTTTATTTATTTCATATTTTCAAAAACCATGATCTTTTAACTCCCTTTGTATTTATTAATCTATTTATTCTTTATTTTTTGAGGCAAAATTTCATTATGAATCCTTAGCTAGCCTGGAACTCACTATGTAGACCAGAGTGGCCTGAGACTCAAAGAGATAGGTCTGTCTCTACCTCTTGAGTGCTGGGATTAAATATGTGTACCACCATGCTGGGATCATTTGTTTTTATTTTTATTTTATTTATCTATTTTTATTTTTCAAGAGACGGTTTCTCTGTGTAGCCACGGCTTTCCTAGAATTCCCTCTTATAGACCAGGCTGGCCTTGAATTTAGAGACCTACATGCCTCTGCCTCTCAAGTGCTGGACTTAAAGGTGTATGCCACTATGCCCAGCTCTTTTCTATTCTTAAGCATGTATATGCAGATGTGTCTGTTAGGATATGTGAATGCAGGTGCTCCTAGAGTCCAGAAGAGGGTGTCAGATTCTGTGACCCAACATGGGTGCCGAGAACTAAAATCACTTCCTTTGCAAGATCTTAATCACCGAGCCATCTCTCTACCCTCCATTTTTGTGATACTGAGGACTGAACCAAGTTAGCGCCTCAAACAGTTGCTCTACCACTGAGCAATAGCCTTATCCTTATACCCCAAATCTCATATAGGTATGAAAAACTAAAAGATCAAGATAAGAAATAGAAAAAGACACATAATAGTTGCCATATTAAATATGAAAGTAAAAAGATGATTATGACAGAAGAAAAAGAGATTGACAGGGAAGAGAACTCAGGTTACCTGAAAATAGAGATCATTTAAATGAAGGAAGAGAGCCAGCAAAAGGAAGGCAGGGAGGGCAAAGGAAGGCAGTGGAGAAGGCAAACAAATTACATATTGACAGATACATAAGTAAATGATAAAAACTGTTATTTTGCTTGCTAATTTAAGGATTAACAGAACATCTAAGATTAATAAAAATATGTAATAGTATTTCTAATAAAAGGCTATATAGTAGCTACATACTACAATATATTTGGTTATATATGGATGAAACAAAATGAAATTCAATAAAGGCTGATATAAAATCTAACAAATTCCCTCCATATCATATATACATGAATAGCAATATTTCAGGATTCTAGTTTAACAATGATTCATAGTAGAAATCACCTTTGGTGAATTATTACACCAGACATTTTCAATGTCTTTTCAATTATGTCTGTCACTAATTCCATCATTTATATGTTTAACTTAAGTATGGCATACATTTCAGAAAACACAACGTCAAAATAAGTGAGTCTTGAATGATAGAAATTCCACACCTATCCATTGAAAAACAAGAGAAAAATTTGGAGAGATCTGTTGTACAGCACTGTGCTCTATTTTAAGAACACTGAATGATTAAAATGTCACAAATAGACTTTTATTATGCTATGTGTCTTTTTCTTAGTACTAAAATAGACAAATGAGGCATTAGTTTTAGTCAGCTTTGAATGATCTATGTTTTAGAACCCATAGTCTTAAAGGAATTGATAGATTATGGTGAATTTGGGATAAGAGACTGAAAGAATTTTTTTCTTTGAAATGTTTTTCCAGAAAATTTAAAGGCATAGAATTGCTTCACATAAGAAAGGAAAATTGTTTTTATGTTTGTGTGTATATGTCCAGATGGGCTTGTGTGCAGGTATGTTTAAATGGCAGGCAGGTGTGAAAGGACGTTCCTTTATTTTAAGAAGAACTTTAAGTAGTTGTTCCCTCAGGATCATTTTGGAGAAACACCTGGAAAGAATAGGGGTCAGACCAGGTTAATTAATAAAATATATTTTTGCAAATTTTAAGAAAAGAATTGGAGTTAGTAAAGGTGCTTTTAATGAAACCAAATTCCTTGTCAAGTTATTATGGAAATTCACCCATCATAGTTACTAAGGGTGTTCATTAACAATACCAATAAAGAGACAAGAGAATTGATATTCAGGTCTGTTCATTAACCCAGATTATATATTAAAATGTAAACTTAAAAGGTAAGAAAAAAGAAAATAAAAGAAAAGAGAAATTAAGAAAGCTCACATGCCCTGCCTTCTACCTGGAAGGGATAAACATAGATCTCAAAGATCAAAGGGCAATTCTGTCTTGTACATACTTTGGGCCCAATTTTTCACTTTCTCCGGGCTCTTATAATCTATAGTTTGAAAAATTCACACAGAAATGGTTCTTGGTTATGGATGTCCAATATATGCACAGGGAATGCCAATCAGTGCTCCCATTACTATGATTTCTTTAAAAGATTTCTATTTCATGTATTTGAGTGTTTGCCTGCACAGTGTGCATGTGGTGCCCGAGGACATAAAGAGAGGAGGTCAGATTCCCAGAAATTGGAGTTAAAGATGGTTGTTAGCTGACATGCGGGTGCTAGAAATCAAACCCAGGTCCTTGTCAAGAGCAGCAAGAGCTCTTAATTGCAGAACCATCTCCCCAACACTTATTATTATAACTTTTCAAAAGTATAGTAAATCACATATTCAGAGAGAAAGACTCATTGGAATAACGTTCAAATAAACACTTCAGTACTGATATTGAAGCAGTAGACAGGAAAGATAAATCAGAAAGAGGAACAATGATATTAGTGATCAAATAAATGTGTAAGATCAGCATAAATAATCGACATTTGCAATGTAGGTACTGGATTTACTTTTCTATGGTCATAATATTGTTGAAGGAAAAGGCAGTGATGCTAATTTGAACATGTCTTAAGTGAAATGCAGATATTAAAGATCATGTATGTTCAGGGAAAACAATGATAGTATACACAACACAGTGAAAGGAAAAAAAATCTGTCAAAATATAACAAATGATGAAAGGAGAAAATTAAACCTAGTAGAAACATAAAAGTGAGTGTCATGTGTTAAAATTATTTGGCATGTTAGTAATTATTATAAATACAAAAGTTATGTAAAAGTTATAAACAAGGATACATAAATGGGGTATATGCAAGTGTACATATATGCATAAAGAGATATCAATCTTTCTGTGAAACTGTTATACATATATTTATTTCAATTTCTAGCAATATGTTCTCTTCGATTTTAGGTGTATCTAGCAGTCTTTCAGTCACCACAAATCTAAAGATTTCTAGATTATTGAAATGTAACAATTATTTAACTTGGTTTGTATAAAGTACTTAATACCTTTGTACAACAATAATGATCAGTAAAGGAGAGATAAACATTTACTAAATTACGGTGAAAAGAAAAAAATAGTTTAAAATACAGATTTAGAGTATATTGAGACATAATCAGTATAATCAAGGAACTTACTAAGGATTACCTTATAACTAAACATATAAAGATGCATTTTCATAGATAAAATACAAAGATATTCTGAAATACACATCTTCTAACCTCATGGCATATCACTTCTTGTTCACATAACTTTACAAACACATTTCTTTCTTGTTAAGGGGATTAGAAATTTGCAAATTCTATTTCTCTGCTAAAAGTCAACATCTGTTTATATGTATTTTTTCAAGTTTTTGAAAATATCTAATAGTTATTTAAGGTCTTTGTTGGATAATAGAAACATCTGTGTTCTATTATAGCTGACTTATTCAATATATTCCCTATATAGTTTACTTTAAAATTATTTATTACTATTATTATTATTATTATTTGTGTATGTGCATGATATACAGGTACCTGCAGAAACAAATAGAGAGCATTGAATCCTCTGGAGCTGCAAGTGCTTTAAACCACTGAACAGTCTTTCCAGCCCCTTATATTTTTCCTTGGATACAGATATGTTTCTGTTCCTTTACATGACATATGATTTTATAGGATATGAAGTAATAATCATATGCATAGACTATATTCTGTACTCATGAAATGGCTTTCATTTCAAGCTTTAAACTCTTCTCTCTGTGGCCAACAGAATAGTAAAGCTTTATTCAGTTATTTCTAATTATAGCTGCTGAGATGCTAGAGAATTGTTTGAGACCATGGTCATGGTTTAGAGATGAGCCAAGAATTTGTGTAATCTCTGTACACAGATAATGGATTTTGTCTTCTTGCTATCTGGTGCTTTAATTTCCTATGTACTAGGGATATGCTGAATTCATGGGAAAGTAGTGATATGTAGGCATACCACACTGTAGCCTCCAGCTATTTCACTGCCTGTCACCACATTGGTGGTTTTAGCATTGTTTATTTAGTGTCTTGTTTTTGTAATATAGAGTTAGGCTTTTGTGATTGCAATTATGGAGAACATGTATACATCTATAAACTTTCTTCTTGCCTATATCACGTATAATGTAGTATAACACCTATGTACATGACACAATATAATATGTATTATGATTTATTTAATGATTTAAAACATATGAGAGATTTCTAGCACGACATTTAGGGTGTTTGGCTATCCTATCACCAGAGTAGGTCAGTTCAGGCTTTCTCTCAACCATTGCCAGCAGTCTATTGTGGAGGTATATTTGTGGATTTCTGTGGACCTCTCTAGCACTTCGCTTCTTCCTATTCTCACGTGGTCTTCATTTATCATGGTCTCTTATTTCTTGTTCTCCCTCTCTGTTCTAGATCCAGCTGGGATCTCCCGCTCCCCTAAGCTCTCTTTCCCTCGAACCTTGACTGAGGGAACCGGATGCAGAGATCCACGGCCAGGCCCCAGGTAGAGCTCCAGGATTCCAATTGGCAAGAGAGAGGAGGGTTTGTATGAGCAAGAATTGTTGAGAACAGGATTGGAAAAAGCACAGAGACAAATAGCCAAATGAATGGAAACACATGAACTGTGAACCAATGGCTGGCGGGCCCCCAACTGGATCAGGCCCTCTGGATGAGTGAGACAGTTGATTGGCTTGAACTGTTTGGGAGGCATCCCAGGCAGTGGGACCAGGACCTGTCCTCAGTGCATGAGCTGGCTTTTTGGAACCTGGGGCTTATGCAGGGACACTTTGCTCAGCCTGGGAGGAGGGGATTGGACCTACCTGGACTGAATCTACCAGGTGGATCTCAATCCCCAAGGGAGTCTTTGCCCTTGAGGAGATGGGAATGGAGGGTGGACTGGGGGGGAAGGCGGGGGTGGTAGAAAGTAGAGGACAGGGGAATCTGTGGCTGATATGTAGAATTGAATTGAATTATAAAATAAAAAAATTATAAAAAACATATGAAAGAATATACCTGGACTATATGCAAATACTATACATAAGAACTTAGTTATATATGGATTTTAGCCAGAGGTGATGAAGCCCATAGACTATGGATATCAACAAAAGATTGTATTCTAATTTATTTTTCCATTAATCTATCAATGGATGACTACATTGTTTATGTATTTTAACTATTGTCACCAATTTTATAGCAAACCTGGAAATGAAGTTATCACTTAGACATCTAGATTTCATTTCTTTTTGCTATACTCCGGAAGCTTAATAGCTAGACCACATGGTAATTCTATTTCCCAAAATTATTATTACCAATATTTTTCATATTTTGTCCATATTATATTATGGTTACTTAAGAATGGGTTAGTCTGATGATGTTTCTGTCTGAATACATTCAGGACAATCACTTCTATTTGTGTTCCATTTTCTTTTTTCTCATATTATACTATGTAGATTACACTACCTTCAAAGTATATTTAACATGGCTAGTGTAAAGATTTTTATATATCTGTGGTTGATTTAGATTACATCAATGTAGCTAAGTTTAACTGTATTTCTCAGAATCCTCCTTATCAATTCCTTATTAAAGACATTTTACATGGGGAAAATGCAAAAGTGAAATAACACATTTTCTATATCCAGAACTCCTATGCCAGACTGCTGGCCCTCCTGTAGCAGCTTATCCAAGTCTTTGGTCATCTGTTAGTTCACTTTGTTAGGTGAAAAGCATTATAGCTCACTGCTCTTTCAGCTCCATTGTGTCTCCTACTTTAGTGTTTCCAACTTATACAGCAATGCCTACTTAAATTAGGGGCGGGATATGGTACAACTTTGTTCTGCTTGTCTTGGAGGAATCCAGTTTGTCCTTGTGTTCTTTATCTCATATCTGCGTTTTTATACATTTTCTACATTGGGATCCATATCAGATGCAGGAATAACAGGTGTACATTATTTAAGCCATATGCTTCAAAATCGTTAAAACCGATTCCCATACTGATATTATTCCTAGGAATTCTACTTTTCTCTGATTCTCTGCATGAACTCTGACAGATAAATTCTTGTTGCATTTTACTTCTTTTCTATAAGACAGTTTCCTGTATTTTAGGGTGGCTTTGAATTTGCTAGTTAGGTCACCTTCAGTTCTTTAAAAAATGTTTAGATCTATTTATTTTACGTGTATTGATGTTTTCCCTGTACATGGATGTGTGGTTGAAGATGTGATGTTAAAGTCAGAAGAGGGCATCAAATCCCCTGGAACAAGACTTAAGAGATATATGTGAATCCCTCTGTGGTTGCTTGAAATCAAACCCTGATCCTCTGCAAGAACAAGTGCTCCTAGCATCTTTCATCTCCTGTGATTGTCACTGTGTACCATGATACTCATCCCTGACTACCGAATTTCTTGGACAAGCTCCTAGAATATGTAATTATGAACATATGTTTTATTCATTAATGTAAGACATTAATAGTAAAAACAAATCATTTGCTTTTTGTTCAACATTTGGATTTATAAGCTACGGATTATAAGATTATAAGATGTACTGATAATTTATATTTTAAGTTGGCAATATCCCCCATTGAGACAAACACATGTGAAAACATAGAAATTATTCACTGAATATCTGTTGATTAAATAAATTGATTAATCTGCCTGTTTAAGTGAAAACATTTCTCTTTTGGGAACAAATGAAAATATGCGATGAATTGAAATAATTTGTTGACACTTCTAAAGAAAATAGAATGAATTTCATTTTAATTTTCTTTTGAAATAAACAAACAAAAATGTTAAATATAGAACTAACAACAGTGAGGAAAGAAATCAATTTAAATTTATACTAAACACAAATCTCAATGTATAATATCAAGAGAATAGAACTACAACTTTGTTTTATAATTCTACTTTGCTCACTTTACAAATATGAGAGGTGGAAGAAAGTATTTTGTTAATATTTTACTTTTATACTTATTTTACTTATATATTATTATTATACTTATATATTATTATTATTATTATTATTATTATTATATTTATTTCATTTTTGCATGACAGAAAAGACTGTTTACCACATACAATATGTTTTTTTTCTTTTAAAGTAAAGGTTCATTTTGGAATGAATAAATCTAGCTAATCAATATATTATGTTATCTAATGACATGTGGATGAATGAATAAATAAGAATATGCATGTATAACTAAACATCATTTATCAGAAAGAAAGAACTCATCTGATTTGTGATATTTTATAGAGTATTATGTTATGTAAAATAACATAGTAAGAGAAAGACAATTACCACATGATTTCACTGACAAATGAAATCTAATAAAATTGATCCTATAGAGGTATATATAGAGTAGTGGTTACCAGAGTGTGGAGGGGTAAGAGGAAGTTGATAGATGCTGATCAAATGGTTAACATTTTATAAGGGTAGATGTAATTCTAAATGGTCTTATTAAATAAGAAACACAGAGCCAAATAAAGAGTTAAAAGCCCAGAGATCGAGCAGTAGCCAAGAGCTAAGGCCACCTTATCTTACCACTCACTGCTGTCCTTCCCCTGAGAGAGAGAGAGAGACCTTCTCCCTCTGTCCTGTGTTTTTATTGCCTTTCTCTTTTGCCTGCTCATTGGCTGTAAACTGAACCACATGACATTCTTGTCACTGCCTGTCTGTACAGACCTTCAGGCCTCTATGGTTTGTACTGAGATTAAAGGCATGTGTCACTATTCTGACTGTGTCCTTGAACACACAGAGATTCTGGCTGCCATGTGATTGGATTAAGGGCATGTGCCACCACCACTGGACTTCTGCTAAATGGCTTGCTCTTAGCTCTGATCCCCAGGCAACTTTATTAACATGCAAATAAAAATCACATTTCAACACAAATAAAATATCACTATATTTCCCTCTTCTAATAAAAAGAAAAAACGGAAAAAAGTTATAACTAAGAAAAACTATATACAATAAGTACAATAACTATATACAATATGTACAAGCAGTAAGTACTTAAACAATGTCTAGTCCATTTGCATTTGACAAACTCAGAAAATATTCCATTATCTATCCTATTTTGGTAAGTCCAAAAATGTACCTGATTCACTTTCTACCCTAACTTATATTACTAACAGAAATATCTTATAATGTCTTTCAAATTTATACACTTAAACCTTTTTAGTGAGTTTCTTTTCTGAAATTATCGACAAAAAAAACCTATCTAATCTTTAACTATAACTATAACTATCTAATCTTCAACTCCCTCAGAGACCCAAGAAGGAAATAATATTACCTAAAAAATAAAAACGGGAAGTGCATGAAAGCAACTTCCAAAAAAGTTGTGAATTGACAGAAATAGCCAGATGCCTGGACAGTCACCTGAGGTTTCTCCGCAGTGTTGGGGCATCAACTTCAGCCTATAGGCTTAGCATATCTGACAGACTCATTTGTGAAGTAGGTTATACACAAGGCCAACAGTTCGACCACATATTTGGTGAGAGTAGTCCATGTACCGGAAACACCTGAATTCTACTAGTGTCATGTCATGATTCAGGATTTTAAATTCTGGAAATTGTTGATTTTTTTTTTAATTCAGCTGTCCATTCTTCTTGGCTGTGTGTTTGTGGCTTCATCTCAGTGTCCTGTTCTTCTCCACATCCCTCTATTAAATGCCAGTCTACCACTGAGAGGTTAGACTCTGACAGCTTAGTTACTCTTTCAAGAATAACTGTTTCAGCTGCTGTTCCACTGCACATCAGAATCCATTGGTCCACTGCCATTTCAGCTGACTTCAAAGAAAGTAGCACTGTACCTTTTCCGGATTGTAAAGGCCACTTCAGGGATGGTGCCATATTGTCCTGGCCTCAGAAGATGCCTTTTGTTAATGCCACAATCACACTTGTCTTGGCAAGAATCGGTAGTTCTTTGTTTCATGTCCTGTCTGTCCATTTTGTCCTGTTTGTCAGCAGTGGATTTGAGGATACTTTGTTGTCCAGTGGCTAAATTTTGCCACAATGAAAGTTAGCTCCATATGCAGTTTCTTCAATGCCCATAGTCTCTCTCTGAAGTAGATTGGTACTGCCAGGAGCCGACATGTCTCATAGCATAAAAAAAGAAAAAAAATCTAAGTTATTAAAACATTTTAAATGCCATATTCTGTAGATCTCTGAAGGGTTTGAAGATGACCTGCCTAAAATATATTTGCTCAATCTTGAAAACATACCTAATATGACTACAAGTTCCATTGTAATATCTAGCTACTAACTTCCATTTCCTTATATCCTCATAGTTGGTAATAATAACATTCAAGGATCAGCAAATTGCATTACATTGTTAAATGAATGGTATAAGTACAATATCTTGAACAAGATTAGAAATATAAGTATAGCATTTTCTAACAATAGCAATCTCAATATATATAATTTGTAAACAATGTACAAAAATCCAATCCAATGTAAAGTATTTAAAATTAGTAATTGTCTTTTAAAAGTAGATTCAATAATCTATCTTTTAATCTTTATTGTATCTGTATCATTTCTTTATTTTTCTGGGTAGATTCAATAATCTACCCTCTATTCTATCATTTCTATATATCATTTTTTAAACAAGAACCTTAAATCTACTCTCCTTTGCTTAGCCCTTTTCCCTTAACAAGAACTTGTAATCAACCCTCCTAAATAATGAAAAATATTCCAGACCCAAAACCCGTTAAAAGAAAAAAAAAAAAAACCCACCCCACACCACCTCTTTGGGAATTTTATTCTTAAATGTGGGTATTTTATTCTTAAAATGTCTTCCTGCTGGGTATGGGCGAAGTTTTCTTTATCCTGAAAGAAAAATTTTAGGTTAATTGTCAAATTCTAGGAAAGGTAGCTATACCCTTTCTTGTCCAGTCTCAGCATAATGCCAAAGTTCAGGGTTTATCTCAAGTCCTTATTCAAGTAGTCTTTGAAACTGGATCATCTCAGCTAGCCATCTCAAAATGCTCTGAGCAGTTTGTAGTCCAAAGCTGATCTATAGATGATGTTTGTCAGCTTAGTGGTATTATTATTGTCCATGTAGAATTGTTGTTGTTCTGGGGCCCCATCTTGTTCCTGGAAACTTCAAATTTGATGTTAGGCCTGGCTGTGATTTCCTGGAGAAAACTGATAGAGACTCAAACATAAAGACAGCTAATATGCTGTATAGGCAGCTAATTGAAAGTGTTTTTTTTCTAGAATTAGTTAGTACTCTATATGACCATTAATATCTTAACAAAGTTTAAATATAAATATAAATTTATATAAGTTCAAATTAAATATAAATTTTGTTATAAAACTCACTTTAGGAAAAGTTTAAAGAATCAGTTAAGAGTCAAAGAATTGAGATTAGTAGTAACAGAATAGTCCTTTAATTTTTTGTTTTTGTGTTTTGTTTTTTCTCCTGTCCCATGTCAGAAAATGGCTCTTTCTTCTGGAATGATACAGGGAGTTTGCATTTTCCTTTTAACAATATGCTTGAGTTTAAAGAAGAAGAGAGCCATTCTCCAACTCCAAAGCCAGCTTTAAGTTTTAATTGAACTGAGACTACAAGAAGACCAATAGTGTTAAATGTCTTTAGAGAAGAGCAGAAACAAACATTTAGGAAGACTTATGAAATTTTATAGAAAATACACCAATAGGCCATTTTACTCGTTTTCTTGGGACATTTTTTAGCTTTTTCCTTTTTCTTCAGTTGTCTCATTTATCTAGTGCTCTTCAGATTCCTTAGGCTTCATTTTCCTAAAAGACAAAACCAAAAACCTTTGCCCAAGACTAACTTTGGGGAGGTTCCCTTTTGATAAGTTATATATGATTAATTGAAAAGGCATGTGTTAATGGTATATTAGTTTAAATTGGATGGTCATGCTGGTTGATGAACTAACACCTCTTCTAATTAAGAGGTCTCTCTTATTCAAATCGAACCTTGATCAATTTTGATGGTACCCACAGCTTATCTTCTCTTGTAAAAAGAAAAGCAAAACATCGTTCCCAACATAATGCATATCCTGGTTTCCATTCTGAGGTTAGCACATCCTTAAAGTACATAGGCTTATTTAATTCTGTAGTCTTTTCTATTATCCAGTGTCTCTCTGCAGCTGTTGTTCCTTTCTCATTGGCATTCAGAAAATTCAAAGTTAATAGAGCATTATGCAGTTTATTTCTGGGTTTTTTTTGTTACCCCTTTCTGTTTATTTAGCATATACTTTAGAGTTCTGTTTGATTTTTCTGTAACTGCTTGACCTGTAGGATTATGTGGTATACCTGTAATATGGTTTATATTATAATAAACAAAAAACTTTTTCATTTTAACAGAGATATATGATGGAGCATTGTCAGTTTTAATTTGTACAGGTATACCCATGATGGCCATAACTTCTAGCAAATGAGTGATTACAGAATCAGCTTTTTCAGAACTCAAAGCAGTTGCCCATTGAAATCCTGAATAAGTATCGATGATGTGGTGTACATATTTCAATTTTCCAAATTCCACAAAGTGAAACACATCCATCTGCCAGATTTCATTCCTCTGAGTACCCTTTGGGTTACATCCTGCTGGTAATGGTATCTGATTGTAAATGGAACAAGTAGGTCATTTCCTTACTATTTCCTCGGCTTGTTGCCAGGTTATGGAAAAATTCTTTTTTACACCTATACTATTGACATGATGTTTCAATGAAATTCTGAGGCCTCCAGCACATTTCCTATCAATAATTTATCAATCTCATCATATTCTTGTGCTAGAGGGGCTGGCAGATCTGTATGGGATCAGATGTGAGTTATATATTAAGGATGACTCCTATTCCTATTTGTGTCTTGTAACTGAATAAATAGTGAAGTTAATTCTGACTCATCAGGGATAAATTCTGCAGTCTCAATATGTAATACCACTCTTTCAGCATACTGAGAGTCAGTTACTATGTTGAAAGGTTCTGAAAAATTCATTAACACCAACAGAGTAGCATAAAATTCTGAGTTTTGAACTGAATTATAAGGAATTTGAACCACTTTACTTAAATTTTCTGATTTGTAACCTGCCTTTCCTTGTTTGTTTGCATCTGTATAAAATGTACAAGCTCCAGATATGGGTGTTTCCCATATAATTCGAGGCAAAATCCAATCAGCTCTCTTTTTAAGATCAATTCTATCGCTTTTGAGATATTTGTTGTTAATTTCTCCAAAAAAATTATTGCCAGCTCTGTGCCACAGTTCAGTTTCTGCCTATAATTTTTCAATGTCCTCCTTAATTAAAGGTACAACAATTTCTGCTGCTGTATTCCTGTTAATTGACAAAGTCTCAATTTTCCTTTCAAAACAAAGTCAGAGATTTTTTCCACGTAAGTTTTTAATTTTTTACTCTGTATATTTGGTAAAATATCCATTCCAATATAATATTTTCCCTCTGCATTAATATTCCTGTAGGAGAATGCCTAGAGGGTAAAATAAACAAAATGTAATCCAGCTTTGGATCGTTACGATCCATGTGTCCTTCCTGTACTTTCTTTTCTACCAAGGTCAATTCTTTCTCAGCTTCAGGTGATAATTCTCTTGGACTATTTAAGTCCTTGTCACCTTCTAAGGTTTTGAACAAATTATTCAGTTCATCATTTTTTTAACCCAACAATAGTTAATAGATGAGAAATTTCTTCAAATAATCTTTGAAAGTCATTAAGAGTCCGTAATCAATCTCTCCTATTTTGCACTTCTTGGGGTCTAATTTTTTTGTAGACCTATTTTATATCCTAAATAATTAATAAAATCTCTTTATATCTTTTCAGGAGCAATTTGTAACCCCCAACAAGGCAAAATTTTCTTTACTTCTTCAAACATTCTTTCTAAAGTATCTGCATTTGAGTCAGCTAGTAAAATATCATCCATATAATGATAAATTTTGGATTTAGGAAATTTTTTACCTATCACTTCCAATGCCTGTTGTATAAAATATTGGCACAGAGTTGGGCTATTCAACATTCTCTGTTGGAGGACCCTCCATTGATATCTCTTAACCAGCTGAGAATTATTGTAAGTAGGCACTGTGAAGGCAAATCTTTCTTTGATTTTGTTTTTTGTTTTGTTTTGTTTTGCTTGTAAGGGTATTGAAAAGAAATAGTCTTTTAAATTGATAACTGTAAGAGGCCATTCTTTAGGTAACAGAGTAGGCAAACAAATTCTGGATTGTAGAGAGCCCATTGCCTGAATTATTTTGTTAATTGCTCTAAGGTCTGTTACCTTCTCCATTTACCAGATTTCTTTTTAATAACAAATACAGGAGAATTCCAAGGGCTAGTTGATTCTTCAATATGCTGAGCATTTAACTGCTCTTGTACCAGCTCTTCTAAAGCCTGGGGTCTCTCTGTTGTTAAAGGCCATTGCTGGACCCATGCAGGCTTGTCTGGTAACCATTTTAAAGGTAGAGCTGTTGGTATCTTTGGAAGATCATCAGTTGTTGTGCCCTGTTATTGTACAATGTGGATGGCTGGTGACCACTCATTAGAATAATATCTTCTAATATTTCTCTCAGAAACATGTGCTAGTTTGTGATTTGTTTCACACATTCACTATTTGTTGGAGGGATGTTAATCTGGGTATTCCATTGTTGTAACAGTTTTCAACCCCACAGGTTCATATCTATGTTAGCCACATATGGTTTTAATTTTCCTCTCTGTCCTTCTGTACCTATACATTTGAGCCTTCTTGCACTCTGTTTCACTTGAGATAATGTTCCAATTCCTAACAGCTGAACGTTTACCTCCTGAAGAGGCCAAGTTGGATGCCAAAATTCTGGTGCAATTATGGTAACGTCAACACCTGTGTCTACCAGACCAGACAACAAAACACCATTTATTCTTATTGTTAATTTTGGTCTTTGTTCATTTATAGAAGTTTGCCAAAAATTTTTCTTTATGGTTTCTCCCAAATTTTCTGTTCTCTCTGTCTCAGCTGTCCCATCACCCCAAGCAGCCTGGTTTATTCTAATAAGCATTTGGTTATTTAATTGCTCTGAGTAGGGGTTTCCTCTACAACTGCAGGAAAGGTTTGAATTGGATTTGCTGTGGGGGCCTGCCTGATGCTCCTCTGGGAGTTTTACTGAGGCAAAGGTTTACCTTGTCTGTCCCTTGTTGATCTACATTCATTGGTCCAATATTTACCCTTACCACACTTTCTGCATACTCCAGAAGGAAGGGGCAGTCTGTTGCCAGTGTTCCTTGAAGAAACATTGTTTCTAGGAATGCCCTGTTTACAGTCCCTCTTTAAATGACCTTGCTTTCCACATCCAAAACATCTGACATTCCTCAAACCTCTTGAAATTGCTTCTCCTATCCACATATCATCATGGACATGAGACTCATCATTAATCATGTCTCTATTCCAATCTTCCAAGGGTGCAGATCTTGCCTTTAATGGCCTAATTATTCTCTTACATGCTGCATTCGAGTTATCAAAAGCCAAAGATTCTATTATTACCTGGCTAGCTTCTGAATTCGAGACCATTCTGTTTACTGCTGAAGTCAGTTTTTATGAGAAATCCGTGAAGGATTCTTTTGGGCCCTGTATAACTTTTGTGAATGACTCAGTTTCCTTTCCTGTTTCCTCAATTTTGTCCCATGCATTCATGGCTGCCATGTGGCATAGAATTAAAAGTTTGGTTATCATATAAACATTGTCTTTGGATTTCAGAGTTTTGGCCTTCTCCAAGAAGCTGATCCTGGGAGATTTCCACACCTCCATTGACTTTCTATTGTCTTAGCCTCATCTCTGTACCACCACATGCACCACTGCAGCTGTGCTCTACTAATTCTTTCCAGTCCTGAGGAATAATCCTATTATTGCAAGTTGACCAGGAGTTTAACATTCACTTTACAAATGGGAAATGAATGCCACAAGATACTATCACCCTCTTAAACCTTCTTAAATCTAACATTTCAATGGGAGTCAATTATTTTGTGCATTCCATTCACTTGACTAGTTAGCTGCTGTATGGTTACTGGATAAATTAAGTTTGATTGTTTGAAAACAGGTTTTCTTTCTGTAATCTTATAATCCAATCCTGAAATAATTTCTGGATTATAATCCAATCCTTAAATTCTTCTGTCTGAGTCTGAATTTCTCTATAATTCATTTTAACAGATTTTTCTAAAGCTTTTATCCTGGCTCTTAAATTGACTATCTTATTAAATTGTAAAATAAGGATAAGTAAAGTAATAATATGCATAATTGGTATAATGTACATCCCATCAACTTTGATCTTCTCATATAATTGTTCCATTTTCAGATTGCCTAAAGTTTTATCAAACAAAGACCAGTTTTTCTCTATTATACAGATAATACCCCATTTTTTTAATGTAGAAAAAAATTTTCCCTTTTAAGTAGTTTTTACCTTTAAAATATCTGATATCTTAATTGACTTACCAAGTCTATGTAGAACAGTAGAAATCCAAGGGATTTTCAAAACAGCTACCTAGCATCTGAGTTGAGAGAGAGAAAGAAAGAAAGAAAGAAAGAAAGAAAGAAAGAAAGAAAGAAAGAAAGAAAGAGAGAAAGGAAGAGGAAGGAAGAGGAAGGAAAGGAAGGAAGGAAGGAAGGAAGGAAGGAAAGGAAGGAAGGAAGGAAGGAAGAAGGAAGAAAGAAAGAAAGAAAGAAAAAAGAAAGAAAGAAAGAAAGAAAGAAAGAAAGAAAGAAAGAAAGAAAGAAAGAAAGAAAGAAAGAAAGGAAGAAAGGAAGAAAGAGCCGGGCGGTGGTGGCGCATGCCTTTAATCCCAGCACTCGGGAGGCAGAGCCAGGCAGATCTCTGTAAATTCGAGGTCAGCCTGGGCTACCAAGTGAGCTTCAGGAAAGGCGCAAAGCTACACAGAGAAACCCTGTCTCGAAAAACCAAAAAAAAAAAAAAAAGCCCAGAGATTGAGTAGTAGCCAAGAGCTAAGACCACCTTATCTTACCACTCACTACTATCCTTCCCCTGAGAGAGACCTTCTTCCTCTGTCCTGTGTTTTTATTGCCTTTCTCTTTTGCCTGCTCATTGGCTGTAAACTGAACCACATGACATTCTTGTCACTGCCTGTCTGTACAGACCTCCAGGCCTCTATGGTTTGTACTGAGATTAAAGGCATGTGTCACTATTCCGACTGTATCCTTGAAAACACAGAGATTCTGGCTGCCATGTGATTGGATTAAGGGCATGTGCCACCACCACTGGACTTCTGCTAAATGGCTTGCTCTTAGCTCTGATCCCCAGGCAACTTTATTAACATGCAAATAAAATCACATTTCAGCACAAATAAAATATCACCATACATAAGGAATAATTTCAAGAGATCTATGTAATACAACATAAAAATTATAATTACATTGACATTTTCATATGTTTAACCATCACTGCACCTCTGGGATGAACCCTACTTGGTCATGGGGGAAGACTTTTTTGATATGTTTTTGGATTCCGTTTGCCAGTATTTTACTGAGTATTTTTGCATCAAAGTTTATGAAGGAGACTGGTCTGTAATTCTCTTTCTTTGTTGCATCTTTGTGTGGTTTGAGTTTCAGAGTAACTGTTGCTTCATAAACATAATTTAGCAGGGTTCCTTCTGTTTCTACTGTGTGGAACAATTTGAGGAGTATTGGTATTAGCTCTTCTTTGAAATTCTGGTAGAATTCTACACTGAAACCATCTAGCCCTAGGCTTTTTTTGGTTGGGAGACTTTTAATGATTGCTTCTATTTCCTTAGGTGTTATAGGTCTATTTGTATTGTTTAGCTGGCCTTGATTTAATTGTGGTATGTGGTATCTAATCAGAAAATTGTCCATTTCTTTTACATTTTCCAATTTTGTTGAGTACAGGTTTTTGAAGTATGACCTGATGATTCTCTGGATTTACTCAGTGACTATTGTTATGTTCCCCTTTTAATTTCTGATTTTCTTAATTTGTATATTCTCTCTGTGTCTTTTGGTTAGTTTGGATAAGGGTTTGTCTATCTTGTTTTTTTTCTCAAAGAACCAACATCTTATTTCATTGATTCTTTGTATTGTTCTCTTTGTTTCTATTTCATTGATTTCAGCCTTTAGTTTGATTATTTCCTGCTGTCTATTCCTCCTGGGTGACTTTGCTTCTTTTTGTTCTAGAGCTTTTAGGTTTGGTATTAAGTCACTAGTGTGAGATTTCTCCAAACTTTTTATGTAGTTGCTTAGTGCTATTAACTTTCCTCTTAGCACTGGTTTCACTGTTTCCCAAAAGTTTCAGTATGTTGTGCATTCATTTTTTCATTGAAATCTAGGAAACTGTTAATTTCTTTCTTGACCCAGTGGTGATTCAGTTGAGCATTGTTCAGTTTTCATGAGTTTGTGGGCTTTCTGTAGTTTGTGTTGTTGAATTCTCACTTTAACCCATGGTAATGTGATAAGATACAGTGGGTTATTCCATTTTTTTGTATCTGTCATCACAGAGCCTTATGCAGAGATCCACAGCCAAGCATTGGGACAAGCTCTGGGAGTAGTCCTGAAGAAAGAGAGGAGGCCCTTTATGAGCCAGGTGATTCAAGGTCATGATTGAGGAACCCACAGAGACAGCTGAACTGAGCTTGTGGGAGCTCATGGACTCTGGACAAAGAGTTAGGGAGCCTGCATGGGTTCGATCTAGACCCTCTACATGTGTGTGTGAGACAGTTGTGCACTTTTGTATGTTTGTAAGGCTCCTAGTAGTGAGATCAGTACCTGTCCCTGGCTTTTAGCTGACTTTTGGGAACCTGTTCCCCATGATGGATTACTGTGCCCAGCCTTCATAGATGGGGAGGAGCTCAGGCCTACTTCATCTTGATGTGTCATCCTATGTTCAAGCCAATGGAAGGACTACCCCTTTCTGAATGGAGATGAAGGAGGAATGGAGGGATGGAGAGGGGAGTGAGTAGATGGGAGGCAGGGAGAGGGAATGGGAGGAGAGGAGGGAAGGCAAACTGTGGTCAGTATGTAAAATACAATAAAAATGCTAATAAAAAAGAAATTATAAATAATAATATATATTTTCAAAATACTGAGAATGTGAAAATGTGTTCATAAGAATAAAGTCTTGAGCATTGAGATCATATTTTCTTTATATTTACCATTTTGTCTCAGATTTTTTTCTGTTACTTTACTGTTATAATAAAATAAAATAGCTACGACACTACCTGGGGACAAAATTCAAGAACTAAAGGGAAAAAAACCAATTCACTATGGTTAATAATATTCAGTAATCATTTTTAGGCATTCAAAAAGTAAGTAAATTCAGATATTTGGTTTCCTTGAGAAGAAAACTCTAAGGATGAGTGTAGACCTCAAAATATTAACTGCAAGCTAACTTTAGTACACCTGTGGAAGAAAGGGGAAAAGTAGGATCAGACTGAGAATCCAAAATGCATAGCAGCACTCTCAGTGAGTGCCAGCTGGCTCCTGTGGGAAACTCTTGACTGATATGACTTGCTAGTGTGTTTTTGTACTTGGCACTTTGAGCAATAGTTGTATTCAACTGTCATTGTGTACTCTGGATGAAATGAGTTGTAGTGGGGACAACAAATCTTCCACCGGTAGATGATCTGGACTGCTCACTCCTGAGTTTATTATAGTGTTTGGTAAAGGTGTTGAAAGAAAAATCACGGTGAACTTGAAACCTATTGTCCAAGAAATATGATCTGTGAATAACAAAAGTGATTTTTTTTCAGGGAAAGAAAAACTAATTGAATAATTATATTAATTGTAATACCTTTCAAGTATTCAAGTGATGAATGACCTTTGACATCACTGAGACATGAGTTACAGCTATTTCCTATGAATATTGGTGTCGTTTAGAAATGCAATTGTAACCAGTTTCATCAATGGGGGAAATTGATCTAATTTTACTAAAGTAATATTTTTATTCTAGAGATTCCTTCCTTTCTTCTTTCTTTCCTTCCTTCAATTTTGGTATATTTCATCACACTGTGAAACTCTGAGACTGTGTTAATAAAGTTAACCTGGGATCAGGTGGCAGAGCCAGCCACTAGTTGACAAGAATTATTCATAGAGAGTACAGAAGTGTAGCTGGAGAGCTTCTCTGCAGGTCCTGCCAAGCCCCCCCCCAGTCCTGTAGTCCATTTATAAAATAAATGTACAGACGCTTATATTATTTAAATTGTTTGGCCTAATGGCTCAGGCTTTTAGTTAGCTGTTTTTATATCAGCTAACTAAAAATTAACTAACTGAAATGAACCCATTTTTATAAATCTATATTTTGTTATATGGCTTGTGGCTTACCAGTATCTTACATGTTGGTACTCATGGCAGTGGCTGGCAGCATCTCTTGATTCAGCCTTTTTGTTTTCAGAATTTTTTTTTCTGTTTGTCCTGTCTATACTCTCTGCCTGGCTACTGGCCAATCAGCATTTTATTTATTAACCAATCAGAGCAACACATTCACAGCATAGAGAACATCCCACAGCACAAAAGATTCAGGGAGATGGATAGAAAGACACACAGGAAGTATTAGGGAGGGACTTAAAGATTTGTGACTTTGTTGGTCTGGGGCACATGGAGAGATACACTTGCTGGGTCTGTGGTAAAAAAGTGAAGGTGAGCTATTTTCTACTCTGCTGCCTTTTTGATCTATCAGGTTTTGATCCCAATATCTGACTCCTGTGTCTTTATGGGTAATAGAACAACTTAGGTAAAAACAACATTTGGCATCCATGAGATCATGATAGCCCATGGCAGTTTCTGCTGCTGCTACTCCTCCACAAGTACACATTGGACATTTCTTTCCTACACACTTCTGCAGCCAGCACAGTTGCAGCCCCCAGAGGCCACTGCATTCCCTGGCTCTGTGTGCTACTGCCAGCCACTGTCAGCCCCTTCCTAGGTATGTGCACCACACCATAGGTACACACTCAGGATTTCAGTGGGTAACTGCTTTAAGTTCTGAAAAGGCTGATTCTATAATTACACATTTATTAGAATGTTATGGCCATTGTGGGAATACCTTTACAGATTAAGACTGATGATGTTCCAGCATATGTCTCTAGTAAAATGAAACATTTTTTGCATATTACATCATAAAGCATATTACAAGTATACCACATAATCCTACAGGACAAGCAGTTACAGAAAGGTCTATTCATACTTTAAAATATATGCCTGATAAACAGAAAAGGATAATAAAGACCCTCAGAGATAGATTACACAGTGATTTATTAACTTTAAATATTTAAATGCCAATCAGAAAGGAACAACAGCTTCAGAGAGATACTCGATAATAGAAAAAAATATGGAATTAAGTCAGCCTGCATATTTTAAAGATGTGTTGGTCAGCCTCACAATGGAAGCTAGGATATGTGTTACATAGTTGAGGAGGTTTTGCTTTTCTTTCCACAGGAGAGGAAAATCCATGGATACCATCAAGATTGATAAAGATTACATTCAAACAGGAGAGACATCTTAATTAGGAGAGGTGATAGCTCAACAAACAGCTTGGTCATTCAACACAAACTAACTTATAAGACTAACAAATGTCTTTAATTTGATCAGTTATGAAAAAAATAGTATCTAAAGATACTACTTTTTCTGTTTCCCAAAAAACATTTTGCCTTAACAAAGATATAATCTGCCAGAAAAGGACTCCCCAAATTTAGGGTTGGTGCACGTTTTTTTTTTTTTTTTTTTTTTTTTGTTTTTTGTTTTTTTGTTTTTTGTTTTTGTTTTTTTTGTCTTCCCAGGAGAATAAAGCCATCCATATAAGGAATATTAATAGACCTGGACAAATGAAACAGCTGAAGAAGGATGAGTCATAAAGAGTAAATGTCCCAAGAAAAAGAGTAAATTGGCCTAATGGTATAGCACCCCTCCAACAGGGTAGAATTTCATAAATCTTCCTAAATGCTTCTTTTTGGTGCTATGCACAAACATAAAATGCTAATGATCATTTTGTGCCTCCAATTCAATCAAAAATTAAAGCTGGCTTTAGAGTTGGAGTGTGATATCTCCTTTCCTAAATCCAAGCATGGTTGTTAGAGAAAAATCCAAAATCTCTGTCTCATATCAGAAGAGCCACCTGGTATGGGACAGAAGAAAACAACAATTAAGGAACCATTCTTTTGCCACTAATCTCATGATCCTTTGGTTTACACTGGATTCTTTAAGATTTTCTTAAGAGAATGTTCCATATTGGAGGAAACTGCCACACAAGGGAGGTGGGGTTCCAGACAGGAAATTCTCACATCCAGTTTATTGAACAGGACTTGAAACCCAACTGAGACTATTATGTTCATTATTAGGAGAAAAATCAAGAGAGAATGGAATTCAAAACAAATAATTTAAAAGAAATCATTAAATACCCTAAGGGACAGAACTGAGATACAAGCAGTAAAATGTTTAATGAGTATTTGAGGATTCAATGCTATATTATTTTGTAGTGTTTCATTCTTATTGAAAGTTAAAATAAGTTTGTAGCAAATATTTTTATTCAAAAGGTAAATTAATAAGCAAAAATAATAAGAGACTGTGCCAAACTTAAAAGTTTCCACACAACAAAGAAAATAATCAACAAAGGAGAAAGAAAATCTACTGAATAGGAGGCAATATTTCAAATAACACATCTGATAAAAAGTTAATAATCAAAACATGAGAGAAACTCATAAATTGCAGTAGCAAATAACAGGACAACTAAATTAATAAATGATTAAAGGCTTTCAATAGATACTTCTAAAACAGGCACAAAAAAATGGTCAACTGATACATGAATACTCAGCATCACTTATAGTCAGGGAACTGTAAATCGGCATCATAGTAAGATATCACCTTACACCTTTTAAGATGGCTGTTATCAAAAAGGCAAGAGATAACAGGTGCTGGTGGAAGTATGGAGAAAAACAAATTCTTGTTCACCATTGGTGGATATTTGAATAGGTTTGGTAGATCTGGTATAGAAAACTCTGGAGTTTCCTCAAATATTAAATCTAAAATTGTAATATGAACTACAACAATCCAAAATTGGGTATGAGTCTAGATGAAATAAAATCAAGATCTCAAAAAAAGAATAATTGTGTTCAATGCTTATTGCAGCATTACTTACAGTCATCAAGATAAGAAAGTGACATATATCTACTAACTGATAAATGGACAAAGAAAATTCAGATGCAAATATATATATATATATATATATACATAAATACATACATATATTTATATAGAGATAGTTATTGATGAGGAAATGTCTTTCTGTTTAAAGCACAGTCTTTCTCTTGAGGCACTTTGCCTCTTCCTACAGAAGAGAAATATAAATAATTTCAGACTCTTCTGCATCTGAAGACTGAACAAATGCAGCAAGTCCTTTCAATGTCTCAGGTACATTTACTGGGTCAGGGAATGCAGTTAATGTAGCACTTAAATAGATAGCCATGACAGACAGGTAATTCTCAATGATCTTGAGGATAACTATCTTGCTATTAATTGTCATAATTTCCATTTCCTCTTTACAATTCATTTTTAGGAAAGAAATCACAACCTTGCTAGTTATTACATTTAGAAGCAGCATAAGATGATAGTTAAAATGGTATCTTTTAGCAATAATATATTTGACATCTTCATCTATAGATCAATGTAAATACCTAACTATTTTTATTTATATAAATTCTCACGTGTGTGTGTGTGTGTGTGTGTGTGTGTGTGTGTGTATTTCAGAAATCTCACTAATAAAATTCACAAAATTCATGTGTAGTTTGTTGTAGGAAATGTTTTATGTATTTATTGGCCTGAGTCCTTTAAAGTGTCAATTAGTGTTGATGATAATAACATAGTTCTCATTCTTAATTTTAATTAAATAGGCTCATGTCACAATTGTTATTTCATGTATTCTAAAGGTTAACATAGAAAAAAACACAATGAACTCTGTTTTAAGACTCCTAAGAGTGGACTTACATTAAGAAGAATGCATAAAACTGATTGGTTCTTTAAGTATGACTCAATCTAAATCATTATTTTGGATACATTTACAGGTATCCACAAGAAGATAAAATCAAACATGACAAATGACAACAGGTTGTAAGGAATGTGGATGTCTTTCTGTTTAAAGTGCAATCTTTCTCTTGAGGCACTTTGCCTCTTCCTACAGAAGAGAAATATAAATAATTTCAGACTCTTCTGCATCAGAAGACTGAACAATGCAGCAAGTCCTTTCAATGCACCTGAGGCATTGAATATAGATGCTCCATATCAGGACAACAGCAGCCCTGGGATAAGATTGGTCAAGGAGATAAATCCGTGCTATTTCCTGAGTCTGAAACGCAAATATACTACTTGGCCTTTTTTTTTTTTTTTTAACATTTTAAGTTTATATAATTAAATGCTACTAAAGAAGGGATCATATCCAGTTACACTTCCTTTATGGATTCTTTTAGGAAATCTTCTTATATTTCATCAGCAAACACTTCATATTGTTCACTACTTTGAGGATATAGCTTGGGCCTAAGTCAATTATAAATAGTCCCCAGAAATCCACAAAGATACCTCTACTATAGACTACTGGCAATGGTTGAGAGAAAGCCTGAACTGACCTACTCTGGTGATCAGATGGCTGAACACCCTAACTGTCATGATAGAACTCTCATCCAGTGACTGATGGAAGCAAATGCAGAGATCCATGGCCGGGCCCCAGGTGGAGCTCCAGGAGTCCAATCGGCAAGAGAGAGGAAGGATTATATGAGCAAGAGATATTGAGACCTTGATTGGAAAAAGCACAGGGACAAAGAGCCAAACTAGTGGAAACACATGAACTGTGAACCAAAAGCTGAGGAGCCCCCATGGTACTAGACTAGGCACTTTGGATAAGTGAGACAGTTGATTAGCTTGAACTGTTTGGGAGGCCTACAGGCAGTAGGACTGGGACCTGTCCTTAGTGCATGAGCTGGCTTTTTGGAACCTGGGGCCTATGCTGGGACACTTTGTTCAGCCTAGATGAAGGGAGGAGGGGACTGGACCTGCCTCAACTGAATCTACCAGGATGAGCTGAATCCCCAGGGGAGACCTTGCCTTGGAGGAGTGGGAATGGGGGATGGATTTGGGGGAGGGGGAAGGGTGAGATGAGGGAGGATGGGGGAATCTGTGGCTGATATGTAAAATTAAATTAATTATAAAATTTTAAAAAAGACATATTCAGATGAGATAAACCCTAAACAGTTTACAATGTGTGTAAAAATGTATATAGGTTTAAAAGAGAGAGGAAAAGGAATGTAGACAGTTATATAAAAAAATAGAAAGTTTTAAAAAATAAAGTCTTTAAAGAGAAAGTAAAAGTAATATAAAATACGCCACATAAAGATGAATATCACACAGAGAGCCTGGATTATGTTGTCTTTGGGATTTTTAACTACAGAGAGACATTTGATTGTAAAAACTGCTGAATTAAATCAATATCTAATTTTAAAGGTATCTTGATTTCAATATTTATCTCTAAGGATACACTGCTTTGGAAAAGAGGTTCTGCTTTTGTTTCCACAGAAGATGAGAACCTGTGGATTGCTTCAGGCTAATATGGTTTGACCAGCCAAGACCCCCTGAAAGGTCACCTATGGCACCATGGCCCAGATGATCCAACATCCAGAACGGTTTTAAGGCAACTGGCCCAGGCAATGCAGCCTCACAGACTATTCCAGTCAGGACTTGACTATAATTCTTAATATTCTCAGGATCACCATAAGAATACAGGAAGTAACCTAGAAAACTATGCCCACATTCCCCAAAAATGGATTATGGGTGTTTGTTTTTGTTTAGGCTATTGGTTACAAATTGTTATTGGTCATAGTCTTTGTAAAAGAAAGGGACATATAATATAGAAATATAGAATATGGACATGATAGAATACATGGGTAGATTAGTATATTTCTACTCTTGTTTAAGGTATTATGTTTGTCTAGCTTAATTAAATTGTAATGGATAATTAAGAAATATAGATTAATAATTAGTCTTCTATGATAGTCAAACTTATAGTCATGTTAAGTTTTCTAGGTATACATAGATATAATTCAATTAGGTAGATAATCTTCAAACACTTCAAAGACCTACAGAATATGTTTAAAAAAAAAAACATATACTTTCCTGGAAAATGAGACACGTCTGCTTCCAGTAGCACTGATTTATTTCAGAGAGGAGGTTGGGCATCAAAGATACATGTGGAGTTTATTTTATTCTTGGCAAAAATAGCCATCTGGGCAAGAAACTGTTTTTTCCTGAACTGCTTGACAAAATGTTGTATTGACTAGACATGCAGGACCCATAGGAAGGTGACCACTGAACTTTCCAAGGCAAAATGGTCCTTCATGTTCCTGTTTCACAGAATAAACTGCCAGACATTCTACAGATCACAGATAGAAGTGACTGAGAAACTCTAGGCCTATGGGCTGAATATGGATACCCAAATATTACAAAGGAACTTTGAATGCCTGTCCAGGCAGCCTGCTGTCTCTGTCATTGTAGATTTTTGGAAGTTACTTACAATGAACTTCATGTTTACTTAGGTAATATTATATCCTTCTGAGGTCTTTGATCTAGTTGAAGACTAGACAGTTATAATTATGGTTTTCTTTGGTTATGGTAAGAGATAAGGTAGATATGAAACCTTCAACTCACAAACATAGAATAGATAGGATATCTTCTTTAATTTTGCCAAATACAAATAGACTAAATATTATAACTATAATTCTTGCTTGATAACTGTTTTGTTATATGTAATTTTACTATGTTGAAGTTAAAACCTTCCTTTTGAATAGAAAGAAAAGGGGAAATGATGGATGATGTCGGTCTATATGCTGTGAATATATGTTGTTCTGATTGGTTGATAAATAAAGCTGTCTGGACAATGGTGAAGCAGAATCAGGTTAGGCAGGACATTCTAAAGAGGGAAAGGGAGAAAGAAAAAAAAAGAAGCTACCAGCCACTGCTGCCAGAAGCAAGATGTAAAGTACCAGTAAGCCCCAAGCCACATGGCAAAGTATAGATTTATAGAAATGGGTTAATTTAAGATGTAAGAGCTAGCTAGTGAGAAGTCTGAGTCATTGGCCATGCAATTTGTAGTTGATATAAGCCTCTGTGTGTTCACTTGGGTTTAAGCGGCTGCAGGACCAGTGGGTGAGAAATATTTTCCTGACCGTGGGTCAGGTGGGACACAGGAAAACTTACAGCTACATTTGGCGCCCAACATGATATATATCACAGTTTCTCTTTGAGCTAGCAGTTTTGGCAGTAGGAAGTAATTTTCTAAAGCCCCATTCTTCTTATTTGACTTTATTTCTTTATTTCTTTCTGCCCTATAATGCAGAGATATTACCTTTTGTATCTGGGCTTGGTTTCATTACACTTATATCCTTCCTTAACAGTTCAGCCCCTGCTTTCTGTTAGTTGTACTTTGTGACCAGTGTTGAAGAGTTCACGTCAATTATTTGTAACCAAAAGCTCTGAGTCAGCACCCATGTTTGTGCATCTATAAACATTTTCAAAAGTGAAACATTACTCAGGGTACCATTGTGCAGAACTTTAATTTGCTTAGAAACTCACTAAATCTACTAAATTTGCTCCTTATGTTCACAGATATCAAGCTACCTTTATCTCCAATCCAGGCTTCCAAAATCTTTGGACATGATTATTGTAATATTCACTTAAGCAGCACAATTTCTTCAAGCGCTTTGTCTCTTAATACTTATTCTCATCAAAGTATACTTTCTCGATGATGTCATATATATATATATATATATATATATATATATATATATATATAATCAGAATATGACAATAGTTCCATGTCCTCCTTACAGTCTCAGCATTTCACCTTCACATAAAGCTTCACTGTAAGTTAAAGATTTCAACTTATAATCATATATGCAATATTCATTGAAACCTTATTTTAATTCTGTCAAATGGATCCTAATTGGCCATATATATTCTTTTGATTACAGCAATGGGGAGGTTTCAATAAAAAGTTATATTAAAAACAGTTATAATAACGGTCTCATGCAGTAGGGATTTCCAACTAAGTACAGTGCCAGATTTTTTGTTTGACCTGCTCTTGCTGCTAAGTTGTGTCTGAAGATTGAACTCTTCAGTGATCTCAGTGCTTATATCCTCAAATATCAATTTGTGACTTTGATGAGCAGAAATTTTGAACAACTTAGACTGAAGGGAGATGGAAGAACATGTTAACTAAGCAGGAAACCTGAAACTAGAATTCTGTGATGTCACAGAGAACCGTATTTTTGAGTTTTTCACTTTTTTTGACTTAGACTTTCAAATTTAGTGTCAAGGAAGCCCCTTATTCAGATAGTGAACACAATGCTATAATTTGCTCTCACTAAAACATTTTTGCTTGACTTCACATCTCTACATTTTCTTTATTATTTCATTTATTGAAATATATTTTATAGAATATATTCTGATTATGGTTCCTCCTCAACTCCCCACCCCCAGTTTCTCCCGACCTCCCTTCCATCTGGATCTAAACCTTTTCTCTATGTCCTTAGAAAAAAGGCATTGAAGAAATAATAATAAAATGAGATAAAACAAAACAAATTAGGAGGAAAAGACCCAAAGTAAAAGCACCAGAGGCACATAGATATAGAGACACACAAGTTTGTACACACAGCAATCCTTATAAAAGCATAAAACCAGAATCCATAATACTTATACAAAGAACCTTTAAAGTAAAAAGAAAAAATGCCCTGATACAACATTAGGAGACAAAGAACCTTCAAAGATGCCGTAGAGATAGTTCTGTGTTGATCATCTAATGCTGGGCATAGGACCTATCCTTGAGAGTGGTTGGTTTCCCCAGTGAGTCTTCCTTGGAGAAAATTAATTTTTATTTGCAAATGGTTATCCATTAGAAATTGCTTCTGGGTGAGGGATGAGGGATTTTGTCCACTTCTCATCTCAGCTCGAGGACCCATCTGGTGCAGACCCATTTCAGGCCTTGCACATGTTGCCTCAATTTCTGTGAGTTCATACGTGCATCACTTATGCTGTGTTTAGAAGGTCTTGTTTCCTCTGTGTCCTTCATCCCTTCTGACTCTTACACTCTTCCTGCCTCCTTTTTCATGGGGCTCCCTGAACCCTGAGGTAAGGAATTTGATGGAGACATCTCATTTTGGACTGAGTGTTCCAAGGTCCCTCATTCTCTGGACATTGTCTTTCTGTGGGCCTCTGTATTTGTCCCTGAAGCTTCTCTGATTATGGGTGAACAAGGCACTCTTCTGCAAATTTCATGATTTTATGATTAAAATACAAACTCTTGTGAAAGTCCTAGATATATATCATGCTCTATACTGCTCCTCTTGAAGAATTATATATCATGATTTTTTGGGTGACTATTTTCATCCTTCAAACACTAAAGCCTTGAATCCAGAACATATTGATCTGTAACTTATCAGCTCACAGAAGTAGTGGCAGAGCTCTAAGTCTTCAAAAAATTTACTACATATATATTTGTTTATGTGTATGTCATGGA
This sequence comes from Peromyscus leucopus, assembly GCF_004664715.2. Taxonomy (NCBI): domain Eukaryota; kingdom Metazoa; phylum Chordata; class Mammalia; order Rodentia; family Cricetidae; genus Peromyscus; species Peromyscus leucopus. The sequence goes on from NC_051083.1 coordinate 51,203,694, forward strand.
GGATGCACGTCTGCCATACCACACATGTGTAGGCCAGAGGACAACATTTAGGAGTTGGTTCCCACATTCCACAATGTTTGTTTTAAGAATAGAACTCAGATATTCAATTTTGGTGGCAAATACCTTTGCTCAGTGAGCCATCTCATTAGCCTGAGAACTTGAACATTTAATGAACTGTTATGACAAGTAACCAAGATAAGTTGTTTCAGATAGCCTCTAATAAACCATGGTTCTTTATGTTACAGTCTTTGGTTCTTGTTTCCACAATGAATAATGACTGCCTTTGTGACGAAGCTTATCCAAATAGAGTAAAAATGATACAGTACCAGTTGTAGACATACGTTTTTATGATTCTTAGAAACTTCATTTTTTGTGCACTTAAGAATCCTGAGCTATCATGTAGGAAATTTGATTGCACTACTAGAGAGAGCAGAAGAAAGTCCCTAGCAATAAATTGAAAGGGAAAGAGACCCAGTCATCTTTGTATACTGAGCTCTGCCTGCCTGCTGTCCTGGTCAATGTGTCAGATATATTAATGAGGCATCTTGAATGTTCTATCTTAGTCATGCTTCTGGATTATGGAAAAACAAGCTGAAATCACATGGGATAAAAAAAGTGTCCAAGTGAGCTAGTAAGATCACAGAATCTTGAAAAGAAACCAAAATTGGGAAATAAAGTTGTAATAATCAAGTAAATTTTGTCTTAAGTGACTTGAATGACTTCTGATATATTTTTGTACAATGATATTTTTTAATTATTTCTGAGAGTCTCAAAGAATCTTGGGAGAAGATTTGATACTTTCTGGTACATTTCCAGTACTATTTACCTACCAACTTTTCCCAGCTCATTTGCCTTTACAACAATTCCATTAGAAAAAATATTTTACTGACATTTATTTTACTGAATTACAATAAAAATTTCATATATTTCTCTGACTTTATCAGCACTCTGAAAAAAAAAAACATTTCCAATCTTTGCTGATTAGCATAACAGAGTGGAGGCCCATAGATATTTTTATTGTTTTCAGTTATTGAGACAAGTGAATTGAGAATTTAGAAGCATGAACATCTTACTTAAAGTTGTAATCAGTGACATACAGGATTGAATTTTTTTTCATTTTTCTTTATTAAGAAATTTTCTAGTCACTCCACATACCACCCACAGATCCCATCTCCTCCCTCCTCCCACCCCCCAGCCCTCTCTCCTAACCCACCCCACATCCACATCCCCCAAATCAAGGTCCAAGTTTTAGAGTTCCCCAGGAGACTCATTGTCTTAGTTACTTTTCTGTTCCTGTGTTGAAAATACCTCTCAAAAACAACTTAAGAAAGGGTTTATTCTGTCTCATAGTTCAAAGGTCTAGTCCATCATAATGAAGATCCCTCTCCTTTCTTACTACTAACCACTACCTTGCTCACTCTCAAAATTCACGGTCTGTTATGTGCCTGTGTGTATGCATGTGCGTGCATGCGTGCGTGCGTGTGCGTGTGCGTGTGCATGTGCGTGCGTGTGTGTGTGTGTGTGTGTGTGTGTGTGTGTTCCTAAATACACAGATACAACCTTCTCTGCTGTATAATGTTACTTGTGTATGTCTGTTTTTCAAGGCTAACTTTTTCACATAGAGTTGTTGTTATGACTCTTGACTTCATACTTTTTCAAGTATCTTCATGTATTTGTAGCTACCTAGGGAAACATCAGCTTTGTTTAAAACGCTGGTGTTTTGCTCCAGAAGTATTAAAGAGAAAGTTTACCAAAACTGGCAACTCAGTAAAAGTGGATAATTATTTTCATTAGTAGTGGTTAGTGTAGATTATCAATTTGACAGTCTAGCATCTTCTGTGAGGTGCTATGCATTCCTGTAGAGGATTATTTTGATTGCAGTTTAATTGCAGTGAGAAGACCTCTCTACCAAAATCCCTGGACAGAGACATCCTGAACTGTATAAATTGAGGGGAAAAAAAGAAGCAATGTGTTTTCATTGCTTCTTGCTTCCTAATTTTGTATGTGATGTAACTAGGTGCTTCAAGCTCTTGTTACTTTGATTTCCTTATCAGGATGGATTGGAACCTTTAACTGTGAGCCAGAATAAAGCTTTTCTCCGTTAAGTTACTGAGGAATGGAGGAAAATGTCATAATACTTCCTACTCCTATCAAATTCTTCCTATAAAATTCCTTGATAAAATGATCCATTATGCATGGATAGTAGATACAAAAGTGATTTGTCTACTGTATTTTTCACATTGATGTGTTTAGAGTATCACTATAGACTATTTAGACATTTGCTCTCCATTCCTATTACTTTTGGAATATCAGTCAGAAATCAAAAGATTGTATCATTCTTTTATTAGAAATTAAGTAGATAGTCAAGCATAATTTATTGTATTAGTATTTATTCATGTTATAATCAAATTTAGTGCAAATGTGAAAGATTCTAAAGTATGATTTTTCATTTTTCTTTTTGTATTTTCTGTCTAGTTTCCTTTCTTTTATTTTCTCCAAGCTCAAACTGATGTATGTGCAGAAGCTAACTAGTTTTTGGGGGAATGTGGAAATGGGAACAAGCCCAGGTCTATTTCCCACATGGCAAACCACAGTCATTACTCAGTGACTGCTAAGAAAGCACTTTCAAAGTCTGTACCTAGAGAAAATTGGCCTCAAATTCTGATTGTAATCTACAGTCAGTGGGAAATGAGTTTTAGACATAAATAAAGGATAGCATGACATTCAAAGAAGAGAAAAAAGAGTTAAAAGATAGTGCAATGCTTTTCCTGAGGCAATCGTACTATATAAATTCTGTATGTTAGGTTATATTTTAAAGAAATAATTATTTATAGTTTAAGAGACTACGATGCATTAATGATAAAAGGGTCTTTTCAAATACAATGCATGTTAAGGATGTTGAAAAATAAAGATTATCCTGGGGGAATGAAGCTTAATCACACTACTCCCTAAAAGTGGAAGAGAAAAAACAAAAGACAGAAAATCAGAGGGATTGCAGCTTTTGAAATACAAAATATTTCATTATAGGTTTTGAGATGGAAGACTCTCAGATGATATCCAATTGGACAGAAAGACTTCCTCAAGGATCAAATTATACTAACAGATGGATGAAAAAGGAAATGCATTTCTCCTTGAGCATCCAGAAACAATAAGCCAGAATAAATTACCATCACTTTGATTTTTTTTAAATTTTACTCCTAGTTGTAGGGCTTTCTATATACTAAGCAGCTTGTCTACTTTTGGATTCCCTTTCTAGACTTTCCCCTTTTAATGTGACATTACTCTCTAAATTATAACATTTTAAAATGCTATTATGTTTCTAATATTATATTGCATCAATAGAAAACTAATATAGTGTTCATAAGGCAATGATTTTTTTTAACATGATGACATAATAATATACCTGTCAGCACGTAATCTGGTAGGTAGCTTCTCCACCATATGACACATAGTATTGATTAGATCTGTGGTATCTCCTTCTCAGTTATGGGAACTATTCTGCCAAAAGCAAATGCAACTGTTAATTTTTCTAATATAAGTAGTCTGATATTGTTGTTGGGGTATTGTTTGCACATGCTATTTAATATGTATTGATTGCTAGATCTGTTGTTTACTGGTTCTCATTCTCTAATTTCAATCATCATTTATTTTATTTTCTATTAAAAAATCCTTTTTCATCTATAAGGATTGTGTAAGGATTCACTAAGAACATGTGTGATTAAATGCTTAAAACAATGCCTACAATTAATAAACTTCATTTTTAAAATCCTCCTCCTTGTCATTTATTGATCTCAAAAATGTTAATGAAACTTTACTATAGGCTAAACATTCTTCTACATCCTTAAGAAACTTTAATGTACCAAAGATAAGAAATTATTACAATGTACAGAGAGTGAGAGACTTTGGAAGATTCATTCCTAAATGGAATGTCTTTATCATACCCACATTAAAGGCTCAGGGATCTATGCAGAAAAGAAGGCAGAAAAGTAGTAAAAGACAGAGGTTTTAAATACAAATAAATAAATAAATAAATAAATAAATAAATGTCAAAAAGAAAAATAATAATCTTTAAATTTAATATCCTTAAAAGGCAAATATTTAAAACAAGTGATTGATCAAGGAAATAATCATGTATCAACAATATAGAAATGACCTTTAATATAGAAAACATTGCAAAAATATGTTTTAAAAATGATTTAAAAAGAAATCAAAACTGAACAATGAAACCCTTGGCAAAAGAGTAAAATAATGTCTCAATCATGGAAATAGCTCATGAATATTTTTAAGGACAATAAAGTTGGGAATGTTATACCTAACACAATTGTTACTTATACTTAGTCAATTTCAAATGAAGTTTTCAAGTTGAACAGATGGCATTTCAGCAAAGTAATAATTAGCTGCACTATATAATAAATTCTGTTTGCTTATGTTAAAGTGCCAATTATGTCTGTTTATCTAACTTAAATTTTAATGGACTCTTCTCTTTTTTCAGAAATGAACTTTTAAAAAGAAAAATGGTGAATTAATTCTAAATTATGATATTAATATTTTGTCTAAAAGCAAACTGTTTCTCAAGCAAATTATTTATGTTGATGTTGCTTCCTTATCTTTCAAAATATTATTAGCACACACAAATATTTTTATTGAAGTTTTTAAACTAAAAAATGTATTAATAATTTCACATTAGACAATTGAAAAAAAATTTAATGCTTTCATTTATATTAACACTGGCAAAACTTAGTGCCTTAAAAAATATTGTCTCCCATAATTTAGTATGTCCTTTACAAAAATCTGTTGAGTATAACCTAAAAACAAACAGAAGTTAAAAAACTTATTGTATAAACTTAAGTGCATATATTTTATGTATACACATATAATAACATTGTTATGGTATATAAGCAATTTTTCACAACTCAAAATTGTTAACTATAGTTTTTATGCTCAACAACAAATTTCCCAACATACTTATTTTTAGAGAAAAGGACCACATGTGTAGGTTTGGAATGAAGCCATACAAGTTTGTTTCTATACTTCTACAAACTGCTCCAATTAGTTGCACTGGCAGGTAGTTTACAAGGTAGCTCTCAGTCTAATTTGGGCTGCTCAGAGAGAATTTTTCCCTCAGCCTCCATAAAATAAAATAAAATAAAATAAAATAAAATAACATAAAATAAAATAAAGGAATTGATTTGGTCAAGCAGAAAAGTCAGGGAGGATCATAAAATCTTAGAGGAGGATAGGCAGACCAGACTGACTGGATGCTTTATTTAGAGTGCCTACAAGCTTGTTTCCAGAGATGAGCATGAAAAGGGAATAGAAGGCAAATTCTCCAGGGAAATAGGGTAAAAGAAAAGAAAAGTGTAACACAAATTGCTAAACAGTCTTATTAGTAAAAAACCTGGAGCCAGATATCAGGGTGAAAGCTTAAAGATCAGAGAAACAGAACAAGCTACAGCCAACCTCACCTCACCAACTCCTCAGCAGATCCTGTTTCCAGGAATCCTCAGATTGAAAGCCTCTGAGTCCTCATCCCTGAGGGTTTCAGGTGAACTGCTGCTGCCACTAGCTTACCTCCAGGAAATCCTCAGTCTAAAGAGAGTGAGTTCCTATTTCCTCAGACCTTATATAACTTTCTGTGTCCTGCCATATTACTTCCTGGGATTAAAAGTGTGTGTGTGCTTCCCAAGCAAAGGCACATTATCTCAAGTGCTGAGATTAAAGGTGTGTGCCAGCACGGCCTGGCTCTGTTTTTCTCATGTAGCCCAGTGTGGCCTTGAACTCACAGAGATCCAGACAGATCTCTGCCTCCTGAGTGATAGGATTAAGAGAGTGTGACACCACTGCCTGACCTCTATGTCTAAACTAGTGACTGCCTCTGTTCTCAGATCCTCAGGGCAAGTTTTATTGGGGTACACAAGATGTCACCACAGGAAATCATGTAATATCTAATAATTTTCCGACATTTAGTCAAATTTTACCTCAAATCTGCCACCAGTTATGTTGCTCCCTACACAGAGCCAGAGAAACCACCAAAGCAGAGCTCTGCATAGAATTTCTTTGAGTTGGGTCAGTGTTATTCACATATCCTGTCCCTGGACTTTCTTTCTCCTCCTCAATACCTAATACCATTTTATCCCTTGAATTTCAACAATAGTATTTCTTCTTTGGGTGATAAAGAGATGGCTCAGCAGATAAGAGCACTTGTTGCTTTTACAGAAGACCTGGATTGGGTTCCCAGCATTCAAACAACAGCTGACAAATCTGTTAAGTCCAGTTCCAGGGGATTTGCTGTCCTTTCATTGCCTTTTTGGGTGCTGCATACACATGTTGCAAACCAAACCTGCAAGCAAACACTCATACACATATGATAACATAAACAAATCTTTAAAAAATATTTCTTCCTCCCGAAAGGCTTTGGACAATTTTCAAAACTATTATGATACTATTCCTCTGTCATGTTACCTTGGTATCTAGGACTGTTGTCATCAGATCAATCATTTGAGAATTTTTGGTTAAAGGTATATGTTGTTTTGTGGACTCTAGGGTCTTTGAGGCAGTGTGTACAACTATTACTAGTGAGTTTTAAGCCTGAAATACCCTATATATTGCCTTTTTGAATGACTGAGTTAAGGAATAAAATAAAATATTTAGTTCAATGTATGAATAGATTCAGTCTTCTCCCCATATCTCCAGATTTCATCTATTATTTTTAACTGTTGACATGTTCATAGTTCACTCAGTTTAAATGCTGATTACTAATTTCTAACATTACATTGTAGGTATGTATGAATCACAACAATAACCAACCTGTAACTGGATCAAACTAAAACAAGCTATCAATAGTAAATTGTAAGTCTCTGCCATAAAAGTTAGAATTAAATAAAAGAGGAGCTTTAAAAATAACACTGACTGACTTCATGAATTGGAAATGTAATTTCAAACATATGGAGATTGCAGATTTTGGAACTAAGGTTGAGTATATAAAAAAGAATCATCGAAGCTTTTAAAATTTTCCTCATCAAAATATCTTTGAGCATCAAGTGATAAATCAGAAATATAAATGATATTGTAAAATTATTTATCTCTTGAAAACTATAGCCTTAACTTTACTTTTACTACCAGATAAATAGAAGTTCACTGAATCCTTTTCTGTTTTTTTTTCTGAGCAAAATAACTCCTCCTCTTACTTTTAAAGAAATGAAATGAAATGCCTAAAATCATGTTATTTTATGATAACAATTTTACAGCTGCTAAGATGGAGACATTTCTGACCTCCCATATCTATTATAAATGACACTGAAATTATCATCCTTAGGTTGAAAAAGAGGGTGAAATATTTGTCACAATACAGTCTCTCCACCCCGCCATCCTGAGAAGAATGCTATGACTAAAATTAGAGAGTGCAGGCAGCATTACTTAATTTCAGTCTTTTGCAGAAGGAGGAGAGCATTGGGCCTGAGGAGATAAATAGACATCAGAACAAAGAGAAGCTAGTCAGTTCCTGCTGGTTTCTTCACACCCTGGGTGCTAAGCCTATAGTCATCCAAGATGCAGATGCTAGGCTTAAAACTCAATTAAGGGTGTCGGTAAATTGCACTAAAGCTTATATTTTGTTTTATTCTGGATAAAAAAGAAAAACATGTTTCATTTATCAAACCTGTCTTGCTTTTTCTTAAGGTTTCACTTTAATTTCACATTCCCTAATGTGTTAAAATAACCTTAAAATGGTGTCAACCAAATTTTATAGTAATAAATGAACTTACATCTCAGATGAACAGTTCCTTCAGATTAGTTAACAAGACCTGTCTCAAAATGCTTAACTTTAAAAATTAATAATAGTGTATGCATCATACATTTAAAATTTCTATATATTTCTTTTGTTTTTAAGAGCAATCTTGGGTAGAGAAAAACAGTAGCAAATTCCATCAATGGAAAATCTAATAAAATGTTGAATTTTCTAAACAATGATAATACATTTGGATGATTTCATATTAATATTAAACTACCATGTCTTACCTTTATATCTGCAACCTCACAAAACAAACTAGATGAATACAGTGATTGTTACAGCTAACTAAATAACAAAAGGTTTTTTTTTTCATTAAGTGTTTCTAAAGGAAGGTGTACTACCAATGGAGGCATTTTTTAAAGGAAATTATTAACAGTTGTTCATGCTAAGAATACTATACAGTTTATCATTATTTTTACCACTTTGATATCTAAGTACTTATTTTTATATTTAAATTCCTGAAATGCAGATATTGTGAGTGAAACCTGTCTGTTTATGTACATATTCTAATGCAAAACTTAGCATTTACATTGTCATGACTATTACAATGATTTATAAACCTGTACTATTTTTGGTGATTGCTTTTCATTCCTCTTTTATATCTTATAGAAACAGGTTACACACACACACACACACACACACACACACACACACACACATATATATAATATACTATTTCATTTATAGATTTCTTTAGTGACTTTTAAACCACACTCTTTTCCCTTCAGACCCCTTTATTTCCTCTTATAGTCCCTCTTTCTGCTTGTCTGTCCCACATATACATGTGTGTGTGTGTGTATCAAGGATGACAGAATGGAGGATGGGAAGATTGGTGAGAAATAGTGTCTTCTAGACATAACAGGGGTGGTGCACCCATGAATTTTTCAACAATAAAGTTGCCTGCACAAGAGCTGCACAGAATTATAGCAGTTTACTTGCCAACAGTATAGACCAGAGCAGCTAGCTAGCAAGAACCCTAGCCGTAGGCCATAAAATTTGTAATTAATATTAAGTCTCCGAGTGATTATTTTATAAGCAGCTGCAGGACCAAGGGGCCAGGCAGTACCAGAGAAACAAATGAACGTGGGTTCAGGTGGGACTGGAGAAACTTACAGCTACATCCATGACCAAGTTAATTAGCCCTAAACCCATGAACATAAGGGCAACATTAATTGGATTCATTAACATACGTATTTATACCATGTGTGTAACAATGATAATTATAGAAGAAGAAGACATGACTTTGATATGGAGATATGAGGTGAAAGTCATGGGTGAAGTTGGAGAGGGGAGAGGAAGGAATGGATATGATGTAAACACAATATTCTCATGTAAGAAATTCTCAAAAAATAGTAAATGCTCTTGTGGGCCAGCAAATATTGCCCAGTGCATAAAACACTTGTTGCACAAGTGACCTGAATCTGATCCCCAGATCCCATGGTGGAAGGAAGAACAGACTTCTGAAAATTGACCTCTGATATCCCTATAAACTCGATGGTGCATGCATGCATGCACATGAGTGTCAGTGTGCACATGGGCAAGCATATGTGTGCAGACACGGGGGCACACACACACACACACAGACTGTTGGTTATGCTGTCGGAGCTGCCCCTCATGGCTGGTTACCGCCTGAGGCGACCATGCAGGCAGACCAACGTGCTGATTAAAAGAATCATAGCCATGGTTACCTTTTCAGAGCTTTATTGGGGGGGAGAGAGATAGAGACAGAGAGAGAAAGACAGAAAGAGACAGAAAGGGGGAGGGAGAAAGGGGACCAACGGGAGTAAGGAGCAGAAAGGAGAGGGGACAGAGAGCCCACAGAGGGCCCACCCTCTTTTTAGGCTGGGAAGCTGGTGAAGGCTGATGAAGTAATTAAGGATCAAATCCTTACAGAGAAAAAATCCAGAACACACACTAAAATTTTAAAATACTAGTGTAGAAAAGATATTGAAAATTGGCTAACTCAGCATCCAATTTCATTTTCAGAAGATATAGTTAGTAAAAGAAAACAGTGGTAAGGAAATTCAATTATAGACAAGGCAACAATAATAGAAAATCTTAACATTAAGATATCAGAGTATGGTTTTAATGAAAAGGTTGTGTGTGTTTTTATGTGAGAAGCAATGTAAACGTGGAATGAGAAGAAAATTCTTCTTTCTTATTCAATTGAGTTTCCCACTTTTTCTTTTACAATGTTAAAAACAAAAGTCATGTTTTCAGATGCATAAACAAAGGGAATTTTTTTCTTTTGGTTCAAAAGTATTTTATCATTTTTTCATATATTTTTCTATTAAGAGATTTTCTATTCATTTTACATATCTACCTCAGATTCCCCTGTCCTCTGTCCTCCCATGCTCCAGCCTTCCCCCAAACCCACCCCCATTCCCACATCCTCCAAGGCAAGGTCTCCCCTGGGGATTCAGCAGAGCCTGGTACATTCAGTTGAAGCAGGTCGAAGCCCCTCCTCTCTGCACCAAGGCTACTGCAAAGTCTCCCAGCATAAGCACTAGGCTCCAAAAAGCCAGCTCATGCACTATGGACAGGTCCTGATCCTACTGTGTGGGGGCCCCCAAAACAGTTCGAGCTAAACAACTATCTTCTTTATCCAGAGGACCTAGGGGCTCCTCAGCTATTGGTCCACACTTCATGTGTTTCCACTAGTTTGGTTAGTTGTCTCTGTACTTTTTCCAATCATAGTCTTGATATCTCTTGCTTATAGAATCCCTCCTCTCTCTCATTGATTGGGTCCTGGAGCTCTGCCTGGGACCTAGCCGTGGATCTCTGCATCTGCTTCCATCAGTCACTGGATGAAGGTACTATGATGATAGTTAGAGTATTCAACCATCTGATCACCAGAGTAGGCCAGCTCAGGGAGGTTCAAGCTGGAACAGGAACAGAGAGGGAGAACATAGGGAATTTCTTAAAAGAAGCACCCAAAAAGTTTAAATGTATTTTGAAAGTTTTAAGGAAAAATATATAGTTTATATTGGCCCCAAACTCATGATCCTTCTGCCTCAGTTTTCTGGGTGCTGGAATTACTTGCATGGATCTCCACTTTTGACTAGTACCAATATCTTATTGCATGTAAAATTATGAATAGTAGGGTAATTATTCAAATAAACAAAATCATAAGTACATTATTGCTGTGGATATTGCTCTGTATAAATAAAACGCTGATTGGCCAGTAGCCAGGCAGGAAGTACAGACGTGACAAGCAGAGAAGAGAATTCTAGGAACAAGAATGCTGAGTCAGGAGATGCTGCCAGCTGCTGCCATGAGTACAACATGTAAGATACTGGTAAGCCATGAGACATGTGGCAAGGTATAGATTAATAGAAATGGGTTAATTTAAGATGTAAGAACTAGATAGCTAGAAGCCTGAGCCATTAGTTCAAACAGTTTAAATAATATAAAAGTCTGTGTGTTTATTTTATAAGTGGGCTGCGGGACTGCCGGGGCTTGGCAGGACCCTGAGAGAAAACTCTCCAGATACACTACATAAATTTGAGTAGTAGAATGTGAAAGATTAATAGTGTGGTAGATTGTTTTTTGGGATTATGCTGGTTTAGTAAATCAATGGTTGTAGATGCTCCTCCAATAACCACTTCACTAGCACTGAGTAGTTAGTTAGGTTTCCAGTATCCGTTCTCCCTTATATTGAGCAGGTCTTAAGTCCAAATAGAGAGCTGTTGGTTTTAGCCAATGTATTCACCAAGGTATTTGTGCCACTACTGAACCCTTAGGGTTATTATGCTATGCTAGTCATTGAAGTGGTTCATAAGCATCATAGCTGGATAGGACTGTTGGTTGCCTCCAGGCTTTGAAAGCTCAAATGATGCTTTCTGGTTGCATGAAAGCTAGTTCTCAGGGAGAAACCATTTGGGTAAGTTCAACTTTCTGGGTCCCTGGGCCCTAAGAGCCAGAGAGGATTTAGATTTGATTCCCAGCACTAACAAGGCAGCTTATAAACAACCACAACTCCAGTTCTAAAGGATCCAGTGGCCTCTTTTAGACTCTGTGGACACTAGTAATACATGTGATACACTGACATGCATACAAAATACTCATACTCATAAAATAAAAATAAATAAATCTTAAAAATAGAATATATGTAATATTTTCCACTTACGTGTTATGTGTAGCTTCAGATAATTAAATATTCCTCATAGTAATTTTCAATGATTGCTTGGGAAGCTGGTGAAATTATAAATAAAAAGTTTAAAAATAAATGTTTTACTAAGGTGTAACATTTTATATTTGTTGATGGTTTACTGTTTCATATTTAAAGATCTCATTTCTATTCTCCAGACTAAGTGAGAGAAATTGTAACATCTAGTAATTGTGTTCAAATCCAAATAAACATTTCCCTTTAAACTTCAAATAATTGATACAATGAAAAGGTGTCTTGATAATTTGAATGCAGTTTGCATATGCCAGATACTGTTTTGGCCCTGAAACAAGACCAGGTTATAAGAAGGACAGAGACACAAGAATATGAATTACCTAATGAAGATGAACATGGAACTCATATTGTACATATTCATGTGCCTTCTAAGAACAGGGGATCCCTAGAGGATTCTCTGTCAAATAATAAATTGCATTCTTTCTGTGTCTCTGGGAGCTTAGCAAAACATGTTGAGAATGTAATAATATTTTTTTAAAGAATTAACGACTTAAATGACAGAAATGAATAGAATCTATTTAACATTCAATTTCTTTTTAAAATAGTAATTTTCCACTTCAGATCTGCAACTCAAGAAATCTCTGTAAAGATTAATGAGGTATTTGGGAACTTGCACCTCCAAATATTTCAAAAAATATAACCATAGTCTATGAAAAAAAATGTTAAAGACACCAGTGAAAATCATTTTTAAACAAGGAAATCTCTGTGGTAAACAATAATCAGAGGTCTCAATTGGAAAGAAAACTGGAAACCACTGCTATAACATAGAATTTCCCATTGTATATTCAGAACATTATTCTGCACATTAATAGCCATAGTAGACACAGAAAAATAATTGGAAAATATCTCAGGGGCTAAAGAGGTGGCTTAGTTGTTAAGAGCCTGGTTCTCCTTCCATAAAACTCAGGATCAATTCACAGAGTCATATGGCAGCTCACAACTGTCTCTAAGTTCAGTTCTAGGAGATTTGATTCCCTCTTCTGGCCTCTGGGGCACAAGGAACACCTATGGTATAAATAAATATAGATAGGCAAACCATTCATATACATGAAAATTAAATAAAAATGTTTGAAATATGTCTAGGACATACTTTGTTTAAAATGAATAATTTTTTTCTATAAATCTTCAGAAAAGAAACAGTAAGCTTTCTATAATTTATCTTTTGCTATAAGACTTTTCTTTCAAGGAATCTGGCAGAATAAATATGTTACTAAATATTACTCACGTAATGCTTATTTAAATGATGTCCACAGTCAAAGTAACTACATGCAAATCTAAAACCATTCATCTGGTCTTAGATTGTATTAGATTATTTTCACACTGGTAGAAGAATCTGGATGTTTTTATCTTTTCTTTAACCAGAAAGTCAGAGTTTCTCTGTCACAAGACTCACCACTTGAAGTTTACTTTATGCTTTACTCTACAGCCTGTCTTGTCAATTTCATATGTACTCAGCAAAAAATCTGGCTGTTTTCCTTCTTGATCTCCAGAAAGGTTTAGGTTATGATTCAATTAATGCAGTAGCACTGTTTATCAAATATTTTACTCAAGAAAACATGCTATATAGACTGGCTGTGAAATTTAGAATCCTAAGAACAATGAGGTAGGAATGAGCTAAATCAGGACTCTATTCTGAGCAAAAATACTCATATGCTATTTATAATGACCTCAGCATTTTAGAAAACAACATGATTTGCAAGCAGTCGGGAGAAAAGGCTGTAATGCTGAATGCTCATAATTATACCTTTTGGGACCTGAAGTAGAAGCTGTGAGTTTCAGGCTAGCCTGGGCTACTGAGCAGGATCCCATGAAAAGTGGATAAGATAGGAGATCTAGGGCTGGAGTGATGACTCAGCAATAAAGAGCACATAGAAAATCTGAGTTAGGTTCCTGTCGCCTAAAAACACATGTAACTCTAGCTCCAGTGAATCAGACACCCTCTTCTGGATTCTGCAGGTATTAGCACTCATGATCACATACCCATATGTAGATACACACATATGCACATAATTAAAAATTAAAAAGGAAATTTGAATTCCATATTAAACTATATATTAAAAATTGAAATCCTACAGAAATATATTCCTGTCATTTTTAAGAAGAGAAAGACTGGAGGGACAAAAGGAAAGGGAGAAATATTGCAATTATATTACAATCTCAAAAAAGAAAATAAATGAATAGAAAAATGGCAATTTTAATAATTATGAAATATAAAGAAATAAACTGCTGTTACAAATAGACATATGAGCTGGGCGGTGGTGGCGCACGCCTTTAATCCCAGCACTCGGGAGGCAGAGGCAGGCGGATCTCTGTGAGTTCGAGGCCAACCTGGGCTACCAAGTGAGTTCCAGGAAAGGCGCAAAGCTACACAGAGAAACCCTGTCTCGAAAAACCAAAAAAAACAAACAAAAAAAAATAGACATATGAAGTATATAGTACTCAATGTATAACACTAGGAATAACATAATGCAATGGAACATAATAGACATCCCAATGTTACAAATTATATTAATTTGATGAGTTAGAGAGTTTTATCGATTATTTTTAGGTAACTTGATTTTGGACTGACTAGATGGTTCACTGTGTAGAAGGGCTTGTAGTGTAAGCATGAGGACCTGAGTTAGAATCCCCAGCACTGAGGTAAAAAGGTGGGTATGGGGGCTGGAGAGGTAGCACATCAGTAAAGAGCACTGGGAGCTCTTCCAGAGAACTCATGTCCAATTCCCAGCACCCACAGAATGCCAGTACTAGGCAATCTGGTGACCCTTTTCTGGCCTCCAGGAGGCACCAGGAATTCATGTGATATAGAGACATATGAACAGGCAAAATACTCATGCACATAAAATAAAATTTCAAAAAATGCTCAATATGGCTTCACTGGGGAATTGTGAAGTATAAAGTCAGCACTTGGGAGGTGGAGACAGGTGGATCCCAGGCATTCATAGGGTCTGCAGGCTTGTAAAGTTAGTGAGCTTGTAGTTCAGTGACATAGGAAGGCACTATTGCTCTCTTTTAGCCTCATATGTGCTCCCACTGCCCACTCGCAACTGGATACTCACATTCATGCAACACACACACACACACACACACACACACGCACGACGCACGCACGCACGCGCACGCACACACACACACATATAGAAAGCATAAAACAGATAACTTTATTTTGACAAATGTAAGTGCTGTAAAATTCATTAAAATAACTTGGAAAAGCTGTTGGGTTTATTTAGTTATTGAATCATACTTCATTAAATTTTCCTGGCAAACATTTTCATTGATACTTTAAATCAGTAAACATGTTAACTTTAGTGTTTTATTTATTTATTTTTTTACTGGACAGAATATTTCTATTGCTAATGAGGTTTGCATTTCAACCTACAACAGATTTTCACATTAAAAGGCTAATGCTTCACCAGATGTTAAAGACAGCATATGGTTGGGAAAATGTGTTCTCCTCTTTGACTCTCTAAAATATTTTCACACATTTAGGAAGCAGTATTTGAAATTATTCGTTTTGCTATTTAATGAGGTAGACCTCAGATGCGCTCCCATCTCAGTAGTAGAATCTTACAAGATGAAAGACTTGTCTTCCTCACAACGGTTTTAAAGTATCAGGTTCTACATGATCTCGCCATAGATTTTCAGGGCCAATAAATTAGAGATCAGTCTATATGTGGTCATTAAAAATCATTAAACTCTCTATTTCTCTAGTCGCTTAGAGTGCTTTTCTTAAATGTCTCTCTCAAGACTTTAATGGGTTAACTAGGCCACTCTACTGTAAATGGTTGTGTTCTAATATTACGCATTGCTCTAGTTCTGGGTTTGAAGGGATACCGCTAATTAAGTCTGTTATCTCTTATTATGCTAGGTAAAATAATAGGGTGAAAACTTCCATGATGCGTACGCCAGGAATATAGTTGCCTTTGGCGTGTGCAGTGCTCACTTTTCATTACTATCAGTTTCGGGAGTTATTGAACTTAGGGTGGTATGCCATCTCATCCCTTAGTTGTAGCTCTTTCTTACATTAGTAAGTTTCTTAGACCCTGATTTACTTACAAGTCATTATACCATCATGTACTTGGGGAGTGTATACTCGATTTGAGTAGGATACATGGTCTATGACGCCATTAACTGAGAATGGGGTTCTACTTTGCTTACATTCCTTCTTTCGGTATTTCCAAACAAGCCAAGACGAAACTCTAGAGATATCCAATCCAAAGTAATTAAACAGCTGAATAACACTATAATTTTCCAGAGCCCTTGGATTGAAGTTGTGTGTTATATCTCCGTAGCTCTTCTTCTCTATCAGTTCGATCACTTATTCCTTGTCTTATGAGGTTATCTTTGCCTACGCGGAGACTATTTGTGCGAGGTCATTTATGGATGTAGTTAGTCTGAATTTTGAGTGGTTTTCTTACGCTTGAATGACACTTATGTAGAAATTGAAACTGGTGGTTGCTCATTTTCTGCTCGATTCTCGCTGAGGAGGTTTAGTTCTAGATGATAGCTCGGTAGTCTGTGTGTGACGGACAACCACAGCGCATTCAGTGTTTGGCTTTTTACTGTATAGAGCTGTTTGGCATCATTTGCTTGTGTCGCATATAGCATGTTTCAGGTCAGGTTGGTCACACGCATAGGTCATGCTTCAGTGAACCAGATTTAGTCCATGATAGTCTCCTTATCACTACAACTCGGCACAATTCCTAAGTTCATCTCAAGTTTTTGTGCAACTTGTAAGTCATTATCTACTTGCCAATCCTGTCGCTCGCAAATAGCCATTTTGTTGCTCTGACTGCGGTCTGCCACGCACGATCAGTGAGAAATAGTGCTCTCCTCATTTATGGTGGTGTTATATAGACTCAGCATCTTTGTCAATATAAATTATAGAGAAGTGTTCCTCTCACTGTGGTTAAACTAGTTTTCTTGAGATTCTTATTGAGTAATGATGTGTGAAATTGATTGTCTTTACTTGGTTGTGAATTTTAACTATATATACTTCTTATCATAAGTGTGTACTAACGCAATACACTCTGCTTGATGAAATATGTGCTATACGTCTCGTGATTGTTTCCCTTCTAGTGTGTGCGCTGTTACTGTAGAGACTTGCTCCAAAAGAGTGCTCGTGCGCTTCTTCCATAATCGAGGTATATATTAGTTCTAGAGTCTAAATATATCTTTGGATAACTACTGTTGACTACATGAGCTATACTTCTTAGGTTCGTGAACGATTTGAGTGATTTTTGCATAGTTGAGACAGACGTCGCACGAGTTGTATGAGTCTCGAACTGTTTATTGTCAAATGCACAATAGTTGGTTGTTATCTTCCCTAGTATGATGATCTTGATTAAATTGCAGAGATTGTGTGTGACTTGAAATGTTTATTAAACTTTCTCGTGTTTACGAGTGTTATATAGAACACTTAAGTGAATTGTGCCTTATACACCCTTAACTCACTATTAGATCTTTTAGTGAGATTGTAGTGCCTTACTCGTGTGCTCTACTATTACTTTATAATATTGAAAATTTTAATTATGCTGTGGTCTGCTTTGTCTAAAAATTTCTCTCAGTATAATTGACTACAGAATAATCAACATAGGGACTGGTGCTTTTACCTATACTCGCTCGAGTATAGCTACAATTCCTAGTTGATACATAATACTCTTTTTTATGGATACTAGTACAGAATAGCTATTGTTTTTTCTTTCAGTTCGCCATGTACAATGATTAGACTTGGTGAGACAGATCGTTGCTGTGAAAAGGTGGAGTTCTACTACTAATATTCGCCTGAGTTCTTGTGCCAATTAGCTACTATAATGCGCTTGTGTTATTAACCCATGAGAAACTATTCGTTTATCATGATAGTTTAATCAGTTTAATTGCTATGACATAATGTTTTTGCACATTTTGCTCTATCTATATCAACTCCATTTAGGGGTCATGAGTTATCCAATATTGTGGCCTGGCAGCTTGTGTGGATGGTAAATTTTTAGTTATTTAATTATATTAGCCATTCAACGGCTACTTTTGCTATCTGGTGTGATGATTCCTTCATATTTTCACCACTCAACCTGTTTTGCCAATTATAGGGCTCCTCACTGTGACTGTGGTTGCTTTCGTCTTGTGGTTTCTAGCACTTTTAATTCTCACGTGCAGTACTGCTCTCTCTTAACACACACCCATTGTACAAATTAGAAGACCAGGAACTTTCCTCTGCTCATAAGATTAATACTTTTTCTAGTATATTGAGAACACTTAATGCGTCAAGTATTACAGTAGAGTAATCTCTCTCCTCGGATTCATATTTAAGTCTAGAATTTGATGATATAATTTTTGTTTTCATTGATGACTGCCTAGCAGAGCTCAGTGTGTTTTCGTTGCCAGTTATTTGCAATTTGATTTTTTGAGATAGTGACTAAGGTCATTGTGACTTTGAATTACTCGGGCTTTTCTATTCCTCACTGGAAATACAAAGTTATAGTAATATTTATGCTTATTAGACTTTATGGCTCGTGTGGGTTAATGTTTTGGTTGTTTCGTTCTTCTCTTTCAGTGGCACAAGACCTTCACCACTCCCTTACTAGTTTTTTGCCCTTCTTTTTTTACCCACATATATACTGCTCTTCTTGTTTTGTTCTAAAGTCCGATTTAATTTTTTTGGTGCGATAGACTACTGTATTAAAATTCTCCTTGTATTCTATGTTTCCATTAAGGGTTAACTTGTATGCCTTCATGTCATCCCAGCGAAATTCTGATAACGCTACTCCTCATTTCGCCTCCTCACCAGACGCTGTGGTATCCACCTCCTAGTTTCACTCAGTCTCTCCGCGCGCCATACTTACCAGTGCGTCTCAGACGGAGGAAAAGCTTGTTCTTCCGTCCACATTTGTCCTAGTACGTGTGCTGTGCCGACCGAGACCTCAGGTAGGTGTACTCAGCCTTTGAGGTGTTCTTGGTCCGAAAATCCGCCATCACTCTTCGTGGCTGTTACTAGCCCGCCTAAGCGAAATGTCTCACATGCAGGTTAGGCCCTCTATGCCGGTTTCAAAAATTACACATGCGTCGTTGCGGCTCAGGTTAAACACGGCTGCCTTGTTACAGGTACTAGTCTTGCGAAGGCCTTAACCTATACAGTCTCCCTATACACCCAAAGCATACTGCTTATTCGCGAATAAGCCTGTGCTTGCTCCCTTCTTCCTTGTGATTGGCCTGGTTCTATGGGCCCAGTTAAAGATGAGCTAGCTTCCAGAAGCGTTCCAATCGCTGGGAGTTCTCCTCAGCCTCAATTAGCGGCGCATACTCTCATGTTTCGGTGTGCATTTACCTCCGGATATTAGTTTAGCTAGAGTTATATTGATCCCTCGTGGCGTTTTTTTCTTACCTTCTCCCAAATCTCCTATATAATAGAAGAAAGGATCTCAAGCTATCTCTTACGTGATATAATCCATCCTCTTTCTACCAGATTGGACTCCTGGAGACTCCACCTGGGGCTTGCGCAATGAATCTCTGACATAGTCTCTGTATTTCTCTGTTCGTATGGCCAAAATCACGCTAAGCTAGAGGTTCTATGCACTTACGGAATGACACTTATGCTAAATTTAGAACTGGTGCTGCGATCTTTCTCACTCGCTCAGCGAGTTTTCAGAACGGTTGAATTCTAAGGCTGATGTCCTCTCAACCTCCCACCGTCGTCTGTTTATGTCAGGATAGTCTGTCTTCTTGCAACTTTTACGCTCGTGTTAGATTCTAAGGCTTTATAGTGTAGATATGCTCTTCGTGAATTTCTTTGCAGTGGCGTAGCCTCTCTGACTTTAGCATTGATATACGTGTCTCATACCATGAGACGGGGGGTCTTCATTTACTCTTTTGCGTTGATTTCTCTCTTATGCTTGTGTGTGGATCTAACCTCACGTGTCAACAGGAGTTCTCTTCAGTCCAATACACTGTACTGCTGGCGAGAACGACGAGTGCTATTGCACTGTTTATGGCCAGGATACGCACATAGTGGTTTTCCTGATGACCTCTAAATGCTAAAATTGAACTCGAGTTCTCCATTTAAGCTCCGTTAGGAAGTCAAAATTGACCTCGTGTGCTTCACCCAAACCGTTGCTTTTGAGAAATAGAAATTTGCACCTTTACGTGTTTACTATGGCCATGTCCGTCGAGCTCCCGCCTCACGAACAAATTAGAACTGTGCTTCCATACACAAAGGGCATATCTAGTCACTCCGTATTGGCAATAATAAAACGGCTTTCTTCAGTCATACAATTACTTGGATTGGAACAGGCTATGAAGTGCTATTTGCACCTGCTTCCATGGCAGATAGCAAATGGTTGGTCGTTTCTCTCTAACCATGATCATGCACACTTAATCTAGACATTAAACTGAAGTCTCATTCAACTCGTATAGCAAGTTCATTACCGTTAGTGTGCCTTACACCAAACCTTGCTTTGAGAATAGATTCGTGCACTTACCTGGTTCTATAGCCAAGTACCAGTGGCTTGCTCAGGAACAAGTACACTGTGCTCTCTACCAAACGAAATTCTAGTTCACTCAGATGGAAACTAAAGTAAAGTACGGCTTCTATTCGTCCAAATACACAATTTACTGCTGGGAACAGCACGCGTGAGTGCTATATTTGCTGTTAGCGAACCTAGATAGCACAATAGTGTGTTCTTACCGCTGCATGTCAAAATTAATGCTAGAAATGACACTGCGTTCATTCACTCTTTAGGGAGTTCTCTCAATTGGTACCCTACGTTGCATTAACACTCTGTGTTATAAAATGCAATTCTTGCACTGCTACTGTGGATTTCACTATAGGCCAGATACAGTGAGTAGCTCGACAAAAACTCTCCTTCCTACACAAACGGGAACATCTGTTCAATCAGTATTGGAACCTAGTAAACGGAGCTTCATCTTCAAGTCACATACACTTTTGCTGGGAACAGAGCCGATGTATTTGCTGTTTATGCGCCAGTAGCATAGTGGTGATTCTTCCCTGAATGAACAACTTACTGCTAGGAAATTGAAACTGAGATGTCATTCAACTCCGATTTCAGGAAGTTCAATGACCTAGTGTTAACATCTGGAAAATAATGCTGACTTATGTGTTTCTATAGGGCAGTACAGAGTAGCTCAGAAAGAACTGTCTTCCCACAACGGGATATCTGTTCACCTCAGTATTGGACAAAGTAAAAAGGAGTTCCCCCCCCCCCCCTCTCTTCAGTCAATACATGTACTTGCTGGAACATTACGGCGTTGCTATTTGTGTTTTGCCGAATAGACATGTGGTGTTCTTCCCTGAATCGAACCTATCTAGAAAATTGAACTGAGTTCATGCAACTCGTTTGGAAGTTTCAATTGCTTACATCTGGAGTACTGCTCTATGTGTTTCTATAGGGCAGTACAGTAGCTAGAACAAGACTGTGCTTCTACAAACGGCTATCTGTTCATCTTGGAACTAAGTAAAGGCGCTTCTTTCTCCATACAGTACTTGTTGGAACAGACGGTTTTATTTCACTGTTTATGCCAGAATAGCCCATTGCTGGTGTTCTACCCTGATATGGAAACTTAATGCTAAATTGAAATCTCCGGTCATTCATCGCTATGGAAGTGTCATTGAACTCTCATTGCTTACACCCAAACACTCTGCTTTTGAGACCTAAGCATTCTATGACTCTATGTGTTTCCTATAGGGCCAGTCTGAGCTTAGCTTCGAACAATAGAACTGGCTTCCTACACAACGGCTGGCACACTCTAGGTTCAACTCATATTGGCCTAGTAAAACGGAGCTCTTGTCAGTCTCACACTCACCTCTATGTACTTGTGGAACGACGTAGTGCTATTGCCACTTTTTATGCCAGCCTGCAAATGTGGCTGTTCTTACCTGAATGAACATTAATGCTAGAACCTTGAAAATGGTCTCATTCAACTCCGTTAGGCGTTCAATTGACCTAGTTGCCTTACACCCAAATCTGCTTTGAGAAATAGCATTTCTTTGCACTTACTGGTTTTCTATAGGGCCAGTACAGTGAGCTAGCTCGAGACAAATAAGAACTCGTGTTTCCTACACAACAGGGGCCAATCTAGTTTCAATCAAGCTATTGGAAACTAAGTAAAATCAGGAGTCTTCTCTCAGTCCATGTACACTTGTACTCTGCTGCGGAACGTCGTGCGAGTGCTATTCTGCACTGTTCATGGCCAGATCACAATGTGGTTTTTCTTACCTGAATGACCACTTATGCTAGAAATTGATAACTGAGTGTCACTTCACTCCGTTTGAAGTTCATTGCACCGTAGTGTCCTTACACCAAACCTCTCTTTCTGGCAAGATTCTTGCTCTCTACTGTGCTTTTCCTAAGGCTAGCTACGTGAGCATAGCCAGAACATGAGAATGGTTCGCCTTCCACACAAACGGTCTGACATCTGTTCACCTCAGGTACTAATAACAGGCTTCTTCTTCAGTTCCATTATCACTTACTTGTGGGACAGCACGCGAGTGCTTTTTGCACTCTTTTGTTATGCCAGTGTGCCCATAGTGTGTTCTCCTGCATGAACCTATGCTAGAATTGAAACCGAGTCGGTCATTCAATCTCGTTCTGGAGTTCCAATTGAACGTAGTGTGCTCTTACCCCCAACTCACTCTGCTTTTGAATAGCTTCTTGTACTTTCTACTCTGTGTTTCCTCTAGGCGTACGTGAGCTATGTAGAACAAAGAACTTGCTTCCTACACAACTCTGCATATCTAGTCAAACTCAGTTTGAACTAAGTAAAAACAGGGTTCTCAGCTCAATACCACTGTATTGCTGAACAGACTGCGAGTGCTATTTGCATGTTTTGGCCAGATAGCACATGTCTGTAACCTGACTTAACATAGTAGAATTGAACTGTTTCATTCAACTCCGTTTAGGAAGTTCAATTGACCCTGTCGTGTGCTCTTCATCACCCAAAAACATCTCCTGCTTTATGAGATAGCATTCTTGCACTCTCCTGTGTGTTCCTATAGTTAGCCCTAAGACAGAGGCTAGCTCAGAACATAAGTAACTGTTCCCTACACCAACGGACTTGTATAACCTCGTATGGAAACTAGTAATAAGGGCTTTCTCTTCAGTCCAACACTCTTGCTGGGAAACAGAGCGAGTTGCTATTTGCTCTTGTTTATGGTCCAGATGCACTTTATGTGGCTGTTCTTCCTCTGAATGACACTTAATTGGCTAGAACATGAACTGAGATGCAATTCACTCGCGTTTACGAAGTCAATTGATATGCCTTACCCCAACTCTGCTTGAGATAATCTCTTCATACTGTGTTTCTACTGGATACTGAGCTATCGAACAAAGTGGTTGCTTCTAATTAAACTATACGGTTTGGATCTTAGTTTCACTCATATTGGAACTTAAGTACAAGTTCTTGTCAATTGTATTGCCTCAGCGAGTCTTTTGACTGTTTTATGCCAGCAATGGCAAGAAGTTGTTAGCTGGTGACTGGGCGGTGTTTCGTCGTGGTCGCGGCCTTTTCCTGTCTTTTTGCTGTCGGTTACTGATCCAGCTGGGACCTCCTGCTCCCCTAAGCTATCTTTCCCCCAACCCTTGCCCTCCATTAACCCCCCTTACCCCCTGTTTGCTCATGTAGATCTCATCCATTTCTCTGTTGTTGGGTAATCCCTGTGTCTTTCTTAGGGTCCTCTTTACTAGGTAGCCTCCCTGGAGTTGTGAGTTGCAGTCTCGTTATCCTTTGCTTTATATCTAGTATCCACTTATGAGTGAGTACATACCATGTTTGTCTTTCTGAGTCTAGGTTACCTCACTCAGGATGATTTTTTCTAGATCCATCCATTTGCCTACAAACCTCATGATGTCATTGTTGAGAAAAGAAGATCTCTGTGTCTTTTTAGGGTCCTCTTTACTAGGTAGCCTCCCGCAGTCTGGTTATCCTTTGCTTTACATCTAATATCCACTTATGAGCGAGAACATACCATGTTTGTCTTTCTGAGTCTGGATTACCTCACTCAGGATGATTTTTTTCTAGTAATATATTACATTTACCATCTTAAGGTATAATACTACACCTGATTTGAATATTTTGTCAAATTCTTTTTATGAAGCCACTGAGATAGTCCTATGAGTTCTGTCCTTCATTCTACTACTATACCTCATTTATTGGCTTGCAAATATTGAATTATCCTCGTATTTCAGGTGTACGTGAATCACAGATGATCAGGCTGAGTGATTCTCTCAACATGTTATTGATTTTATTTTGTTACATTTTATATAAAATGAGGATTTCAAATAACTTAGAAGCAAAAAAAAAGATGGACAAACCAATTGAAACATGAGCAAAAGACTCAAAGATATGTCTTAAAAGAAGACCCCCCACATATTGCTGTCTGCTGCATTATGTAAGTGAGCTGGGATAGCACTGGAGAGCTGGTGAGGATGAGGAAGAGTTGCTGGGCTGACCAGGCCCAGAACCAGGGCTATGTTGGCCCATCCCAATATGCACCACATCTATGATCAATTGGAGCATGTGAAGAAGTCAATCCTGCAGATTTAAAGCTTCAGGATCTCCATTACACAGGACAATCACAGGATATCTAAGAGGAGACTCAGGGCTTTTTTTTTTTTTTTAGGTTTTCCTGTTTTTATTTTACAATACAATTCAGTTCTACATATCAGCCACGGATTCCCTTGTTCTCCCCCATCCCGCCCCTCTCCCCTTCCCCCCAGCTCACCCCCATTCCCACCTCCATCATGGAAAAGCCTCCCCCGAGTACTGAGATCAACCTGGAAGACTTAGTCCAGGTAGGTCCAGTCCCCTCCTCCCAGGCCAAGCCAAGCGACATTGCATAAGCCCCAGGTTTCAAACAGCCAACTCATGCAATGAGCACAGGACCTGGTCCCACTGCCTGGATGCCTCCCAAACAGATCAAGCCTATCAACTGTCTCACCCATTCAGATGGCCTGATCCAGTTGGGGGGCCACTCAGCCATTGGTTCATAGTTCATGTGTTTCCATTCATTTGGCTATTTGTCCCTGTGCTTTTTCCAACCTTAGTCTCAACAATTTTCGCCCATATAAACCCTCCTCTTTCTCGCTAATTGGACTCCCGGAGCTCCACCCAGGGCCTAGCCGTGGATCTCTGCATCCAGATCCCTCAGTCATTGGATGGGGTTTCTAGCACGACAATTAGGGTGTTTGGCCATCCCATCACCAGAGTAGGTCAGTTTGGGCTGTCTCTCAACCATTGCCAGCAGTCTATTGTGGGGGTATCTTTGTGGATTTCTGTGGGCCTCTCTAGCACTTTGCTTCTTCCTATTCTCATGTGGTCTTCATTTACCATGGTCTTCTATTCCTTGTTCTCCCTCTCTGTTCTTGATCCAGCTGGGATCTCCTGCTCCCCCAAGCTCTCTTTCCCTCGAAACTCACCCTTCAACACCCCCACTCATGTCCAGGTTGTTCATGTAGATCTCATCCATTTCTCCATCATTGGGCGATCCCTCTGTCTTTCTTGGGGGCCTGTTTCCAGGTAGCCTCCCTGGTGATGTGAGTAGCAGTCCAGTCATCCTTGTTCCACATCTAGTATTCTCCTATGAGTGAGTACATACCATGTTTGTGTTTCTGAGTCTGGGTTACCTCACTCAGGATGATTTTTTCTAGATCCATCCATTTGCCTGCAAACCTCATGATGTCATTGTTTTTTCTCCGCTGAGTAGTATTCCATTGTGTATATGTACCACATTTTATTTATCCATTCTTCAGTTGAAGGGCATCTAGGTTGTTACCAGGTTTTGGCTATTACAAACAATGCTGATATGAACATAACTGAACAAGTGCTCTTGTGGTATGATTGAGCATTCCTTGGGTATATGCCCAAGAGTGGTATAGCTGGATCTTGGGGGAGATTGATTCCCAATTTTCTAAGAGAGTGCCATATTGATTTCCAAAGTGGATGTACAAGCTTGCATTCCCACCAGCAGTGGAGGAGAGTTCCCCGAGTTCCACATCCCCTCCAGCATAAGGTGTCTTCAGTGTTTTCGATCTTAGCCATTCTGACAGGTGTAAGGCAGTATCTCACAGTTGTTTTGATTTGCATTTCCCTGATAATTAGGGATGTTGAGTAATTCCTTAAATGTCTTTCAGCCATTTGAGTTTCCTGTGTTGAGAATTCTCTGTTTAGTTCTAAAGCCCATTTCTCAATTGGACTGTTGGTCATTTTGATGTCTAATTTCTTGAGTTCCTTATGTATTCTGGATATCAGTCCTCTGTCAGATGTGGGGTTGGTGAAGAACTTTTCCCATTCTGTAGGCTGTTGCTTTGCCTTGTTAACCGTATCCTTTGCTCTACAAAAGCTTCTCAGTTTCAAGAGCTCCCATTGATTGATTGTTTCTCTCAGTGTCTGTGCTACTGGCGTTATATTTAGGAAGTGATCTTCTATACATCCCTCCATGATATAAGTCTTGGAACGATCGGGAATACAGGGAGCATACCTAAACATAATACAGGCAATTTACAGCAAGCCAACAGCCAACATCAAATTAAATGAAGAGAAACTTAAAGCATTTCCACTAAAATCAGGAATGAGGCAAGGTTGTCCGCTCTCCCCAGACTTATTTAATATAGTACTTGAAGTTCTAGCCAGAGCAATAAGACAACATAAGGAGATTTAAGGGGATACAAATTGGAAAGGAAGAAGTCAAGCTTTCACTATTTGCAGATGACATGATAGTATACTTGTGTGACCCCAAAGATTCCACCCAGGAACTGATAAAGCTTATAAACACCTTCAGCAACATAGCAGGATACAAGATCAACTCAAAAAAATCAGTAGCCCTCTTATATACAATTGACAAACAGACTTAGAAGGAAATTAGTGATACATCACCCTTTACAAGCCACAAATGTCATAAAATACTTTGGGGTAACACTAACCAAGCAAGTGAAGGACCTATATAAAAAGAACTTTAAGTCCCTGAAGAAAGAAATTGAAGAAGATGTCAGAAAATGGAAAGATCTCCCATGCTCATGGATAGGCAAGACTAACATAGTAAAAATGGCAATTTTACCAAAAGCAATCTACAGATTCAATGCAATCCCCACCAAAATACCGACACAATTCTTCACAGACCTGGAAAGAATAATACTCAACTTCATATGGAAAAACAAAAAACCCAGGATAGCCAAAAGAATCCTGTACGATAAAACAACCTCTGGAGGCATCATGATCCCTGACTTCAAGCTCTATTATAGAGCTACAGTAATTGAAACAACTTGGTACTGGCATAAAAACTGACATGTGGACCAATGGAATTAAATTGAAGACCCTGACATTAATCCACACACCTATGAACATATAATTTTTGACAAAGAAGCCAAAATTGTACAATGGAAAAAGAAAACATCTTCAACAAATGGTGCTGGCATAACTGGATATCAACATGTACAAGGCTGCAAATAGATCCATATCTGTCACCGTGCACAAAACTTAAGTCCAAGTGGATCAAGGACCTCAACATAAATCCAGCTACTCCGAACCTGCTAGAAGAGAAAGTAGGAAGTAGTCAGAGAGGGCTTTGTATCGATAGTGAAGTAGAAATCAAAGGCTTCGAACCAGACCAATGACCAATTGCAATGAACACTTGCAAGTAAAGATGTATGAACTAAAGGGTGTACTGTGTGACTCACTGTGTCACACTACAGCTTCCATGATGAAATTTTGTTTTCTTTTTTAATTTTTTTTTCTTTTACAGGGTAAGTTGCAAGGGCAGAGGTCAATTGTGGAGGGATGAATGAAATCAGGATGCATGGGAACAGAATGCATGGTATAAAATCCATAAAGAATCAATAAAAAGTTAAAAATTAAAGGCAAACAAATATGAGGAAAAAAGCAGAAATGTTTAATAGATTCTTGAAATTTGCACAATATCATTAATCATCAGGAAAATGAAAGTTAATACCAACCACACCACACACCAGGATGATTGACATCCTGTGCTAGATGGAGCAGAGTGGTGAAAGATTTTTTTAATTGACTCTGACAAAGGTTCCCAATTTAAAATTTATGAACTACTTGTGGAATTTCATTCCATTTTCCATGCCACAACTGAACACAAATATTTGAAATAGCAGAAAATGAATCCACTGAAAATGGAACATTACGTGTGCATATACAAACAAATAAAAAACATAATTTTTACAAATTTCAATCCATTTGTCAGGAAAAACTGAAAAAAATATAAAATTCACTGATTGATATGGAATTTTTAACTTTCATTCTAGCCTCTATCTTACATTTTGCTATGATTGTGTTCCTATCAGGTGAGACAAGTGGGATCAACTGCTTACTTGAATATGAAAACTAAAGTATGCATATTAATTCATATGGAGATATCTTTAATATTTTCTTTTTCATGTGGTACAGTCTCAAGGACAATATATTATATTTGGTCTAAGGACTAAGGAGAAAACAAGCTTTTTTCAGGGAGTTAGCAGCAGAGTTACAAAACATCGTTCAGTTTTTCTTTTTCTTTTACTGAAAATAGATCTTTGTCATATAATACATTCTTATTATGGTCTCCCTCAACCAACTACTTCCAGTTCTGTCCCCAATTCACTTTCATCCATATCCATATACTTTCTATCCCTCCTTTGAAAACAAACAGGCTTCTAAGAAATAATAATAAGATAAAACTATACAAAAAGTCTGAACAGGAGAAAGCAACCAAACAGAAGAAAAACAACTAAAAAAATAACATGAGAAGCACATATAGATGCAGAGACATAGTCTTTGAAACACAGAAATGCCATAAACACACAAAACCAGAAGCCATAATATATAGGCAAATGATCTATAAGAATAATTTTTAAAAAGGCTCTAACACAATATTATGAGACAAAGAAACTCCAAAGATGCAACTGAGGTCATTTTGTGTTGGCCCTCTATTGCTGGGCATTGGACCTGCTCTTAAGAGTGGTATAGGTGGATCTTGAGGTAAATGTATTCCAGCATTCCTTAGGAGCCACTACACTGATTTCCATAATGAATATACAAGTTTACACTCCCACCAGCAATGGAAGAATGTTCTATTTGCTCCACATCCTCACCAGCAAGAGCTGTCACATTTGTTATTGATCTTAGCCATTCTGACATGTATAGGATGAAATCTCGAAGTAGTTTTGACTTGCATTTTCCTGATGACTAAAGATGTTGAACATTTCTTTAAGTGCTTCTTAGCCATTTGTGTTTCCTCTTTTTAGAATTCTCTGTTTAGATCTGTACCACAAGTTTTAATTGGGCTATTTGGTTTTTGATGTTCAGGTTTTTTTTTTTAGTTCTTTATATATTTTGGGTATTAGCCCTCTATTGGATGTGTATTTGATAAAAAACAATTTCCCATTCTGTAGCCTGCCACTTTGTTCATATGATGGCATCCTTTGCCATGAAGAAGCTTTTTTTGTTTCATGTGGTCCCATTTATTAATCGTTGATTTTAGTGTCTGTGCTAACAATGTTCTGTTCAGAAAGTCTTTTCCTGTGCCAATGATTCAAGGTTATTCTCCACTTTCTCTTCTATCAGAATCACTGTATTTGGCCTTATGTTTAGGCCCTTGACCCATTTGGAGTTGAGTTTTGTGCAAACAGACTAAGTATAAATCTATTTGTCTTCTTTTACATGCAACCATCCAGTTTGACCAGCACCATTTCTTAAAGATGCTGCACCTTTTCAGGTGTATATAATCTGGCATCTAAAAAAAGTCAGGTGTCTATAGGTGTGTAGACTTCATTCTGTTGTGAAGGGGTCTTCAACTCTATTCCACTGAGCAATGTGTCTTTTTTTGTGCCAGACTTATGCTGTTTTTATTACTGTAGCTTTGAGATTGGGGATGGTGAAATTTCCAGCAGTTAGTTCTTTTATTACTCAGGACTGATTATTTTGCCATCCTTTTTTTGTGTGTTTCCATATGAAGCTAAAATTTGTATTTTCAAGTTCTGTGAAGAATAGTGTGTGAAGGTCAATGTGTGATTTAAGCTGTAGTAGAGTTTTTTTTTTTCTTTTTTACAAATGTGGTTGCCCATGTGTTTGTGGCATGCATGTTAAGAATTTAAATGTCCTTTTGGTGAATTTTTTCCTTTGATGAACATGTAAGGTCCATCCCATATATTTTGATTAGTTTTGGTTTGAAGTCTATTTTTGTCAGATATTAAAATGGATACACCACCTTGCTTCTTAGATCCACTCTATTGCACCCATTAGTTGCACTTCTTGTGTATCAGCCTTTGCAGATTCTTCCTCCCAAAATGGAAAGAAGATACTAAAACCCCTAGGGACTTCACTGAGTATGAGCACTAGACTTAGAGAGAAAAGTGTTGGGGGACTGAGGCAGACAAGAGTTTTGAAAGTGCATGCAAGAAACTCACATCAACATCAATGATAGAATTGCCTCAGAGTAAAGAGTTGGAAAAAAGGTTTCCCAAGCAAATGGACCCAAGAAACAAACTGGCATATCTATCCCAATATCTAACAGAATACACTTCCAACTAAAGTTAATCAAAAAAGATATAGAAAGACACTTCATTCTCTCTAAAGGAAAAAATCCAAGATGATGTCTCAGTTCTGAACATCTATGCTCCAAACACAAGAGCACCCCCATTTGTAAAAAAAAAAAAAACATTACAAATGCTTAAATCACATACTGACCCTTACACATTGATAGTAGGAGACTTCAATACTCTACTCTTACCAATGGACTAGTCATCTAGACAAAAACAAAACAGAAAAGTACTGAAACTAACAGATATTACAAACCAAATGGACCTAATAGATATATACAGAACATTTCACCCAAACAAAAAAGAATATACCTTTTTCACAGCACCTCATGGAACTTTCTCCAAAATTGACCACATACTCAGTCACAAAGCAAGTCTCAACTGATATAATAAAATTTAAATAACCTGCTGTATCTTGTCAGACTTCCATGGATTAAAACTGGATTTCAACAGTAAAAACGACAGAAAGACTACAAATTCATGGAAACTGAACAGCTCTCTATTGAATTATCACTGGTTCAAGGAAGAAATAAAGGAAGAAATTAAAGATTTCCTAGAATTTTATTAAACTGATGCACAGCATACCAAAACTTATGGGATTCAATGAAATCAATGCTGAGAGAAAAGTTCATAGCAGTGAGTGCCTCCGTAAAGAAATTAGATCTCATACCAGCAACTTAACAGCACACCTGAAAGCTCTAGAACAAAAAGAAGCAAACACACCCAAGAGAAGTAGATGGCAGGAAATAATCAAATTCAGGGCTGAAGCCAATAAAATAGAAACAAAGAGAACAATACAAAGAATCAATGAAAAAAAAAAGTTGGTTCTTTGAGAAAATCAACAAGATAAACTAACCCTTATCCAAATTAACTAAAAGGCAGAGAGAGGATATCTAAATTAAAAAAAAATCAGAAACAAAAAGGGAGACTGAACCAATAACCAGGGAGTCAGCATGGGACTGATCTAGGCTGTCTGCATATATGTCTTCATGTGAGACTCCTAACAGTAAGAGTAGGGGCTGTCTCTGACACTGTTGCCTGGATTTAGGACCCATTCCTCCTACCATACTATTTCTTCCAGCCTAATAGGAGAGTATGTGCCTAGTCTCACTGAAACTTGATATGTTGTGGCTGGCTGACATCCTGAGAAACCTGCCCTTTTCTGAAGAGAAACAGAGGCAGAAGAGTGGATGGGGAGATGGAGGGGGGGAACTGGGAGGAGAGGAGGGAGAAAAAACTTTGGTCAGGTTGTGAAAACAAAATAAATAAATAAAAAGGAAAAAAAAAATAAAGTAACATACCTGACTAAAATATGCATAAAAAGCTTCCCTTATTTGATAGTAATAATGTTAACTTGATAATTAGAAAGTGATATCCTATGTATGATAGTAAGAAGAGCAACTATGTTAATGGGAATAAGTTAAAAAATATGAATTATCAAGTATTTTTTTTGTAAATTTTGTGATGCACTTAAAACAGGAATCAATAAAATATTTCTTTAATTTACTTTATTCATGTTCATGTATTACATATGGGCAAGTGTCATGTGGCATGGCATGAGTGTGTAGATCAAGGACAATTTGTGAGAATTAGTTCTTTCCTTTTACCCTATGTGTTCCAGTTATTGACATCAGGCTTGACAGCAACTGCCTTTACTTTCTGAGCCATCTCTGCCATAGAAGTGAAGATTCAACATTGTTTTGATAGAAATTCATTACAAAGATAAACTAATGTAAATATTTAATGTATTTCTTAAAACGTAACAAAAAGCCATGATTCCTTTTCAGATTATCATAAATTGATTCAAATGTTAAAATGAAAAATTAACATACATGCGAAGTCAGGACAATTTTATGAATAAATAATAAAGGTAGAGAATTATTTCCATTCCAACTAATTTTAGCAGAATTTAAAGTTTATTGTTAAAATGTAATTTGGATCCAAGATTAATTCAAATAATGTTTAAATTTAAATTGGAGCAGTACTTTTGGTTATAATGAAACAGATACATGTGACATAAAATTTTGGAATATTGCTCTAAATAGGCTATTCTACAAAATACACATTATTCATTATTAGACGTAAAACTAGTAAATTTAACCTATGTAAAATTAATATTTTCTTTATGACAAAATTAAACAAAATGTAAGATCTATGCACATGTCCAACCTAAGAAAAAGGCTGATTTCTGCATTGTGCAGTCTTGCTTATAAAAAATAGCAAAAAAGCCAGTAATTCTGTAACAATGGAAAGATGAGCAGATATGGTGGTGCTTGCCTTTAATCTCATCACTTAGGAGTCAGAAGCTAGCAGAGTTCCATGAATTTGATCTACACAGGGATTTTTAGGCCAGCCAGGGCTATATAGTGTGTCTCCACATCAAAAGAGAAATAAAAAGAAATGGAAAAATGAAGTGCTTATTAGTACTCTGTAAGGGAACATTGTGATGAGAATTTGAACAAACGTAATCAGTGTGAAGATCATTTGCTATGTTTATGAAACTGAAGAGCAAGTTCATGTGACAAGTTCCCATTTTATTGATATCAGGCCTACAGGGGAATGTACACAGAAAAATGCAAGAAAAAAAAACGGAATTATCCATCAGAGGTAAAGAATCAAGTGTGCTATGTTTCTAACAGTATTCTACATCACTGAGTAAGAATCAGGTTCATTTACTGTACAGATAGACATTTACGTTCAGAAGGAATGACAAGATATTTGCATTTGTTTATAATAGGGGAGGCTAAAATAAATCTGCTTGCTACTAGGAAATAGAACTATGGGTTTAGATTTCTGCTTAGGGATCAGAAATTTATTTTTCATTGGATAAAATTTTTAGCATTATATGTTGTACTTTTAATATTTATGCTGTCATTTAAAAAGCATCATAAATTATATTATAGTCATATAGAGAAACAGAAAGAATAAAAACTGTTAGAGTTACTAATACACTTAGATATTTGATTGAAAATATAGTAGAGTGGGGACAGGACAAGGAAATCTTTGATTCATTACAATTTCTGCATTGTTTAATAAATTCCATATATAATTAGGTAATTGGTATATTAACCATGTAGAAAACATCAACAGAATGTTACACAAAATGTATTTCAAAATTGAGTGATGTGATCTCAGAAAGTATAAAATAATGTATTTGTTAAACATTATTATTACTAAATCCAGACAAAACTGTTATCAGTTATTAGTTTGAGTTTTCTAAAACTACTTTGCACATCATTAATGTCACATCTTTTGTCTTATTGCATAAGTTATCAACAAATTAAATTTATTAAGTCAGTTGAAACACATTTTGTACTTATTGAAGATACACTTATAAAAACATAAATTCATATTCATCTCATGAAAATTCTGTCTAAAATATTGCTTTTTGTGATTGTACAGTATCTTGTTCTGCATATTTTACTAAATGAGATAGGTTTGCAATATTATCTCCCCTTTTTTAAATATATTTCACACATGGGTGTGTTACCGATTATAATTTTTTAAGACTGATGGCAGGATGAGTATATAAATTTACTAAAATATGTGTAATTGTATGCTTTTTTGGTTCAGTGTCAATGTGTGTCAATTGTACCTCAATTAAGTTATAAAACGGAAATATTTATATTAAAATGTAATTGGCTTTCTCTTTTTTTGGAGGAGCGCTCCACCCAGCTCCTAAATAAAGACACAGAGACATATTCTTAGTTACAAATGTCTGGCATTAGTTTAGCTTATTTATACCCAGCTTTTCTAACTTAAATTATTCTGTTTTTCTTCTACATTTTGCCTCTGGGCTTTTTTTCTTTCCCTTTTTCTATATGTATTTCTTTGCTTCTTACTCTGTGGCTGCCTGGGTGACTGAGTGGCTGGCCCCTGGCATCTCCCTTCTTCTCTCCTCCTTCTTCCTCTTGTTCTTCTCTCTTGAGCTGAGATTTCTCCTATCTATTTTCTCTGCCCACCAACCCAGCCTATACTTTTTCCTGCTTAACTCTTGGCTGTTCAGCTCTTTATTAGATGAATCCGGTGCCTTAAGCAGGCAAGGGGAAACAAATGCAACACATCTTTATATAATTAAGCAAATGCAACAAAAACAAATGTAATACACCTTTACACATATTAAGTAATATTCTGCAGGGTAAACAAATGTGACACTTCTTTGCCTAGTTAAAATAATATTCTACAACAATAAAACTATAGTTAAACTTTCTCTCCATTTTATTTATTTTTTAAAGCTAGCAGACAAGGTAGTGGACTTCATTCTGGCATTTTCATATATATTTTGTTCTTTCTATTCTTCCTGCTCTACTCCCTTCCTCTGTTCCCCTGCCTACTATGTGTTGGTGCCCCCTTCCTCTTGATAATTTGCTTCTACTTTCATACCACATATATTCTCTTATCCTCTTCTCTTTGCCCCATTTAAGATTTTCCCCCCTCTCTGGTTCATATTTCTAGACATGGACACATGAACACACATTAAGATCTAGGGTCTACTTGGAACATAGTCCAGTTACTCTGAACCTGATAGAAGAGAAAGTAAGAAGTAGTTTTGAACACATTGGCATAGGAGATCACTTCCTAAATATAACACCAGTAGCACAGACACTGAGAGAAACAATCAATGGGACCTCTTGAAACTGAGAAGCTTTGGTAGAGCAAAGAACACAGTCAACAAGACAAACTGACAGCCTACAGAATGGGAAAAGGTCTTCACCAACCCCACATCTGACAGAGGACTGATATCCAGAATATATAAAGAATTCAAGAAATTAGACATCAAAATGCCCAACAGTCCAATTAAGAAATGGGTTATAGAACTAAACAGAGAATTCTCAACACAGGAAACTCAAATGGCTGAAAGACATTTAAGGAATTACTCAACATCCCTAATTATCAGGGAAATGCAAATCAAAACAACTGTGAGATACTGCCTTACACCTGTCAGAATGGCTAAGATCAAAAACACTGAAGACACCTTATGCTGGAGAGGATGTGGAAATAGGGAACTCTCTTGCACTGCTGGTGGGAATGCAAGCTTGTACAACCACTTTGGAAATCAATATGGCACTTTCTTAGAAAATTGGGAATCAATCTCCCCCAAGATCCAGCTATACCACTCTTGGGCATATACCCAAGAAATGCTCAATCATAACACAAGGGTACTTGCTAAGTCATCAGCATTGTTTGTAATAGCCAAAACCTGGAAACAACCAAGATGCCCTTCAACTGAAGAATGGATAAATGAAATGTGGTACATAAACACAATGGAATACTACTCAGCAGAGAAAAACAATGACATCATGAGGTTTGCAGGCAAATGGATGGATCTAGAAAAAATCACCCTGAGTGAGGTAACCCAGACTCATCAAGACAAACATAGTATGTACTCACTCATAAGTGGATACTAGATATAAAACAAAGATGACTAGACTGCTACTCACAACTCCAAGGAGACTACGTAGAAAACAAGACCCTAAGAAAGACACAGGGATTGCCCAGTGACTGAGAAACTGATGAGATCTACATGAGCAACCTGGACATGAGTGAGGGTAATGAAGGACAAGGGTCAAGGGAAAGAGAGCTTAGAGGAGTGGGAGATCCCAGCTGGATCAAGAACAGAGAGGGAAAACAAGGAATAAGAGACCATGGTAAATGAAGACCACATGGGAATAGGAAGAAGCAAAGT
Source organism: Peromyscus leucopus (assembly GCF_004664715.2). Lineage (NCBI taxonomy): Eukaryota > Metazoa > Chordata > Mammalia > Rodentia > Cricetidae > Peromyscus > Peromyscus leucopus. The sequence goes on from NC_051083.1 coordinate 51,239,897, forward strand.
GCTAGAGAGGTCCCCAGAAGTCCACAAAGATACCCCCACAATAGACTGCTGGCAATGGTTGAGAGAAAGCCTGAACTGACCTACTCTGGTGATAGGATGGCAAAACACCCTGGCTGTCATGATAGAACTCTTGTCCAATGACTGATGGAAGTGGATGCAGAGATCCATGGCCAGGCTGCAGGTGGAGCTCCAGGAGTCCAATTGGCGAGAAAGAGGAGGGATTGTATGAGAGAGAATTGTTGAGACCAAGGTTTGGAAAAGCACAGGGACAAGTAGCCAAACTAATGGAAACACATGAACTATGAACCAATAGCTGAGGAGCCTCCAACTGGATCAGGGCCTCTGGATAAGTGAGACAGTTGATTAGCTTGAACTGTTTGGGAGACCCTCAGGCAGTGGGACTGGGACCTGTCCTCAGTGCATGAGCTGGCTGTTTGGAACCTGGGGTGTATGCAAGGAAACTTCCCTCAGCCTGGGAGGAGGGGATTGGACCTGCCTGGACTGAATCTACCAGGTTAAGCTGAATCCCCAGGGGAGTCTTTGCCCTGGAGGAGATAGGAATGGGGGGGGGTAGGCAGAAGGCGGGGAGGGGGGCAGGAAGGGGGAGGATAGGGGAATCCATGGCTGATATGTAAAATTAAGTTAAATTATAAAATAAAAAAAAAAATCTAGTGTCTACCTATGAGAGAAAATGTGTATTATTTGTCTTTTGAGTCTGGCTTATTAACTTTGTACACATCATTTGTTATTTTAAAATTAAACAGATCCACTTTTCTGTTTGGTAATTATTACTAATGGTATTTTTTTGTAATTGAAATTGGCTGTTTATGATTGTTTTAATGGCATAAACAAAAATCAATGCTTTTTTCTTTTTCATATACAGATTTCAGTAGCCTGTTTTTAGCTTGCTTTCTCAAATTAACTACAGATCCATGGTGACAAAAATTGTAGTACAATTTGGAGCGTTCTTGGGGGCATAGAGCAACTAAAATTCCTTTCTGGTTGTGTTTCATTATAAAATAGTGTCCCAAATATTTCAGAAAAATAAATGTGTTTTTCTTTCTGAAATTTTACCTCTTTCTGAATTTTTAAAAATTTGTATAACCAGACTTTAGTGCAATTAAAATTTGAATTGTTTTAAATTTTTTAATATTTGGATTTTGCATCCCTTAATTTTTCAATTAAAAATTCAAGAAGTATTATTCTTTCTCAAGCAAGTCAAATGTGAAAGATGAAGGAACATTTGCTACCAAAAGGAATATAGTAGAAATTCATTTGCTCTCTTAAGCTCAAAGTTTGGAACAACACATCACATTATTGTTGTGTGATAATGCTCTTGTACACTGTAAAGATTTGTCACTCCTATTGGTTTAATAAAACGATGATTGGCCAGTAGCCAGGCAGGAAGTGTAGGCGGGGTGACCAGACTAGGAGAAGGCTGGGAAGAGGAAAGAGAGAGACCAAGTCACCAGCAAGAGGCAGAGGAAGTAACATGAGAATGCTGGACTGAGAAAAATTACCAAGCTACATGGCTAAACATAGACAAGAATTATGGGTTAATTTAAGCATAAGAGCCAGTTAGTTATAAGCCTGAGCTATAGGCCAAACCATTTATAATTAATATAAGTCTCTTGTGTATTTATTTGGGACTGAACAGCTGCAAGACCAGGCCAGACAGAAATTTCTGTCTACACACTGTTATTGGAATGAGGGCATATGTGTGACATGCAGCCTAGAAGACACACATGTATTAGTTTAAATAGAATGTGGTATATATACACAATGGAATACTACTCAGCAGAGAAAAACAATGACATCATGAGGTTTGCAGGCAAATGGATGGATCTAGAAAAAATCATCCTGAGTGAAGTAACCCAGACTCAGAAAGACAAATATGGTATGTGTGATACCTCAGTAAAACCCCCCCACTCTATCCCCTACAGACAAAGAGAAGTTTAAACCAGGATTCGTAAGTGTAGATAAGAACTTAGACCCCTTTTCCCAGTTGGCTGTATCTGCTACAGGGACTTTGGAAAACCCAGTCAGGATATTCGACCAAAAGACTAAAAAGGGAGGCGGGTTAAAATAAATTATATGTGCCTTTAAGAACTAGCCTCACAAAGAAAAGGGAGGTAGAGCTCCTTCCAACCTCCCTGCTGTGAGTGAGAGATTTGGAAGAGCCTCCCTGGAGGCTTGTAAACTTAGAAAACACCTTACTTTTGCATTCTGTACCTAAAGTCTCCAGTGGTGGCTTTGGGGACATGATCTAGGCACAACAAGACCCTCACTCTATTGTCTCAAAAAGGGGGCCTTAGACAAAGATATCTCAATATAGATAGACCCAGGCCAGTTTCAAGTCCCCAGAAATGATGGCGCCAGCCCCAAGAACAAAAGAACAGAGTCAGGATGTCTGATGGTAACCAATTAACCGCGAGATGCCCCTCTCCAGAGATAACATGACCAGACCCCGGAGATGAGTTGTAAAACTCCTGACAAGGCAAACAGATAAGCTAAAATAAGACAAAGTCCAGGCCTGGGAAAAACTGGACCAATCAAGGATGGACTCGTACTAACCCCCTCCCCTCTAAGAAATTTTATGGGTTTTGCCTATAAAAACTAACTTCCCCAAGAAAGAGTAACTCTTCTCTGCCTCATTTGAGATGGCTTGAGTTGAGTTCCCTGTCATGACTTGAAACAGATAAACCTTGCTTTTGCATTCTGGTATGCTCGTCCTTGGTGGTCTCTCTGGGGGTTACGATCTGGGCACAACAGTATGTACTCACTCATAGGAGGATACTAGATGTGGAACAAGGATGACTGAACTGCTACTCACAACACCAGGGAGGCTACCTGGAAAACAGGATCCCAAGAAAGACACAGGGATCACCCAAATGACAGAGAAATGGATGAGATCTACATGAACAGCCTGGACATCAGAATCACCAAAGGAATCAGCTCTGATGCCCAGATGGCAGGGCCCATTCAAGATTCGCTGAATGAGGGAAAATGTCAGAGAGAAATCCTGGAACCCTTATTTTCCAAACATTCCTTCACTTCCTTCCTCTAGAGAAACATCTGCCCTGGCCCTGTAATTCAGAAGTACAAGTGCATGACTGTCATCATGCTGGGTCAGTGCTCTGCAAAATATATTCTCTGGAGAATTTGCAAAAATATAGACTGTTTATGGATTTCTTATCAATAAGCCTGCTTGGGGCCCAAGGAAAATGTTTCTAGCTGCTGTTTTGGTAATCATGGTGCTTCTGGTGGATGACCCAGACTTTGAAAAATATGAGGTTTTCAAGAAATTAGAGTTAAATGTCTCATGGGATCCTGAACGGGAAAATCTTTTGAAGTCAAATACATGCCACTGATCTTGGAAGATATAAATGGACAAAAGGAACTTTAGGGAGTGAGGATCAGGTGATGGTGGATATTCAAGATCATTGCAAAAGAAATCCTTTATGCTCACTAAACATCTAGTTCTATATTGCAACATAAGGGATCAAGGTACCTATAGTCTTTACTTCACATGGCTTACATTGACCTAACACAATAGAAATAGTTTGATTTCTGACACATATCTTTAAAATTAAATCATAGTATTCACAGCTGTACATTTTTCCAAGAGCTAACTGATTCTTTAGAGAATTCCATACTATCCCCCACATATCAAGAGTTCTACTATCCAAATAGCTGATTATTATACAATCTTAAATCATAAATCAAATTAATGATATCATAATCCATTCATTAAATTACACACATATATACATACACACAAATATATATATATAATATATATATATATATATATATATGTACACATGCTGGGCTAAACCTTAAGGAAACTTGCATTAAAAATAAAAAATTTTGTTTTTAAGACTTAAAAAAAAGAAAACCAGTGAGCTTGTTTTTTGGAGCCCACTCCCTATGGTAGGACACCTTGCACAGCCTTGATGCAGGGGGAGAGGCTGGGACTTGCCTCAACTGAATGTGCCAGGTGCTGCTGACTCCCCTTAGGAGGTCTCACCTTCTTGTAGGAGGTAATGGGTGGTGGGTTGGTGGGGAGAATTCTGGGGGAGGAGTAGTGAAGAGGGGGATCTGTGATTGGTATGTAAAATGCATAAAAATTTCTTAATAACAAAATTAAAAAAATCAGATGTCGAGAATCTTGGAAAAAGACTGTTGATGAATGAGGAAGGGGATTTGATAGTAATTGGATGAAGATAAAAGAGGATGGGGGATGAAGGAGTAACCAGAATACATTGTATACATGAGGGAAATTATCAAATAAAATAATCAATGTAATTTTTTATTAAGAAAAATTTCTTATTCTTTTCACATATTAATCAAAGATCCCCCTCTTTCCTCATCCTGCCCCTCCAGCCTCCCCCCAAACCCACTCCCCCATTCCCTCACACAGCCTTGAGGCAGGGGGAGGGGCTTGGATATGCCTCTACCAAATGTATCAATATAAATTTTTAAAAGATAAAAGAAGTAATTATCTCTCCAAAAGTGCAAATTAAAATTATGAAATTATTGTTAAGAAAGTATATGTTTATTACTTCGTAATATTAAACTCTGTAGATGTTCTTGTCTGATACCACTAACCAATCTTAAAGAATTGCTGAGGGATGATTACTAAGTAAAGGAATGCTCCGCTCACATCTGTTATTTTTTAACTGCTGATCTTTTCTCTGCCCATATATTAAGGAAATGTTCAAAATAGGTGATACAGGAATAGATAATAAGAAGTCTTTTCTGATGTTGAATTATGTTCACCAAATAATTATTGGGAAATTAATGAGCCCAAAGCTTTTCAAAAAGAGAATTTGCAGCAATAACAGATTAATGTTTTTTGTTGTTGTTGTTGTTTTTCTTAAGATTCTTTCTGTCTCTATTGATTTTTCCAGAACAACAGACCCCAAGAAAAATGTACAGCTTTATTATTTCTTTGGCATTAGATTAATGAAATGGTATTTATATGTCCCAATAGTCACATTTGGATTTTAAATCTTATTAATAAACAACGCAACTTAAATGAATCAATTTTTAAAAGACAGATAATAAAATGTGCACATGAGGAAGGAGGCTGCACCAACAACATAACCAGTTTGTAGAGAGATGCAAAATGATATGTTGTACAGTTTTCTATATACCAGAAATTTAAGGCAGGGACTTCATGAGATATTAACAGCTTTAAGTTGTCATAACATTGATGACAATGACGAGGAGGTGATAAGGGGAATTATATACTGAAGGACCATAACAGAAAACAATTGTTTGAATTAGTCAACCTGTCCTCAGAAACTATGCTGATTTTGAAGGGTACTGCTTTGGGGATAAGCAGAAAAAAAGCATCATTATAAACCATTAAAGAGTGAGCGAACATAAAGTTGGGTGAGCAGGGAAGTGAGGGGACCCTGAAAGGAGTTGAAGGGGGGAACATTATCAAAATATATTGTATGAAAAAACTTAAATGGAAAATGGAAAATAAATGAAAGATTATATAGGCATGAGAATGGTCTTACCACTTGTGTTTTATCTGAACAGAAAACTACATAATGCAGGGCTTTCATTTTACAGTTAAAAAAGTTACTTTCAAAAATAGAAACAATCTTTAGAATGGAAACAGTACAAATTCTCTTGTTTTTGCTGATTTCACCACCAGAATCTCTCTATGCTTCCTTTCTTTCTTACATCTGTCCTTTCCTTCTTTCTTCTTGATTTTTTGTGCCTCCTTTCTCTCATTCTCTCTACTCCATTTATTTCTCATTTGTAGCATGAATTTTAAAAAGTTCTTATATATAAAATCAAACCCAGGCCAGGTATTGGGGTAAACTGGAAGATCAGAGAGCCAGAGCAAGCCACAGATACCTCACCTCGCTGGATCCTTAGCTGGTCTTGCTTCCTCAGACTGGAGGCCTCTGAGTCCTCATCCAGAATGGCTCTCAGATGAACTGGGCTGCTAGAAGCCTGAAAGCTTAACCAGCCAAATGCTTAACCAGCCAAATGCTTCTAGTTTCTGGTCCCCATGCCTTATAAACCTTTCTGCTTTCTACCACCACTCCCTGGGATTAAAGGTTTGCTTTCTGGGATAAAAGGTGTGAGTCACCATGCTTGGCTATATCCTTGAACACATGGATTTCTGCCTCTGGAATGCTAGGATTAAAGGCATGTGCTACCACTGCCTATCCTCATGTTTAATATTGTGGCTGTTCTGTCTCTGACCCCAGATAAGTTTATTAGCGTGTATAATATTTTTGCAAACACAATACCACCACACTCATTCTTTAATATTATTGAATTTTCCATCAGAGAAATATTCAAATATATGCCATGAATTTAGTTACAACCATAGGTTGCAATATGGTGCAGTGTCTCATAAAATTTCATTGCTTCTCCTAGAAATTGGTACATATATAGGCACAAGATTTAACACACACACACACCTACACAAAAGTATATAAACAATATTATACAATATCTTACTGTGAGTATATGTAATCTTAGTTATTATAAAAGGAAATTTGTAATTATATATGTCTAGATTTAAAGAGAAGCTGTGTTAGTAACTTTTTTACTGCTGTGATAAAACACCATGTCCAATTAAACTTAGAGTTTGTTTGAATGTTTTCTTACAGAGGATTAGATGGCATGGTGACAGAGTGATGGTGTGGTGGCAGAAGTAAAAAGATAAAAAGGGTTCATGTCTTGAAATGCAGCAGGAAGCAGAGAGTGAAAAAAACAGAAATGACTGGAATCTTGAAACTCTCAAAGCTCACTTCCACTCATACACTTCCTCCAACAAGGCAATACCTCCTAAGCCTCCCCAAACAATGCTGTCAACTGTATTCAAGCACCCAAGACTATGGGGAACCTCTCATTCAAACAACCAGAAGAGTTGACTGAAAATTGATAACTGCACATATGTCAGAGAAAGGCAATCTCAGATTAATGCAGCAGTTGATGAACATTGTTTAATGACTTGAAGGTCCAATAATTCTTGACAATGACATTAGATTTTATTTTATCTAAGTTCATTTCTGGTTTACACTCAAAACTGTCTTCACTGAACTTCGATTAATGTTCCTCAAATAAAATAAGGCAAAATCCAGAATCAAGTTGCCAACTTATTACATTCCAAAGGGTTCTTTTAAACATTTTGTATGAAATAGAACAGGAAATATTTTATGTATTTTAAGTATACAGGATTTTCCAACTCAAGATATGAAACAGGGCTGGCCAGTGTATCAAATTTACCCTGCATATGGTGTGCCGATTGTAGCCTTGTTCATTCCAGCTTCAGAGGTAACAATGTGTGTTGAAGTTAGTAACTTGCACCAATTTGTAGTCTGTCTTTTCTCTGGTATATCAAAGTTTCTGCTTCCCTGGTATATCAGAATAAGGTACTGCTATGTAACTATTCCTGACCAATGAACTCTAATCAAACTTGAAATATGTCTCTTAGTAGACAATAGCATGCACTTGTCAGGACTCACGACTACTCTCTTATGCTCTTCTTGTGCTCATAGGGACACATGTATCTAGAAGTGCCACAAAGTCTAACAGATTGGAAAAACTTACTAGCATTTGGACATGGATCCTCTGGAACACTGCCTGAACATGTATCTAGCTATGTTTGAGAGAGAGAAAAACTTATTTCATTAATTTTGCCTTATTTTAAAAATTTTGGTTATTTCAGTACAACCTAGTCTACCCTTATGATCTTCATTTAAAGCTGTACAGAGATAAAATTAGCTTGTAATAAGCTGCATGTAAATAGTTATATGGTTTTTGTCACATGTATGTACTCCTGAAATAGAATCCACAGTCAAATCAGTAAATAGGTTTATCATCTCTTAAAGTTTTCCCCTATGTTTTTTATTTAAACATTGCCATCTCTTCCCTTTCCACCATACAACCTAAGGCAACATTCATTCTTCCCCTTTGAGGGGATATTATGTTCTGTTTAGTTACCAGTCCATGGATGCTTTCTTCTGACTTTGATTATTAAAGGTAGAGCCAATATATATGAGATTTAGAATATTTTTCTGAACAAAAATATTTTCCAGTGAAGTTTATACATAACACATTTTTGTCAGATCAAGAGAAACATTGAGTCAGGTTAGGAAACTAGGTTTCATTACTTACATAGGACAGAATTTCCATTTTTACTCATATTTATTTATCAATTATTTAGAAAGTGATTACATTATCTCTAAGCAAATATACCTTTCCTAGAAATTTTAAACCTTGTAGTTTTAGTATTCTTTGGTATTGCCTTGGGTGCTGTAAAGTGATAATTCTAATTCTACCACTCCATTTACAGTCTTACACAACCATTCTTCTACAAAGATCTTTTGACTTTTGTTCTTTTTTAAATGTTTTTCTATTGAATTGTATATCTCATTTTCTGTATTGAGTACATTGCAATCTATTTATGACATTATGATAAAAAATTCAGACTTTCAGGTGTTCAGATTGTTCACTCTCTGGTCATTTGACCTATTTGAACCCAGTTATTGTACCCTGTTTCCTATTGATAGGGCTCCAGTAGCTATTTTACTCGCATATTGGAACAATAAAACATGAGAGACTTTTTTCATATCTCTCTTATTCAAAAAAAAAAAAACCAAATCACATTTTGTTCATTGAATTGTCTATAGCTTATGCTACTAGAGTATCATTTCAATTGGGTACTTTCTGTGGACATTTTAGAAATTATTTACGTATATTTCAAAGTTTCATGTTCACATACATATTTCACCTTTTAATTTAACATTGCATGATTTTTCTTGAAATACAACTTTATTAATGTCTATTTTCAATACATTGAAAATTATGGTTTCTAATATATTCCCTTACCTGTTTTATGCTGTAACATATAAAACATTTTCACATTTGCTGTATTACTTCTAACATAAATATTCTTTTCGTGACTGCAGTTAAAATACTATGTTAAATATTAAAGGAAATAATTATTTTACTCAAAAAGGTGATAGCATCTATTTGATATTTCAATATTATATGTTTATTTTAAATGCCAAAATTCAATTAATTATTTTTTTTGGTTTTTTATCATTTTTTAATTTATTTTACAATACTATTCAGTTCTACATAATAGCCACAGATTCCCTTGTTCTCTCCCTTCCTGCCCCCCTCCCCTTCCCCACAGCACACCCCCCATTCCCACCGCCTCCAGATCAAGGTTCTCCCCCGAGGACTGGGATCGACCTGATAGACTCAGTCCAGGCAGGTCCAGTCCCCTCTTCCCAGATTGAGCCAAGCGTCCCTGCATAAGTTCCAGATTTCAAACAGCTAACTCCTGCAATGAGCCTAGGACCTGGTACCACTGCCTAGATGCCTCCCAAACAGATCAAGCCAATCGACTGTCTCACCTATTCAGAGGGCCTGATCCAGTTGGGGGCCCCTCAGCCTTTGGTTCATAGTTCATGTGTTTCCATTCATTTGGTTATTTGTCCCTGTGCTTTATCCAACCTTCGTTTCAACCATTCTCGCTCATATAAACCCTCCTCTTTCTCACTAATTAGACTCCCAGCGCTACACCCAGGGCCTAGCCGTGGATGTCTGCATCCAGATTCCTCAGTCCTTGGATGGGGTTTATGGCACAACTATTAGGGTGTTTGGCCATCCTATCACCAGAGTAGGTCAGTTCCAGCTGTCTCTCTACCATTTCCAGCAGTCTTTTGTGGGGGTATCTTTGTGGATTTCTGTGGGCCTCTTTATCTCTTTGTTTCTTCCTTTTCTCATGTGGTCTTCATTTACCATGGTCTCCTATTCCTTGTTCTCCCTCTCTTTTCTTGATCCAGCTAGGATCTCCCGCTCTCTTTCCCTCGACCCTCGCCCTTCATTGCTCCCACCCATGTCCAGGCTGTTCATGTAGATCTCATCCATTTCTCCGTGTCTTTCTTGGGGTCCCGTTTTCCAGGTAGCCTCACTGGTGATGTAACAGTCCAGTCATCCTTGTTCCACATCTAGCATCTTCCTATGAGTGAGTACATACCATATTTGTCTTTCTGAGTCTGGGTTACCTCACTCAGGATGATTTTTTCTAGATTCATCCATTTGTCTGCAAACCTCATGATGTCATTGTTTTTCTCTGCTGAGTAGTATTCCATTGTATATATGTGCCACAATTTATTTATCCATTCTTCAGTTGAAGGGCATCTAGGTTGTTTCCAGGTTTTGGCTATTTGATATTTCTATTTGATATTTCAATATTATATGTTTATTTTAAATGCCAAAATTCAATTAATTAATTATTTTTGTTTGTTTTTTTTTTTTTGAGACAAGGTTTCTCTGTGTAGTTTTGCACCTTTCCTGGAACTCGCACTGTAGACCTGGGTTTTAACATTTTAGTATGTCAGCTAGCCACATGATTCAAAATATATTCTCATTATGGATCAGGGCTGAAGATTTTATATGAACATTCAGTTTGTAAGGGTTACCTATATTTTCAATATACATTTATAAGTATTGGAAATCTCTTTGAAATAATATGATATGTTTTGCAAGGAGTAGCAATACCTTAGTAACAAGGCATTTCTACTTTAATTTTCCTATCCCTTTTATCATATCTGTCATTGCTTTCATTGACTGACCACTTAAAATGGTCAAATGTATTATTAGTACTGTTTTGAACAAAATGCTAATGGTTAGATCAATTAATAATAGAGAAAGATAAAGTTGTCCCTGGTGGCATGGGATTGAAATCCAGCTATTTTGAAGTCTGAGGATGGGTGTTTCAAATCTATAGGACTGACTAGGCTACAGACTGAGTTCATGCCCACTTGGGCAAATAAATGAGACAATGTTTTCAAATAAATATTTTAAAGAGGGCTTGAAGGTAAAGCTCAGTGCCATTGCACTTGCTTGTCTATTTTTGTGTGTGTGTGTGTGTGTGTGTGTGTGTGTGTGTGTGTGTGGTGTTAATACAAGTTCCTCATCTACACTACTTCCCTTTTTAATTAAAGCAATTTTTAGCATATCCTTCAAATAAATTTTACCATGTATTCTGTTCATTTTTGTTTCTCTGGAATTCCCTACATATATTTCAATTTTGAAGGGAAATATTTCATAATAAAAAATTCTAGGGATGGGACTAGACAGATGGTTCAGCAGCTAAGAGAACTACTCTCATTGAGGGCCCTGGTTATGTTCTGACCACATACATGATAGCTCACTGCCATCTGTTGTCACTTCAGTTGCAGGAGATCTCATGCCCTTTTCTCACCTTTGCAGGCAAAAGACATGCATGTGGTATACATACATACATATATATGCAGGGGAAATAATGTACACATAATATAAATGCTAAGGATATGTATATAGGTGGATATACATAAATATATGTATTTATACCTATGTATATAAATATATGTGAATATGTATATAAATACATATATGTATATATACGTACACATTTAATCTAAACACTAAGACTTTTACTCTACTCTCATTTTTATTTATGTGGTATTTGAGAAATCATATCTTTGCTTCTCATTAGGTAAGATGTTTATATTCTCCTCTGAATTATTTCAAGATTGTCTCATTTTCTCTTTAGTTTAGACGATCTTTAAATTTAAATATAATATAACCTGATATAGACTTTGTTTAGGGCATTTATCTTACTTGTTCTTTGATATTCTCCTTTATGAAATTATATCTGGCTAAGATACAAAGAACATAAATTCTTACATGAGGCATTACTATAAATTATCAAACCATGTTATAAATACTGCATAACAGGTAATTAAATATTAGTTTTGATATCAATTATGCTTCTTTCTATGATACACTGTCTTCAAAGGTTTTTACTTTTTGGAACCAGTCAATTCCCTTCCAAGGCTAAAATATTTTCCACCATTACAGCTCTTCATGTACATAAAAGTTAATTAAGATAACAAAAAGTATCAGGGAAACCCCTTCAAATAAATGATACTTGTCTAAAATGTCAGCTGTTGGGTTGGTGAAGTGGCACAGCTAATAAAGGCTTCTAAATCTGAGGACCTAAATTTGATTTCTGGAATACACATGGTGGGAGGAGAGAAACACTCCTATAAGTTGTCATCTGACCTACATTTGCATGCCATGACACATATTTACCCATGTCCATAACACACAATAAGTGAAATATAACAAATATATTTTTAAGGTCAACTTCCCATTCTTCAAACAGTTGTGAACTGGATATTTGAGAAGAAGAAATGATCTACTAGGGTGTACCAATCTCTAATCTCTACTTACCCACAAAATCAATCATTTTCATGCCTTAGAATTTATTTAAAACTTTATCAGATTCAGATGTAGCATATAAAGAGCTTAGAAGTCACTCTTGTCCTTAAAACAAGAAAAAGATGGTTCCATTAACTTCCATGGCTTTCCGCTCAGAAATTGATACTGCCTTGTAATTGTGATATGAGAAAATCAGTCAAAATTAATTTGAAAGGCATTGCACAAAATGCCTGGTTAATGTTCCTCAAAACTCTCAATGTTATCAGAAAAAAAAATGTGAAACTATCATTATAAAGAGAGACCAAAGAAGGTGAGTGTGTGTGTGTGTGTGTGTGTGTGTGTGTGTGTGTGTGTGTGTGTGTAGTTGGTACCCCAAATGGGATCCTGAAACAGAACAAAAAAGGGAAAATGCAAAAATACCCCACAGAACATTAGTAATAGGAAAGGATTCTTGGAGATATGTAGGGCTAACCACTGGGGCCTGGGCACCCTATCCATGGCTGCCATTTCCCCAAAGAAAAGTGAGTATTCTTCCCTCTGCAGCCATCAGTTATCATTAGCTCTTCAGATAGGGGTGAGCCTTGGTATCCTCTCCCGCTCCATTCTAGTACTTTTAACTCTCTTGATCTTGTGGAGATTTTGTGTTCATACGCACAGCTGCTAAGCATTCATGGTATGCAATAGCCATGCCATGTCTGGAGGTCAGCATTTTATATCACTCCATCTTCTGGCTCTTATATTCTTCCATTTTTTTTTTCAGTGTACCCTGAACCTGCCATGAATGTGTGGGTGTTTCAGGATTATTGTAGATATTCTATCTGTGGCTGAGCACTCATACTCAATGTTGTCAGAATTTTGCACAGTTATTTGTGTCTGCATTAGGCTTTACCTTCTGAAGTAAAAATGTTGTCTCAATAAACAGAAAGATAAATAGCTAGAAAGTGGTTTGACAGTATGACCATTGGCAAAACAATGCCAATAAGTTCTCATCTAGGGCAAATGGCTTCCCTAAATGTGGGAATTGACTATGTTTACAGTACTAGACATGCATTCCTTTCCTTGGAGTATGTCTCAAATTCAACCAAGAAAGCAGTTGATTATACCCATAAAACAGCCTTTACTCCCAAATACAGGCCCATTGCTGCTTTCCTAACTCTTGCATGTACTTCACACTAAACATGTGAAACACAAGGATTGAATGTGTATGTGTGTATGTGTGTGTGTGTGTGTGTGTGTGTGTGTGTGTGTGTGTGTGTTGTTTGTCTTCTGAAGCCTGACTGATCTTACTAAGTATAATTTTTCCAGTCCCATTTATTTATCTGCAAATTTTATGATATCATTTTTCTTTATAACTAAATATACCATTGTTTATATGGACCACATTTCCATTATCTGTCAGTTGATGGTCATATAGACTGTTTCCAATTTTTGGCTATTATGAATAAAGTGGCAATAAACGTGGATCTGCAAGTATCTCTGTACTAAGATTAAAAGTCTTTTGAGTATATATTGGATATATCTGGGTCATATGGTAATTATATTTCTTTCTTAATTATTAATGATCATTTTTATTCCAGGACTAAAATTCTAAATTAAATATTTATTATCAGTGCACATTTGAATAAATGTAATCTTTCCATGGTGATTACTTCCTAAAATGCACCCCAACCAAGCCTAGATCCCATTGAATTTTTTCAGTAACCTTGAATACATTTATAAAATGTCAGTATGCAGAGGTTTCACTTAAGATACCACTTATTTAGTTAAAGAAAATTCATTTTACCCAACTAGTAAATTTAAGCTACAAATTATAGAATAATATACTAGACAAAAATTACAGAATGTGAAATACTGAAGAAAAAAGTCGAGATTATTTTTAGTAAATTTAAAACATATTGAAGATAATCGTTATAGTAATAAGTTCTAACTGTAGTTACTTGTATTTTCATTTTTCAAATATGTTTCCTTTATTAATTGAAACCATGACAATTCCAATTTTTTTTTTTTTTGGCCTTCATGATTGGTCTGACAATAATCTTTCACTGGTTATTGCTAAGACTATAGAAAATAACCTTTTTCTGTTATAACCATGAATTATAAATAGTAGTTTTTAAATATCACATCTAGACCCTCTATGATAATAGAGTTCAAATAGAGGAACACAGATATGAGAGGTAGGATAAAATACCAATAACATTTTTTTATGCATTCTAGTAGGCCAATCAGTGGTTACCTTATTACGAGGTGTAATTCATTTTAAAAAAAGGAATTTAGTTTAGGTTTTCATAAAATTTAGCTTAGCATCATGAATCATATACCAATGCTGCTTAACTCATGCTTTATGCTATAATGTGTATTAAATGGTAAATGTGTATTTTTATTTTATTTCCACAATAATCCTCTCTAGGAAATAATGCAATTAGCTTTTCTAAGGTTATAAAACATCAAATTAAAAAGCAAAGCAGTTGAACAACCTATTCACACTTTTGATTTATAGATAATATATGAAGCCTAATTGATTTAATTAAAACTAACCCATCAGTATAAATTCAGTTATGTGCTACCTAGCCAGAAATGTTCTACTTTTTATTTCTAAAATATGTGGTTAAAAAAATTTGTATTATGTGTGTTTATGTGTGCTTTTATCTATGTTGTTTTCGTGTGTGTGTGAACAGTTTTTTGTGAAAATAGATTCTTGTCTCATACAGTGTATCCTAACCACAGTTTCCCCTCACTCCACTCTTCCTAGGCCCCCTCATATCTCCTCTCTGCTCAGATTCACTCCTCCTCTATTTCCCTTCAAAAACAGAGTAGGTATCCAAGAGATGACAGCCAGGAAGGAAAAAACAAGATATAATAAGACAAGGTTAACATTCTCATATTGAGGCTAGACAAAGCAAGCCAAAAGGACAAAAAGAGTCACAAGAGCAGACAAAAGAGTCAGAGATACACTGGATCACACTGTTAGAATTCTCATGTGTGTTAGGAATCACTGTGTGTGTGTGTGTGTGTGTGTGTGTGTGTGTGTGTTTACATTTACTGTGCTTCCTTTGTCCATGCTATGGAATATTCTCAAAATAATTCATAATCAAACAACACATTTAAACTAGTATTCATAAAAAATCTGTTAGGATCAAATTCTAATTTAAAAGTATCATATATAAATTGGGTGAGTACTATGGAACCTGTAAATTTGTACAGTATCTCAGTATTAAAGCCCACATCCTTGCTTTGTGGATGATTTTAAAATATTAATTTTCAAAAAAAATCTTTATATAAATTGTTGCAAAAAAAAGACATTACAGAATTTCAGTAGTAAGGACAATACGTGGTAATCATGTTTCTTGTATTTGTGTCTCTTTGTGACTTATATAATTGATATCAATTACTATGAAAAGTGTGTGAACTTTTCTATTGACTCCAATTTAAATATACATGATAAATAAACTTTTACAAATCCACTTCTAAATGCTCATTTGTTCTTGGTTTTAAGTAACAATGAAATCAAGCTTCATCTTAAACTAGTGTTTCTCAGCTTGTGTGTCACAACCCCCTTTGGGGTCACATATCAAATATTCTGCATATCAGATATTCACATTATGACTCATTACAGTAGCAAAATTACAGTTATAAAGTAGCAACTAAAAAAATTTTATGGTTGGGGATCACCACAACATGAAGAACTGTATTAAAGGATCTCTTAAACTGTAAAGAAAATAGTTATTTTTAGATTTTGTAAACATATTTTGTCACATTGTTCCCATGCTCATGTGAAGCTTCAGATTTTTTATGTAAATGAGATGCAAATTATGAAGGTAGTTTGAATTTTAATAATTATTCCTAGAACTTTTCTTGTGTAAAGTAATTCAAGTATTCTTATGCAAGTTTTCAGATTGTAAAAAAACAGATACGGAAAATTTTCCTTGTCCTTCTTTCCACTCTTGTAAGTTGAGCTGTTCTTAATTTAACATCTTAAGTTTACTTAGCTAAAAACAGTTTAGCCAATAATTATCCATAAGCTATGTATGTATGTATGTCCTTAGGTTTAACTATGGCTGCCCTGAAATTAGAACTAAAGATGGAAAGCACATGGCTATGAGCTCATCATGCTGTAATGAGATGAGCTTAGAGATTGCAGAGTGCTTTACTTTCACAATATGCAAATTGTGTACAATGCCAGATGCAGAAGCACTGATCCAATTGCCAAGTTCTATGGAGGGCATGGTGATTCATTCACAAATTATCACATATTTAGATACTCAGGAATTAGCAGCCTGTTTAGGGCTGCCTGCATGCATGGTTTACTGCAGGCTATTATGATGTTCCAGCACCTGGAATTAGATTGCAACCTTAAAATCTATGTAAGTCTACCATGCTGTTAGACTTGGCTAACCCCAGGATATAACACAGTATGTTTAAGTGTTAGTAAATACTGCATGTGTTTACTCATGATATAGAGAAGCCACTAAATTCAAAGAGCAGTTGAACTCAGTGTAAATTTCCCCCTCTTTCCACATTTAGATTTGAAGATTTCTTGTTTGAAACCTTTGTCTACATAAGCCAATTTGTTACTTTTGTATTCATGAAATATCTAATCTTAAATTCTACATGACTTCGAATATATTTTTACCATCTTGGTATAATATGTTCATTTATTTAGTAAATAATATTTGCTAACTTGCAAGAAGCCATAAGCTAAGACATTGAGAAAATAAAACAAATTAGATTGTACCTGTGAAATGCAAAGCACTAGTGAAAACTACATGTGACCAAAACTATCTAGACTGTAAGTACTTTATTTTTGTATTGGGGAACTTTGGTGGATGAAATACAAAGTTGATAGTGACAAAGATGCCCTGGCTAGTTATCAAGATATTTATGCCATTGAATAAGAGTCTATAGACAATTTTGTTTATTCACTCAATCATTTTGCTGCTTATATCTCTGAGGTCTAATACTTTGGTCTAATGTCTTCATTTTATTTTTGCCAAGTATTGGTCTTTTGAAAGAATAAAATAGAGTATAAAAGCTAGCATATCTTTGAAAAAATGGTTTACTTTAAAGAAAGAAAACATTTTCTCCATTAATAAAAATAATAGAGACATATATATGTGAGATATCAATTATATATATATATATAATTTTATTTATTCATATGTATGTATGTATCTGTTGGCAGGTGCTCAAGGAAGAAGAGTGATCAGAACTTCTACAACCAGAGTTATAGGCAGTTTTGGGTAGCCTGTAGTGGGTGTTTGGAAATGAACTCCAGTTATCTGCAACAGCAGCAAGTACTTTTAACTCCTGGACCATCTCTCCAGGATCAATGGAATATATTAGTTTCAACAAACCTAGATAGTTTATATCAAGTAAGGCAAGCCATAATCTATGGAATAGATTATAGCTCCCAATAATTTTTTAAATAAATAATGTACTGTTACCACATAACTATGATCATTTATTGGCACATTGCTGTAAAAGCTTTCAAACTACAACAGAAATTTAAGTAATTGCTGTAGAAATGTGATGGTACATGAAGATTAAATGTTTATATTTTGGCTGTTCCCAGAAAAAAAATTCACAGACCCCCCTAGCATAGAGGTTTATATTCCACTCTTATAAAATTGCTGTTATTTTCTACTCCTATAAAATTAGTATTATTTTCACTAAATATGTTATTTTCACTAAATAATATTGTTGAAATATAAAGGTCTGGACAAAGGTAGCACTATGGAGTTTCTTATGAAATACAAAACTCTTAACAAACCTATGTTTTAAAAAATTATTCAGAACTTCTTCATATTCTAGATCTGTGCTACAATTTTGGATGAAATTTTTGATTCCACAGAAGAATAAATTTGAGACTCAGACTGGGTATGGTAGAACTATATATAAGGTATTTCAATGGGCCTATATAGTTTGTACTGTATAGTTTCTTGAAATGGATGTCTATCATTCTAGGATATTTCCCAGCACCTCTGGCCACTATTCATTAGACGATTAGCATTCCCCACACGTAATCAAACTACTTTTGGTGCCTAAAACCATCTATAAACATTTACCATGCCTACTTGGGGGATAGTTGACCCTGTTAGAGGATCACTGATTTAGACAAAATCCAATCTACTTTAAATTAGTAATTGTTGAAGCTCAGTAACAGGCACCTAGTGATTTGTTCTATTATTCTCATTATTTCAGGAGGTTCTTAAGTGCTCTGCACCAAAAACTGAATAACCTCAACTGAACTATGTTAGAGAACATTATTCTGCTAAATTTAGTATTTGAATTAAGGTTGTTGGTAAAGGTCACCTAAGTCAATACTTGAGCCAATTAGTAATGATGCTAAATTCAGAAGGCCAACTTCTGAAATGATCTTGTGCAAAGAAAAATTGAGTGATTTTATATGCTCTCTATACCATCATCATCATCACCATCAATATTCATGCATTAAACACACACAAAGCACACAATTTGCTTACTTAAAAATACACTTACACATAACCTATACACACACACACACACACACACACACACACACACACACACATATGAATTTTCAATGAAATCAGACAGTTCTTTTGCACATAAATAAAGGTCATTAGCTTCATTTTTAATTTGTCACTATAAATATCTAGTTTTTATAACATAAATGAATGCACAATAAAATTATTTGAACTCAGTATAATGATCAGAGTTTAAATTCTAGCTGTTATGTTATCTAATTTCCTATTTTGAACAAATAATCTTAATCATAAGAGGACAAGAATTCTATCCAGAACTTATACTTGAATCTTCATTTCCTTCTTATACCTTTAAAGATCTGTGTTTCTTCTCTCCTCTCCATCTACTTTCCTATATGCTCAAGGCTCCAGATTTAAGTGCAACACTACTAAGTAATTAATTAATGATGAATGAATGAATAACATGACTTGAACCAAAGGGTTGTGAAGAAGACAAGTTGCATCATATACCATATTGTTTCTCCAACAGTAGGTCTGTAAGTTGCCTTGACCTACTTTGCAGATATAACAGTGAATTCCCACAGATAACTTATAATACAATGAAATGACCCAAAAAATCTTCCATTTTCTTCAGTATGAGTAAGTAATTAAGTTTTGGAAAGGAAGGAGGTTGGATGCTAATAGCATATTTTTGGCTTGAACTTACAACCAGGTTGGGGTATTATTTGCAAATAATTGTTAAGCAGTTGAATCGTTTGCTTTCCCCATCTGTTGGGAGCATTATTGAGTGGTTAGGAAAATTTGAATCAGCTGCCTTTCAAGGGAAATCTAGTATAGCATCAGTTGAACTGGAAAATTACACTCCGTATTTGAGACTTTCTTTCAAATATCTGTCCTGGTTAAAAATATCACCATTTTCTTCACATATGAAAAATAAGGATAAATCAGCACTTTTGATTCTTCTTTTGTAAATTTGCATTGCTTTAATTTAATGGATTAGGTAATTTTTGTAGACATACCATTCAGCACAAAACATTCATACAGTACTCACTTTGTAGATGTTATATATGAACACAAAACTTTGCTTCAGTATTTATGCATATCTTTACAAGAAGACAAAGCAGGACTTTTGAAATGTATGTTCATGTAAATCTGTCAGAAAATATTAAGCTTTTACATATTTTTATAATATTGATCATTTCAATTTCTATTAAGGCTTGGTCTACATATGTTTAATATATACCATTGTGATTTGGAGAAATAGGTTAAATAAATTAGTGTTTAAGATTAAAACTCTTATTTCCTATTTAGACTAATTATATATTCTAAATAACAAGGAGGAAAGCTGATCATTTTGTTCAAAGGGATCCTCTTTCAGATTCCTTTCTGACTTATATGCTCATGCTAGAATTTAACATTCCCATTAGTATGAAAACTGCACAAAAGAGAGTTTCTATCAATTGTCTATTTAAAATATCACCCCTAATACATATGTCATTATTATTGAATTTTATTCTGTAGTAGCAATACACTTGATTCCTATGCAAAAGAAACTTGTTTATAAATTAGAAACCAAAGAATTGGTTTAGAATGGAAGCCCCTTTTGGTAACAGAATTTTTAAGTGGCAGATCATTTATTGTCAAGTTCCAGGTAGGAATGCTCAAGGGTGCCTTAAAACAAAATGTTCCTATTTTGGATTTCAAAATTTAAAAGGAAAAGAGGACATCCAAGAATCCAACAGTCGGGGAATAGAAGCATGTCAGAAGTTATGACCTCAGGCTGTGATAGGCTGCTGCATGCTAACAAGGTGTGCCTATAGTTGTATATCTGGGATTGGTGAGTCACTCAACCCCTGAGGACTTTTTTTTGCAAATAGAGGCAAAGCCTTAAGACCTTTCTCCAAAATTAAATCAGCAAGCTTCCTAGTTATCCTTCTGGCTTAAGTAGAGGGAGTAAATTCCTGTTCCCTGAAGCATCTTGTAAGAGCAGTGCTGTCTGAGCACAGTTCAGAGATGCCTTTAGCATGAGTGAAAGCTGGGAAGAAAGAGGCTTTTCTGAATATAAAGCAGGGAAAGACCTTTTTCTACCTAAAAATCTGCTTGAAGTACTTGTATAAAAAAATAATTACTCCATAAATCGTGTGTATGTGTGTGTGTGTGTGTGTGTGTGTGTGTGTGTGATCTCAAAGTGGTCAGACTTTCAATAAACAATTTGCTTATTGTGTGCTTTTTATAAAATTCTATGACTGTATGATTCCATGAAATACTTATTTCATTTAAGATCCTATGATCTGCTTTTTTGTTTTAATATTAATTTTTCTTTATTTTGGGGAGTGTCATACGTGTAGAAAATGAAACATGATCATATCTACCACTTATTTCACCCCTCTAACTCTTCCCAATGCATCTTCAGCATGGCACCCTCACAACTTCATTTTTTACTTATTTTTTTTTTTTTTTTTTTGTTTTTAAGTCAAATTTGTCCTGCCTCGGTGACTATGTGTGTGAGGTTATCCACTGTAACATGAGAAATCTACCAGTGGCCAAACATAAAAAATGATAATTCTCCCCCCTTGCAACTATCAATAACCACCTCAGTAAGGGTTGGTGTGCGGAGGGCACTTCCCTTTTCAGTGCCAGAATTTTGGCTGGATTAATCTTGTTCCAGTTTTGTGCAGAGATCCATAGTTCACGAGTGTGATACCCAGGACAAGTCCAAAAGTTTGCATTTCATAGCTCTTCTCCCCATCCATCATGCATCTCTTACAGTCTTTCCACCTTCTCTGCCATGATGCTCCCTGATCATTGTTGGGAGGCAAGTGAGAAAGATGTCTCATTTAGTGCTGAACTGTCAGTCAGTTATTCTCAGCACATTGACCACTTCTGTGTCTCTCCACAGACTGCTGCCTATTGCAAAAGAAGCTCCTCTGACCAAGACTGTGAGAATCCCCAGTCTACGGTATAAACACAAATGTTTAGAAGGCAATTTTACAGCACGATACTTTAGCAAAATCACATTGTTGGGTTCTACCCCAGGGCCTATGATCTCCTCAGCCATAGGCTTTTGATGAAGAGTATAGTACCAAGCATAATGTTCCTTCATGTGCAGCAGGCCTTAACTCCAATCAGAAAAAAAAAGCTAATCACCCCATAACAGTCATGCTACCATTGCACAAGTGGGCACATTTTGCCTGATAGGTTGGTGTTATAGTATGCAGAGTCCAGGTCCTGAAGGCCATTGATGTCTTTTTCCCCCTACCAGTTGCATAACACCTTCTGGCACTGTGAATGCTAGCCAACAGGGAGGCAATTTCAGCTACTACTATGATATATTTTCACTTTTATCTATTTAAAACTTGTCTTTCTCCAATTGTTTCAAACACAAGCATACCAAAATCTCAACTGCTTTGCACAATAGAATGTGGTGAAATAACATGTTCAATATTTACATCACCCACATGATAACTTCTAGACACACACAAGATCATTGTGTATTTGAAATGTAGCTAGTAAGACTGAAAAATTAAAATTTTAATTTTCCACTTCAGCTAATTTAAAACAAGGGCTTTTTTTGTGGCTAGGCACTATCCTATTGGTATAGAACAGACAGTACAACTTTAGAAAATCTCTGTCAATATGTAACATGTATTGGAGGATCTTATTTCAAGGAAAGTTCAAACGCAATGTCTACTAGTGATACGGACATGGAAGACAATGATAATAGAATATGATTGCTGAATCTAGCCAGAGAAGGATTGATTGGCTTTTTTCAATGCTTGGAAGTAAGATTAGGGTTTCATTCAAGCAAGGGAAGTACTCTAACAGTGAGCTATATTCAAAGCACTGCTTTAATTTTTACTTATTGATTTTTATAAGTTTTTGTTATCTTGGTACTGAGTCTTTCTCAGTAGCTATGGTTGGCCTAGAATTCACTGTGTAGATCTAACTCACAGAGATCTGCCTACCTCTGCCTCGAAAGAGCTGAAATTAAAGATATGTACCACCATCCAGGCCCATTTTTAATTTTTTGAACACCATGAATAAATGTGTAAACACCCTTTTTGTCTAGGAAGTTTAACTTTGCTTATCATTCCTCAACTCACAAAATTTCTGCTGATTCTATCTCAGTAAATGTTCTTATTTAGTTATTTATTAAATTAATTCATTTATTTTACATCCTGACTACAATTTCCTCTCACTCCTCTCTTCAAATTACCTCCCCCAACTCCCATCTGCTGTCCCCCATACAATCCATTCATCCTGTTTCTGTTCATAAAGGGACAGGACTCCCAATGGTATCAACAAAGCATGACATATCAAATTGCAGTAGGACTGAGCTCCTCCCCTTGTATTAAAGCTGGGAAAGGCAACCCAGTATACAGCATAAACAAATGTAGCACACTTCTACATAGTTAAAGTAGTATTCTGCAACATAAATATAACACATCTTTGCCTAGTTAAAGCAATATTCCACAACACAACTTTGGTATGATACTTTTATCTTATATTTTATTTTGGTATGTTTTGTTATTATCTCTTAAAAGCATGTTATTTTCTAATGAGATACAGAAAAGGAGTAAAACAAGATTGGAGGGGGAAAGAACTTGGAGGAGAAGAGGGAGGAGAAATTGTAATCAGGAAATATTGTGTGAAAAAATGAATCTAATTTCAATAAATGGAAAAAATAAAATGGAGCAATATTAACATTTAAGTATGTGAAAAGCATGTTCTAGAAGTTGATTTCCATAAACAGCCATAGCTGTAAAACTTAAAAAAATATAACTGGGATGGGTGCTACTACAATGAACAGGTATGTGTTGGAGAAAGGGAAAAGAAGTGAAGTGGTTTCTATACTGTGGAGAGAAGTTGAGATGAAAATGACAGTGAAGAACAGGTTGATATAGGTGGCCATGTCTATACCTGTATGCCTACTGAAGGGGTCTGTGTTGATATCCATTGTCCATGTTACTATCAAAGGTCATTTGGATGCCTGTGGTCTGGGCCACCACCATGTTGATGTCTGAGGGTCATGATGTCACTGGAGCCATACTGAACTGAGTGGTCTGAGGCCATGATGTCTAGACATGAACTGTGGCAGAGGGCCCTGTCTGAGTCACGTTGGGCGCCAGATGTAGCATGAATCTTAAAAGTTCTTATTAATAAAATCAAACCTGTGAGCCAGGTATTGGGGTGAAGCTGGAATATCAGAGATACAGAACAAGCCACAGCTACCTCACCTCGCCGGATCCTCAGCTAGTCTTGTCTCCTCAGACTGGAGGCCTCTGAGTCCTCATTCCAATGGCTCTCAGCTGAACTGCTGCTCCAAAGCCTGAAAGCTTAACCAGGCCAAATGCTTAAACAGCCAAAATGCTTCTAGTTTCTGGTCCTCATGCCTTATATACCTTTCTGCTTTCTACCATCACTCCCTAGGATTAAAGGCTTGTTTCCTGGGATTAAAGGCGTGAGTTACCATTCCTTTTTTTTTTTTTTTTTTTTTTTTTTAAAGAGAAAGTCAAGAGGTCAGAGCTCAGAGCTAAAATCTCACCCTTCCTCCTGTGGTGGTCTTAGCTCCCCGAAAAAGAGCTACTTCCTGTGTTTAAGTCATTTCATAGTCTTTTGTTCTGCCTTCTCATTGGTTGTAAACCCAAACACGTGACTGCCTCGTCACTGACTGTATGTACAGCCCCCCAGGTCTTAAAGGCATATGTCTCCAATGTTGCCTGTATCCCTGAAAACACAGAGATTTACCTAGCTCTTCTACCAAGTGCTGGGATTAAAGGCTGGTGCCTGTGTTGATGTTCTGTGCCCCATATCACCACTGGGCCCCATGGGAGGGCTGGTCCTGGTGGCCTGGGCACTGGAGAACTGGTCTTGTCCATCCCCGGCTGCCTCAACAAGAGAGCTGCATTCCCTCTTGGAGAACTAGCCTTAGGGTCATGAGTGCATGCAAGCTGGCCCCAACCTTCCATGGCCCTGGGAGAACTGCCTGCCCTCACTGGCCATAGCAACCAGAGTGCTGGCCCCACACTCTGGAGAGCTGACCCCACCCATTACCATGCATGTGGGAGAGCTGGCCCCAATGGCATGGACACTAGAGAGCTGAACCTGACCCTTACCTGAGGGGTGTGGTCCTGGTGGAGGCCTGGACTGACCAACTCAGCTACTACCCTGGCCCACAACCAGGGCTTTGAGTTGGCCCATCCCAACCTCTACCCCATCTATGATCTGCTGGAGCACATGAAGGGACTGGTCCTAGGGAACCATAGCCTCAGAATCTCCATAACCCTTTAGGCAAAAGCAGGCTATCTGAGAGAAGTTTCAGTGAGGATCCAGTATTGATGGTGTACCAGAAGCCAGAGGCCTTGAACCATACTGAAAACTCATTGCAATGAACACTTGCATTTATTTGGTCAAGAGGGTATACTGTGTAACACACTACTGCTTTCAAGGCTGCTACAGACAAAAGAATAGATGATGGAAAGGTGGGAAAGGAGTAAAATATTTTTAATTTTTTAAATTTTTTTTGGAGTGGGAGGCTTCAGGAGTGGAGGCCAGACATAGAAGGACTGGAAAATGAGTGGGATTGGAATACATGATATGAAATTACCAAAGATTCAATAAAATTATGTTAAATAAAGAAACATATAGTTGGACAATAAATCACTGAAAGCAGAAAATCTTTCAAATTCCAGGGTTCTAAACTACAATGCACATGTAGGTCTACATTTTGCTTTCTTTTGCATATGTAAATCTCCTTTATGCTATTAGAACATCTGAGATCAGCAACCTGGATTTTGCCTCTGAATTTTCCAATTTAAAATTAAGTATTTTTGGTGTCATTTTCCTGTGGTTCAAGTCCTTCGACTCATTGACTGACTGTAACACCTTCTACTGGCACACTCCTTTCTAATTCTTATCCCTCTTTGCCATTTTCATCTTTATTTATTATTTTGCTTACTCAGTTTCAATAGCTGATGAGTGTCTGCCCATAAGAGCAAATGTTCTTGCTTTAAGACATAGTAGTCTTTTACTATGTGCTGAGAATTATTCTGGCTTTTATATTATGCCATGGATTGTCCATTGACTTCTCTGAAACTTTCATTATATTTTCTTAGACTTTTGATTTTATTAACCAAACACAGTCTATTCTACAACTATTCTAAATTAGCTTTAGATACAGAATTAAATAGAGCAATCATGTAGTCCAAAATGTTAAATTATTATTTACTAGGTTAAATGTAGGTTGTACAACCAACCTACATTTTTTCTTAATTTAACAGAGTAGTTACAAACTGTCTGGATTGTGATGACTGTGCCTTTTAGAGAACTAAGGTGATCTTAAAAAGGGTTAATAGCTATGATTCTATGATGTGAAATGTGAATTCTTAAACAAACTAATGCAGAATTGTCAAATGTGAGAATGCTTTTGTTAGTAGAGGGTATCAGGTGTTCACTCACACCAAAGTTGTTGGCAATGGATAATCATTCATGTGACAGCAATGAGTAGCAACATTGACTGTCTAAAAGTTCTATAGTCATTATGCCAGATAAATGATCAAAAATACTTTTTAACATGCTCAAATTAGTTAAAAACTGTAATTACATAAAGGAAATGGCATATTGGAGACAACAAAGGATACAGTACTTTCCTGAGTATGTACAAGTATTTTAAATAAGGATTTCTGTGGTAATGTTCATGGTTAACTGTAAATCACCTGCCATTCAGTAAATTAAAGTAAGGATACTTTAGTCAGGTTGGAGGAGTGGAGGGATAAAGTAAGTTGTCCCGGTAAGATTTTTTTTTTTTTTTTTTTTTGGTCAAGCATGAGTTATCTGGGAAGAAGAAATTCAATTCAGAAAATACCTCCATCAGACAAGTCTCTAGGGCAATTTTAATTAATAATTGATATAGAAGGGCCCATAAATGGCCTACTGTACTGGGGGTGGTGCCACCCTTGTGCAGGTGGTCCTAGCTTCTATAAGAAAGCAGGCTGAACAAGCCATGGGGAACAGCCAGTAAGCAGCCTTCCTCCATGGTTTCTGACTCATTTTCTGCTTCAAGTTTCCGTCCCTGAGTTCTTGCCCTGACTTCCTGTCATGATCACCTATGTAGTTGCTTTTTGCCATGGTCTTTATCACAGCAACAGAAAACAAGATAAACAAAAACAAACAACGGCAAAGGCTAGGGAAAGCTCCTAGTTCAAAAGAGTGTGAAAAGATAACAGTTGTGTGCTAAAGAATCTGAGAAGTTTGTAAATGTCTTAGAACTATTGTACAACTACAGTAGACTTGCATTCCTTACTTGAATTCCTTACTACCTATTTCCATATGACAGAAAATATTGATATTGTCACTAGGGTATCACTTTCTGTATTGTATTCCTGATGACTGTGGGGAATAGTGAGGGAAAGGATTTGGACATTAATCTAAGGCCAGTGGTTTGAATGACCTTAGAAAGAACAGGCTTATTACTGACTAGTTCTTACACTTAAATTAACCCATAATTCTTATCTATGTTTAGCCACATGGTTTGGTGACTTTTCTCAGTTCTGCCTTATCATCTTGCTCCCCCTGTGTCTGGTGACTCCTTATTTTGCTCTTCCTCTTTCCAGCATTTTCCTTGTCTGCTTGTCCCACCTATACTTCCTGCCCGATGACTAGCCAATCAGTATTTTATTAAACCAGTGTACAAGAGCATTATCCCACAGCAGGAGAGGGTATCAGGAGATGGGAAGGCAAGTGGTAGTGGAGGACTAGGTCTATGGGATCAGAATTTAGAGAGTGTGAGAGTTCAGAGGGCAGATGGCCTGCCTGTTCTTCTCGTGCTTAAGTAGTTTATATCTCAAATATCAAGTGCCTTTCTTTTTAAGCTAATTAAGTTATCAGAACATGTTCTACTACAATTACTTGTAGGTTTCTTCCATGTGAGTTTTTGACAGGGCTCAGAACACTTTTAGTATTTATATGATATAGTTAAACTTTAATTTAAATTGAAGTTATTAAAAGTGAGCCCAAACTCTCATATTAAGTTTATTCCAGTGGAGCATAATATTTCCCCTAATTTCCTAATTTCTCTAACCTCATTCTGTGCTGTATATTTTTTTCTTCTATTGACTTGGAAATTGATAGTGAAACTATTTTATCCCATCTTGAGGTGCTGTTTTCAAACTTTATTTGCCAGGGATCTTCTGTGTTAGTGAAAGGGAAAGAGATATAATTTGACCATGAAATTCCCATTTGAATATCATGTTATTTGGTGAGGTATCTTAAGTTTCCATAGCCCACATTCATCTCAATGTTAATACACAGTTAATCACGAATATGACTCTTAAAACAGAAAGTATGTTGTAGACGAATTTCTAAATGGTCTTATTAAATAAAAAACATGGAGCCAAATATATAGGGGTGAAAGCCTTAGAGATCAGGAAAATAGGAAAAGCCACCAGCCAACATTATCTCACCAACTCTGCCCCTTCTAAATGCTACTTCCTGTCTACCCATGCCTTTATTGCCTTGCTGTTCTGCCCTCTCATTGGCTTATAGCCCAGCTACCTCACTTCCTTGTCACTGTCTGTCTGTACAGACCTCCAGGTTTCTTTCTATGTTTGGTACTGGGATTAAAGGCCTGTGTCACAATGCTTGACTCTGTTCCCCAGTATAGCCTTGAATACACAGAGACCCTGCCTGCTAAGTGATCAGATTAAGGGTGTGTGTTGCCTGACTTTGTTT
This sequence comes from Peromyscus leucopus, assembly GCF_004664715.2. Taxonomy (NCBI): domain Eukaryota; kingdom Metazoa; phylum Chordata; class Mammalia; order Rodentia; family Cricetidae; genus Peromyscus; species Peromyscus leucopus. Next base: position 51,268,345 of record NC_051083.1, read on the forward strand.
ACTTAAAATGGCTGGGTTTCCCCCACACACACACCCGATCTCCAGGCAAGCTTTATTTATCAAAGCACAAATAAAATATCACCACATTTTAGCACAAATAAAATATCACCACAGTATATTAACTGCATTATTTGTTTCTATAAGGATTCTAAGCAGCTATAGCAATATGAAAACAATATGCCATATTTCAAAATCTCTATTCTTCTACTATATGGCATGTGGTTAGAATATTTATTATATATCTATAACATGTAGATCTAATGATCAAGCAATTATAAATAATATAAGCCTTTGTGTGTTTACTTGGCTCTGAGAGGCTGCTGAACTGTGGATGAGAGAAAAGTTATGGCTACACCCTCCTCCCAGACATCAACTCGGGCAGATATCTCCAGCTCAAGTGCAGGCCACATAAGCCAGAAGAACATGTAGGCAAACTCAGGCAGAGACTAACTGCTGGAACAGAGGCCACACCACCCACCAGAACCCCTGTCTCCAACTTGGGTAGAGACTCCTTGATGGAACAGAGGCCATGCTTATTGTCAGAACTACAGGAAGGCCACCTGCCTGCAGACCCCCTCCACTCTCTTAGAGATCCCTGACAGTATTTCCAATCCCCACTTCCATCCTCTTCACCATGTTCCAGTCCCTAACTTAGGTGGAGACACCCTTATTCAACCAAAGGCCATACCAGCTGCCAGAAGTCCAGGTAGGCTGCTCACACACAAACCCTACTTTCTTGGTCCACCCCACCACCAGTTTTCCTCCTCCCCTCCTTCTTGCCTAGCTGAAGCCCCCAAATTGGGCAGAGACTCCCTTCTGGATCAGAGGCCATGCTAACTGCTAGAAATCCAGTACCCAACACTGATGGAGACAAACTGCTGGATGAGAGAATACACTACTTACCAGAGGTTCAGTGCCAAAATCGGATGGAGATCCCCCTACTTAACAACAAATAATGAAGCCAGAAGACCAGAGAGGAACAGAAACCAAGGAACAAAACACCTGTCCAACAAAGACAAACCCAGAAATCAGCATCTTGACCTATAATTTCCCCAAACTCAGATGCCTAAATGTCACAGCAAGAACATGATTAGCAACAGCCAGAGCAATATTTCACCACTAGAGTCCAGTGATCCTACTATAGCAAGACCTGAGTATTCCAACAGAGCTGAAGCACAAAAAAGACCTTAAAACCAGCTTTATGAAGTTTATATATGCCCATAAAGAAAAACAGAATACATTTTCTAAAGAATTCTAGGAAAAGACAAAGAAAGATTGGAGAAAATAAGAACATCCTTTAAAGAAAGCCAAAAGAAAACAAAGGAAATTAATAAAAGTGTTCAAGAGTAGAAAATGGAAATAGAAGCAATAAAGGAAACAAAAATTGAGGGAATTATGTAAATGGAAAATCTAGGTAAGCAAACGGCAATTACAGACATAAGTATCACCAACAGAATACAAGAGATGGAAGACAAAATCTCAGGCATTGAATACACAATAGAAGAAATAGATTCATTGATCAAAGAAAATGTTAAGTCTAAAAAATTCCTGTCACAAAACATCCAGGAAATCTGGGAGACTATAAGAAGACCAAACATAAAAATAATAGGAATAGAAGAAGGAAAAGAATCCCAGGTAAAAAACACAGAAAATATATTTAACAATATCAGAGAAGAAAATTGTCCTAATCTAAAGAAGGAGATGCCTATAAAAGTCGAAGAAGCACACAGAACACCAAATAGATTGGATCATAAAGAAAGTCGGCCTCTCCACATACTAATCAAAACACTAAACACACAGAACAAAGCAATAATATTAAAAGCTTCAAGGGGAAAAGGCCAAATTACATATAAGGTAGACCTATTAGAACTATATATGTCTTCTCAACAGAGACTCTAAAAGCCAGAGAAGCCTGGACAGATTTCCTGGTGACTCTAAGACATCAAGAATGCCAACCTAGACTACTATACTCAACAAAACTTTTAACCAACATTGATGGAGAGAACAAGATATTTCATGATAAAGTCAAATTTAAACAATATCTATCCATAATCTAGTCTTACAGAAGGTATTAGAAGGCAAATTCCAACTCAAGGAGGGTAACTTTGAATAAAAATTAGGCAATAAATAACCTCACCCCAGCAAAAACACACATACATACCCCCACACACGCTACCACTACCACCAAAATAACAGGAATTACCAATCATTGGTCATTAATATCTCTCAATGTCAATAGACTCAATTCCCCAATAAAAGGACATGGACTAACACAATGGGTCCTGAAACAGGATCCTTCTTTCTGCTGTATACAAGAAACTCACCTCAACATCAAAGATAGACATTACTTCAGATGTTTCAATTCTGAATATCTATACCCCCAACACAAGGGCACCCACATTTGTAAAAGAAACATTACTAAAGCTTAAATGACATTGACTTTCACACACTGATATTGGAGAGACTTCAATATCTCACTTTTCAATGGACAGGACATCCAGACAAAAACTAAACAGAAAAATACTGAAACTGACATATTATAAACACGAAAACTGACAGATATTATAAACACAAAAGAATATACCCTTTTTCTCAACACATCATTAGAACTTTTTCCAAAATTGACCACATACTTGGTCACAAAAAAGGCTCAATATATATAAGAAAATTGAAATAACCTGTGGTGATATTTTATTTGTGCTGAAATGTGATACTTTATTTGTATGTTAATAAATAAAGTTTACCTGGAGAACAGAGGTCATAGTCAGCTATAAACAGAAGTCAGGCAGTGGTAGCACTTGCCATTAATCCGATCACAAGGCAGGCGAGAGGGGAAGCGGGAGACACTGAGAAGAGTGGAGGGAGGGAAATGTAATGTTTGAGAAATGAATAATTTGATATAATCATTAGAAACTTTCCTAGAAGATAGAATTGAATATATATATATATTCTCTTTATCGTTTAGCACTGAGAGATTTCTTTTCATTTGACTGTATACTGAGCAGGTAGACTAAGTGTAGTTCTTCACCTTTCCTTACTGCCCTCCAAATCCAATTCCCCCTTCATACCCCTGGCTATTTAGGTAACCATCTCCTGAAGATTGGCCTCACTCCTCACTCCCATCTCCAGTGGAACACAAAGATCTTCTCCAATCTTTCCTCACCCCATACTATCCTAGTCCTCAAATCCAGGAGACATTCCCCGGGAACCCACAGGCTATTCCAACCACGCAAGCAGGTAGCCTAACTGCAGATTTTTACCATTATCTCCTCCTCTCCTCCAAATCCAATACCACAGTCTCATCCCATCTGTGTAGCAGATCCCCTGTTGCAGCCTCTCCCTTGTCTCTGCCTGCTTCTCCAACAGATTAAATCCCCTATTCTCATCTCCAGCTCTGCAGCAGACTAAGTGTAGTGGCCTCTTTTCACTTTCTGCTCTCAGTCCCAGGGGACTAAGCATATCCTGGTGGAACACCCTGCTTTCCTCTCTCCTGTAGACCCACTCAGCTCATCCTTCCTAGACCATCCCCATTCCCAAATGTCAGCTCCCAATACCTATTAACACATTTTACCTGTAAACACCAAGGGCCACACCTGGCAGAATCTCAGATTAATTTCCTATGAAGCAACATCCAGACACCATACTCTCCTAAGAACCAGAGAGAGCAACAAAATCCACGGATCAAAACACTTACCCACCAAAGACAAGACCAGATATCAGCACCTAGAACTACAGTCTTTGCAAAACCAGATGCCTAGAAGCCAATGTAGAACACAATTAATAATATCCAGGATAATATTTCTCCAGTAGAGCCCAGGAACCCTACCTTAGCAGGCCCTAAGATTTGCAACATAGGTGAAATACAAGACAAATATCTTAAAATAGACTTTATGAATATGATCGAAGTCCTTAAAGAGGAAATAAATAAATACCTTAAAGAAATCATTGAAAACACACACAGTAGAAGGAGATGAATAAAATAGTTCAAAACCTGCAAGTGGAAATATAATCAACAAAGAAAACAGAAACTTAGAAAATTTAGAAATGAAAAATTTAGGAACTTTAACAGGATCCCTGAAGGCAACCTTACCAACAGGATACAATGAATCTCAGGTGCTGAAGACCTTATAGAAGAAATGGATACCTTGGCCAAAGAAAATGTTAAATCAAAAAAAAAAAATCCTGGAATAAATCATCCAGGAAATCTATGAGACTATGAAGAGACCAAATATAAGAATAATAGGAATAGAGGAAAGCAAAGAAAACACATGTCAAGAAAGCAAAGAAAAAATATATTTTCAAAAAGATCATAGAAGAAATTTTCCCTATCCCATAGAAGGAGATGCCTACCAGGGTACAAGAAGCATACAGAATGCCAAATAGTCTAGACCAGAAGAGAAAACACTAAATCTGCAAACAAAGAAAGAATATTAAAGCCTGCAAGCAAAAAAGACCCTGTAACATGGAACTGTACCAGTTGTGTGTACCTAGAGTTTTCCTGCCTTGCCCATAGTCAGGACAAATCTTTGTCACCCCCCAGTCCCACAGCTGCTCAGACCCAACCAAGTAAACACAGAGACTTATATTGCTTACAAACTGTATGGCTGTGGCAGGCTTCTTGCTAACTGTTCTTATAGGTTAAATTAATCCATTTCCATAAATTTATACCTTGCCATGTGGCTCATGGCTTACTGGTGTCTTCACATGGTGCTTGTCATGGTGGGGCTGGCAGTGACTCCTTCTGCCATCCTGTTCTTTTTTTTTCTCCTCTCTGTTAGTCCCGCCTATACTTCCTGCCTAGCCACTGGCCAATCAGTGTTTTATTTATTGACCAATCACAGTAATTTGACATACAGACCATCCCACAGCACTTCCCCTTTTCTTTCTTTCTTTCTTTCTTTTTTTTTAAAGAGGAAGGTTTTAACTTTTACACATCTCCAAAGCATGTGTATATTAGGTAATTTGGGCGTAGCTTCTCTTACTACTCCCTGCTGGAGGGGGGCGCTGTATCTTATGGGGACACAAAGAAAAATTTAGGATTATGGAGTAGTCCATGAGGATGTATCATCTGAGCCAGTTGCCTTGAAAAGGTTCTGGATGTTGGATCATCTGAGCCATGGTGTCATCGGAGACCTTTCAGGGGGTCTTGGCTGGTCAAACCTGATGTATCTTAATCTGGAACAAATCCATACCTCTTGCTTTCTGTGGAAACAAAAGCTGAGCCTCTTTTCCAAAGCAACATATCCTTATATCTAAATTTTGAAGTCAAGGTATCTTTAAAATATACATTTTGGCATAACTCAAAAGCTTTTGCAATCAATTTTTTTTTTAAGTTACGAATATCAAAGAGAACATAATCCGGATTCTCGGTGTGGTAGCCCTCTTTACGTGGCTTATTTTTTTATATTACCTTTATCCTATTGCTATAAACTGCAGCCTTCTAAGCCTGAAACAGCGCTGTGGCTGCTGGCTCCACCCACTTCAGCTTCCCAACATGGTGGTGGTACGTTTTCCGCCTGCTCGGGGAGCCATCAACTCTCAGAAATAGTGGGTCTATGCTTCTACCAAAGCAGCATATAGCCCAGAAACCTCTTTTTGTTTTGTACTAGCAAAGGCTAAATCCACAACGCAGCTTAATGTGCCACTTGCAGAGGCCTCATTCCCACCATACTGTAGGTCAAGCACACATACCAGGAACCCGCCATAGTAGCTCAAACAGGCAGGCTGCCACTAACTTGAGAGAAACAACTAGGAACTGTTTTTAGCTCCGTTTTAGAATCTTTTTCTCAGGTTTTAGGTGGAAACTCTTGCCAACATGTTGGGCGCCATTTGTAGATGTAACCAACCGTCTTATTAAATAAGAAACACAGAACCAATGCAAAGAAGAAAGCCAAGAGATCAGAGCTAAGAGCCTTACCCTGCAGCTAGCCTCTTAAGCCAAGAGACCTCTCTGAAAAGAGACCTACTTCCTGTGTGTTTGTCTTTATATAGTCTTTTTGTTCTGCCTTCTCATTGGTTGTAAACCCAAACACATGACTGCCTCATCACTGCCTGTAATACAGCCCTCCAGGTCTTCTATGGTATTGAGATTAAAGGCGTGTGTCTCCAATGCTGGCTGTATCCTTGACCATACAGAGATCTCTTCTACCAAGTGCTGGCATTAAAGATGTGCACCGTTGCTGGGCGGTGGTGGCGCACGCCTTTAATCCCAGCACTCGGGAGGCAGAGCCAGGTGGATCTCTGTAAGTTCGAGGCCAGCCTGGGCTACCAAGTGAGTCCCAGGAAAGGCGCAAAGCTACACCGAGAAACCCTGTCTCGAAAAAAAAAAAAAAAAAAAAAAAAAAAAAAAGACGTGCACCGTGAATGCCCAGCTCTGCTATGGCTTGCTATTAGCTCTGACCCCCAAGCAACTTTATTTATTAACATACAAATAATATCACATTTTAGTAAAAATAAAATACCACCATAGTTGTGTTCCTGGAGCTGGAAGAATTGTGACACATACCAGCTATAGAGAAGAAGCAATCTCCAATTGATAACCATCTGCAAATAAAAATTTAGTTGCCTCCAATGGCGTCGCACTGGGTAAACCACCTACTCTTAACTGTTAGCTGCATGCCCAGCAGTAGATGGCTAACAGATAATGAATTCATAGCATCTCTGGAGGTCTCTTATCTCATAATTTTGAATCAGGGCTCTTCTTTTTATAAATATATTTCTTATTTTATTTATATATTGTTCTTCTCTCTGTTTACCCTATAGGTCCTTTTTTATATATTATGGATTTCAAGTTAATGCATTTATGGAATTCTTGAGTGTGTGAACAAGTGCATCTCTTTTCTTTGTTTTTTTTTTTATATAATTCAAATGTTTTAAGCTCATTTGCTTTTCAAGGAGAGACAGAAATTAGGTGGATATGGATGGGAGGGGAAGTAGGTACAAGCTGGGAGGAGCAGAACCCATAATCAGGATATATTATGTGAGAAAAAATCAAATTTCAATAAAAGGAATAAAAGAGAAGTGATAAGAAATACTGGATAAGAATATCTTAGCTTAGGTTAGATATAAGATATGTAGGAGTGATTATCTACATGGATATGGATTTCATTGTGTGTGGTTGGAAATATGTGGGCTCATTCAAAGAACTAATATAATGAAAATAAAACATATATAAGAATGTTAAGGACAACAAACTCTGTGTGTGCAACAACAGATAGACCATAAAATATCCAAAGGCAGTATTTGAACAAATGGATGTAGCAACAGTCTAATAAAACCTTACTTGCAAAAAAACAGAGCAAATTCTAAGTTTTGCTTTAAGAAATAGTTTGATGGTCATTGGCTCAAAGGAAATTGGAGTTTTAGAAATGAATTAAAAAACATTTATCAAAAGACATCAGAGACAGGACAATGCTGTTCAAGCAAAACAAATAATATCAAGTGTTGCAAAGTCAAAAGTAAATACTTTTAAAAAGGCAAGACAAAATTGTAATAACAAACACAGGTGTTTTTAGTCAGAAAACACTAAAATATCTTACTGATAAAAATATTTACTTTATTTTTAATTATGTAGTATGTTTGTGTCTTTGTGGGGTTATATGCACATGAATGAAGGTACCTCCAAATGTCAGAAAAATGTATTAGATCTCCTGGAGCTAAATTTAAAGGTGGTTGTGAGACACCTGATATGAGAGTCAGGAACTCAGCTAGGTGTCCTCTACAAGAGTAGTGTGCATTCATCCAATGAGCATTCTACCCAATCCCTCTGTGGGATTTTGATATAGCAAGATGCCATTGTTTGTATATCAAGTTTCAGCAGTGCTCCAGAAGTCAGATTTCAGTAAACTGAAACAAATGAAATGAAGCAAAATCATTAGGTGCAGGTAACTCTCTGATACAATTTGGTTATAAAGGAAATAGATATAATAATAACTGAAGGTGATAATGCTCCAAAAATATTTTTTATATAAGAGAAAATGAAGGATATTTAAAAGTGAATAGGGAAGAGCTAAAGAGAAGTAGTAATAGAAGATCCATGATTTACGTAATTTTAAAAGAGAATTATTGAAAAAAAATAATATGAAGGAAAAATGAAGAAAGAAAGTTATTTCATTTTTGAGAGGAAAGAAATATTCTTCGTTAACATTATAGAGAATAAGAATACAGTACATTTGAACTACTCTTCCCAGTTGTCATGGATTTCCTATTCATACTTCTGTGTTTTCTTAGGGCTCACTTACCATTTTTCAAAACTTTATATATGATGGCTTAGGTTGCTCATGTGGTCCAATTATCCAGAGGCTCAGTCGAGGCTGGGTATCCCCAAATAGTTGTATTCATGCCATGGTTATTAATACATTTAGTGAAGACCACTAGAAGACTTTCCTCTGCAGCAGGCTAGGCATAACTTCTCACAATGCAAGAGTGTGAAAATCGAAGTTGCAAAATCATTATGGATAGCTCTTAGAGTTTGCTATGTCTGTTCCATCACATTCTAATTGTTAAGAAGGTCATGGGAGCAGCCTGAATTTAAGGCAGAAATGAGTACACTAGATCCCTTAGAAAGGGTAGAAACATTCTATTGCCAGAGAGCATGTAGATAGGAGAGGATATTGCCACTATTTTGTGAACCAACTCTCACAAGCCTGTTTAGAGACCATTTCTCTTGAAACATCCTCAATTATCTTCCTGTTCTTTACAAAATGGACTCATTAAAATGACCAGATAGAATTAAGAACATTTTCTTTTAGTTTTGAGAGAATTTGTAATACTTTTTTATTTTTATCCATATCTTCCTAATACTATAGGAAAATAAAGTAGCTGGAGTACATTTGATTCTATATATTTTTTTTGGAGACAGGGTTTCTCTGTGTAGCTTTGCGCCTTTCCTGCATCTTGCTCTGTAGACCAGACTGGCCTCGAACTCACAAAGATCCGCCTGGCTCTGCCTCCCAAGTGCTGGGATTAAAGGCATGTGCCACCACCGCCCGGCTGATTCTATAATCTTTAACAGTTGAAAATGTGGCAATCTTTCTTTAAGTAAATTTCAAACCCTAACATCCAAAATACAGTATGACAACCCTTGGAATTTTGTCTTAAGGTTTTGTGTTATAACATGCATACATGATGCCAAAACACTCATGACACATAAAATAAAAATAAATAAATAGTAGAAATAATTTCATAAAATCTCTCATATATTCCATTACTTTAAAATTGGGAGCTGATGATTCTCCAAACTGCTTTATTCCAAATTTCTCTTTTAGCCTCTCCTCCTACTTTATCCTGTCTCTGTTTTTTTCCCCTTTCTTAAGTCTGTTAAAATTGGTTTACAAATACATTGGGTAAATCACCAGGTAGTTATCTATATAACAGAAGTTCCAAAGCAAATGAGAACAAGGGCTGGGGATGAGTAGGTTTTATGTTTTTACAGGAGATTTTGCAGTTGATCAAGTAGGACAAATTAAGTGTGACTTATCTTAGTTACTATTTTCAGGTCCTTGGATATAGCAATTTATTTATAAAATGTGGGAGATAAAAGATAAGCCAAATGTGCAAGTGCTATGAAGTACAATGTGCATGAAATGGGCAAGCATGCAGCAGGGATCTAGTTTGCCCACACTATCCCAGTTTATGCTATTGACCTGACATCTCACCTGTTTAGAATGTTTTTTCATGCCCACACTGGATAATACAGAGCATGGTCATGCTCTCTAGTATTTCTGTGACAAAGCACAATACAGAGCAAAACTCAGGTTCATCTAAAACTTTGCAGATTTTATTGACAACAAATATGTCATCTATGCCATTTTCAAATATCTGTTCTTATATTCTCAGCAAATATAGTCTAGAGCAATGGTTCTCAACCTGTGGGTCACAATCTGTTTGTGGCTGTATATCAGATGTTTACATTATGATTCATAACAGTGGTAAACTTACAGTTATGAAGTAACAACAAAGTAATTTTATGGTTGTGGGTCACAACAACATGAGGAACTGTATTAAAGGATACAGCATTAGGAAGGTTGAAAACCACTGGTCTAGAACGTAACAATGGGTATATGAGCTACTCCTGTTGATCAAAAAACTACATAAGACTGTGAGGTGCCTAGTTAACCTGCGTAAGCAAGGAAGAAGGAGAAAGAATAAAATGTAATTCATTATGTTAATATTCTCCATATTTGTAAACATGGTTTGGAATTCTTTTTGTTTGTTTTTTTGTTTGTTTGTTTGTTTAGATATGCACCCCATTTTTTTAAAAGATTTATTTATTTATGTATATGGATGCTCTATCTGCATGTATGCCCACCCTCCAGAAGAGGGCACCAGAACTCATTACAGATGGTTGTGAGCCACCCTGTGGTTGGCTGGGAATTGAACTCAGGACATCTGAAAGAGCAGCCTGTGCTCTTAAACAATAAGCCATCTCTCCAGCCCCCTGCACCCCATTTTTTTAAGAGATTTTTCTATTCATTTTACATATCAACCACAGATTCCCCAGTCCCCCCGCCCCAGCCTTACCTCCTAACTCACCCCTCATTCCCATCTCCTCCAAAGCAAGGTCTCCCACAGGGAGTCAGCAGAGCCTGGTGCATTCAGTTGAGGCAGACCCAAGCCCCTCCTCCCTGCACCAAGGCTGCACAGTGTCCCACCATAGGCACTAGGCTCCAAAAAGCTAGCTCGTGCACTAGGGACAGGTCTTGATCCCATTGCCTCGGGATCCCCTAAACAGTTCCAGCTAAACCACTGTCTTGCTTATCCAAAGGGCCTAGTCCAGTACCATGGGGGCTCCTCAGCTATTGGTCCACAGTTGATGTGTTTCCACTAGTTTGGCTAGTTGTCTCTGTACTTTTTCCAATCATGGTCTCAATATCTCTTGCTCATAGAATCCCTCCTCTCATCGATTGGACTCCTGGAGCTCCGCCTGAGACTCGGCTGTGGATCTTTGCATCTGCTTCCATCAGTCACTGTTCTTCGACCAGTTCTATGATGACAGTCAGGGTATTCAGTCATCTGAACACCAGAGTAGGTCAGCAGTTTAGAATTATTTAGAAACAAAGGCTATACTAAGTGTATTTTGATTTTCAAGTAATTTTTGCTTTATTCTGGTGTTGATAATTATGCTTTTAGGAGATATTACCTATATAGTATATCCTAATGACCTTTGATAACTTTTTAAAGGATTTATTCACTTTATGTGTATTATTGTTTTGTTTGCATGTATGTACCTGCACTGCATGCTAGCCTAGTGCTGCTGAAGTTCAGAAGAGGACATTCAATTCCTTGGAAGAGAAGTTTCAGATAGTTGTGAACTTCCACATTGGTGCTGAAAACTGATCCCTGGTCCTCTACAATAAGTACGTTTAACTGCTGAGCCATCTCTCCTTCCATCCTTTGATAACTTTCAAAAGAAACACTGGATAGGAAAAAGTAGCCTTTTATTTGTGCTACAGAGTGAGTAACGTTTTTTTTTTTTTTTTTTTTTTTTTTTTTTTTTTTTTATTTCAAGTCACTGATAACTCACTAAATTCTTTTAATTATTAGTTTGATATGGGCCATCAAGTTATTAGGGTTGTTAGAAGAAAGTGATCCCAGCTGATACTGAATAATTTTTATTTCTAGGTAGTACAAACACCCACACATGAACACAGTTATCCAGTTGTTTGTCCACACTTTGGAAATGGTGTTCCTTTATTAAGAAAATAATAATGGTACTAAATACATAATGGCAAAAAGTTTTTTATTTAAAAATTATTATTGAGTCGGGCGGTGGTGGTGCACGCCTTTAATCCCAGCACTTGGGAGGCAGAGCCAGGCGGATCTCTGTGAGTTCGAGGCCAGCCTGGGCTACCAAGTGAGTTCCAGGAGAGGCGCAAAGCTACACAGAGAAACCCTGTCTCGAAAAACCAAAAAAAAAAAAAAAATTATTATTGAATTAGGTGATAAATAACAATGCTAGCACAGATCACTTAATGTTTTAGCATATTCTGCATACATGATATTAAAATATCATTTGTGATTTTTCTTTTTGCACATTCCACTCTATTTATAGTTTATTTTTATCCAGAATCACTGTAATAAAACTTTATTGATCCGAAAATTTTCCCACAAAAATCTGTTAATTTGTTGAATCAACTACGTTTTTGTTTTTAACTTGTTTCAGTAGATAACTTTTTTACTGTCACATTGCAGTTTAAGCCACTCATTTGCAATGATGACATGCCATACGTGTCATTTAATAACAACAGCAAAAAACCCTTTGTTAATTAGCGAGTAACTATATTTAAGTTGCTTTAATATAGGAATTCTTCAATTGAGATTGAGTATTTAGTTTTTCTTTGCCTATAAATAAATGATATAATTTGTGAAGAATTGGCTAGTCTAATTTTGGGTTGACCCTAGGGAGTTTTTACTTTGGTGTGTTTTAATGTGTTAGATATGAAATTTATTTAGAGTACTGATATATCTTTAGACAACTGATCTAACTAGATACCAAATTTAAAGTAGATCATAGACCTAAGGTAAAATCTAAAATGATAAAACTCTATGACTATAATGTCAAATCCTATATTTGTAGCTTTTTGCTAGGAAATGGCTTCATATGTATGGTATAAAGTATATAATGACAAAAGCTTATATATTGGACATCATCTTAAGTCAAGTGTTTATACTTTAAAGGATACCATCAATGAAGTAAAAAGGTCACCAGATGACAAAAATATTTGCTAATAGTATATAGTGGTTTTTACATCATTATCCATAGGGATACCTCTCAAGATAACAACCGGTATGCCAGACACCTCAGATAGAACAGAGCCATACATTCATTAAGCAGTGGATATGAGTGTATTTGAAGAGCTATTTAACTGAGGCAGGATGATCCACTTTGAACGGAGGCAGCACCATCCCATATGCTAGTACCACAGACTGAATAAAAAGGAAAAAAAGAGAAACACTAAGAAGGAGAATAGATTTTTAAAAAGATGTGGGGTATAGACAGTCATATGACATGAAAGTGGAAGCGGAGCTATTGGGGTAACAAAAGGTAACCACAGGGGTGGAGCGGTAGGATGGGGAGGGCAAAGGGAGAAGTAAATGAATAAAAAGAAATCTTATATGAGAGTGTCGTAACAAAACCCATTCTGCATGCTACCTTGAAAATAGATTGAAAGAACAAAGCAGAATATAAAAGAGCAAAAAATGTAACTGAACTGTAAAGATTTCTGTTTAAACATATGGCCTTCTCTAGAACACATTAGGTGAAGGCCAAGCTGGATGAATGTCAAACTGGCCTTCTACCCCTAGACATTACCCAAATGTTTTCCTTCTTCTAGTATGTAGGAAGATGTTGCAGGAGTGAAGACACAGAATACAAACCATTTTCATAGTTTCTGACTAAGGTGTTTTTTAAAGCACATCCAGACATTTTTGCTGTTCACACTCCCATTGAGGCCAATTTCATTGAATCTGAGCTCATCTTAGTGACCTTATTGTAACCTGTAGAGGGCAGTCTTTAAACCCATTTTTCCTTTCCTGCTTTACTTTGGAATCCCTGGAATCCCTGAATCCTTCTGACTCGATTTTTTTTTTTTCTTTATTGGAGAGAAGGTTTTTTTTTGTTGTTGTTGTTGTTGTTTTGTTTTTTGTTTTTTGTTTTTTTTTAAGAAATTCTGAAGATAATATGTTAACATAAAACTCAATGTGCAGAGTATCAGCATATAGGTTCTTATGTTTGCAGTCCATCATAGATTCTGTCTGTGACCAATACGAACTGCTGATTATGTAAATGGAAATGTCTCTACATGATTGCATACATTGCTGCTGTGTGCTGCCAATTGAGAGACAACTTTTCTCATGATTAGTTCATATTTTTTTACACAAAGAAGCATCACACATAATAAAGTATAAGCTTTTTTTCTATAAGTTCTTGTGCAGGTTCCTATATAGAAAAGTAAAAATCAAAGAATATTGAAAGTCCCTTCTCTAAGTTTCAAGCCACATAAAAGGAAATAGCAAAATAAAAGATGGAAAGTGTATAGAAAAGAGGATGTCAGTTTTGCATGAATCATTTTGATATTTATGAATGTAATAAATTGACTAATTTGCCAATGAGCATATCCTCTTAGAAGAGTAAAAGGAGAATTTGGGGGAGTGAAAAAGACAGTGGAACAGTTTGGTTTTCTGTGTTGATAAGAAGTGAACACAATGTTAGGTAATTGTTTTTCAGCATTCTTGGTGCTATCTTTCCTAAAAAGGCTACCAGTCACTCAGTCATTGTGACTTTAAGAGTGTTTCACAGTACCTTTGTGATAGAAGTTAGAATTTGCACTTGGATGGATGGAGAATGGAGGGTTGAAGACAAGAGATGGAGACACATCCTTGTGGGATCCTTGTTGAACTTACCCTGGTTACAAGCCCAAGATGTGGATTGCAGTCAATTAACCCAGGTCACTTATCCAAGATTAGTGGAAGTGAATATGTCTGAATAAAGATCAATCATGGCACAGTGACAAATGCAGGAAATCTAGAAGCTGGAAAAAATAGAGGCATGGAAACTAACTGGCATGGGACATCATGACTCAGGACCAACTATAGAAATGTGGTGAGTATACAGGGGAGCTGGTACATATGGGCATAATGAAGACTTCAAAACTTTTTCTCCATAGTCATTTGCATTGTAGTTGGAACAAAAGACCTGAATTAAGTCTTACAAATTCCCATGCAGTCCTTAACATTAATTCAAAATTACATCACAAATTAGGAAGCCAGAAAATTGTGCACCAGGGAATCCCATAATGATGGACAGATTCCCCCTGAATACCTGCCACAGGTATACCAGTCAGCTTCAGGCAAAGACACAGTAATAAGAAAGAAAAGGGATAGGATTGTAACATTGTCAGCTTTTCAGAAAGACATTTTTTTTATAATCTTGTACTGTCTTATGTCAAATTCCTGGCTTTAGCAGATAGCTGGGGATAGGGGAAGGTATATTTGTCAGCTGCCTTCTTAACTTCATCCACAAAATGCTATCAAGGTGCTTGATCAAAACTGTACTGGGAAATAGGAGACACATACCTGAAATATCACTATGGAATTATACATGATATCACATGCCTATAATCCTAGAACTATGGAGGTAAATGGAGGAGAGTCATGAATTTGGATCTAGCCTGGCCCACATAGAGAAATTTATATTTTTAATACATCAATATAATATCACTAATGCTTCATTTTAGGCAGTAATGGCTTATAGTCTCAAGATTCATCAGTGAGAAAGAAAATATGCATGAATAACATGATATAATATAATTGAACACTGGGTCAGTCATAGAGTATTCAGTACTAAAATTACTAGTTCACTCTCCGTGGTGTGATGGATAAATCCAAAGTCTCAGCCTGAAATAATGATTATCAATATCTCCAGGCTAGCAAAGGGAGGAAGACCAAAAATAACTGAATGTTATTTACAAAACATTCCCTATGTATCTTGGCAATCTGTTCCTGGCACTTTTCTTGCACATCCTTCATTGTCTTATGCAAATGCTTAGCATATTTTGCACCCTCCTCCTTATTTTCCTTAGTACATTTTTCTTCAGAGAAAACAATAGTTTGGGATTTATGTTTCAGGGCATGTGGAGTAACAAGACATTGAAATTTGCGTGCTTTGGTGGACAGCATCTTTAAAGAGATTGAAAAGTTTGCATATTTTGGTAGCTCTTTTGGGCCCCAACTGCCAAGGCACAGTAATATCTATTAGTTCAGGGATCTCTCTCTCTCTCTCTCTCTCTCTCTCTCTCTCTCTCTCTCTCTCTCTCTCTCTCTCTCTCTCTCTCTCTCTCATCTATATATCTCTCTATCATCTCTTAAAATAACCAAGTTAAGAATACTCAGATTGGCATCCACAATGCACCCCTAAGCAGATTTGGGCTTCCTCTCTCTAGTTCTCCATCTATATAACAAGAATGTCCATTACTCAACAAAACAGCACACACATTCTACCATGAGTCAAGACAGCTTGCTTTATGGGAAATCCTAGTTTGTCATTCCCACTGCTGATTTGGACCACACAAGCCTTCCACTCTTCACTCAGAAAATCAGCAGCTACTTCTGTGGCCATGTGCTTGTCACAGAAAGTACAAAATCTGAATCCACCATCCACTTCAACGAATGTCTTATAGCTGGTGGCTGGTAAAAGAGATATTCGACTTCATCTTAACATGGCTGACCACCTAGGAGGTACCATGGGAAAGGGGCATGATTATTTTTATACAACTTCCCCATTTCCTGGCTTAGAATTCATCTTCCATAATTTCTTTGCATGGTTTTACTTATTATTGTCTATAACAAGATTACTTACATTTTACTACAACTTTAATGAGTATTATCTTTTATTTTCATAACATTGTCACAAAATTAAAAAGGTTTCATATGAAGAAAATTAAGCACAAGCTTTTCAAAACTATTTTAAAAATTCACAAAATTAGAAAGAAGTGCTGACTAAATTCCCCAACATTTCTGCCTATCACTGGTTTCTTAATTTTGTGCTTTTTTTAAGGAGCACACTGAAATGAACACAGATACTATATGAATCTGACAATGAAACCATAAAACAGATTATAGTAGCTGCACAGAAAAATTAAAGGAATGATTTTAAGTTCTTTGAAGTTTCCCAAATGTATTAAAATTGCAAAACTGCTTAAATAAGAAAAATGTGAATTTTTTTCTGTATCATATCATGAAGTAGGATAAATAGCCTCAAATAAAATATTTTTAAATAGCCTGCAGTTTCTAGTGAAAAAATATGATTAAAAATTTGTGATACATTTAGGAAGTTTTATAAAGGTTTTTTTCATGTAATAAGTAAAGTTAGATGATGAGTAACTTTCATTTACTTAACTATCGCTAGAATTTATATAGGACCTCGCAACACATGAAAAAACACCCTATTTAACTAAGTCTTCTAGGCATGTGTGGCCATTGTCTTTTTGGATTGTGATATAGAATGCCCAGCATGTAAACATGTTAATTTTATTTATTTTACTCATTTTGGTAATCTTGGCCAAGATATCTATGTGACTAATTCTTTTGTTGGCTCCTTGTCTTTTCCATTTTGGACTTTCCCAGATTTAAATGATAATGAGGCAATACTATGTGGGTGCCAGTACTTCCATAATTATGTTAAGCAATAAACCATAATGTTCTTTGTAAGACTGCCATGGAATACTAATTCTCTTCTTCCTCTTTTTATGTACATGTATGCATATGCATGTGTCTTTTGTGTAGATAAATATCTACAATAGAAAAGGCAATCTTGAATTTATTTCTGATTTTGTTTGTGGAGACAATGTCTTTCTAAGAAGTATAGGCTGACTTCAAGCTTGCAATTCCCCTGCCTTAGCATCCCAAGTGCCAGAAGTATCTTTTGTATTACTGCAGTACTGTATGTGTATATAAATCATAATTCATTGTAGATGGTGAGTTGATTTCTAATTTCTTTGGCTCAACTTAGATTAAAGCTAAACACTGAATTTGAATTCGTCAAGGTTCAAGCAAGTATAGGAAGCAAATTGTGGGACATTTACAAACATCTGGAAACTCATACCAATGTTTTTGCACCAAGTTGTTCCTGAGACTTGATTTCCTATACTAGTAGTTTCTTGCTATGTTTCTAGCTTAACCTCGCTATTTGGTGTCTGCACTTGTTTCTGTGCTCTGTATTAAGGATTTTATTCAGACTTTCATTAATCCAGGATGAAAACACTGGAGTGTTTACTTTCTGTTTTCAACCTGGTTATTTCCAAAACATTCTTCTAAAAAAACAAGATAAATAATTCCAAAGTAATCAGGAAGTGAATATACCACTGAAATTACTCCTTAAAATCTCTTCCAGTTAGTGGTATTAGTTCTCAGTTCCTCACATGCACACAACCTTGACTGCCATCTCTGTCTACATTCTAAGCAGATGGTATTGCCTTTAACCAGTGAAATTTATGTCATTATTTAGACGAGCATCAGGTCCTCACATTGATATGTATCTATCTATAGTTATGTTCTTATATATGTATACCTTGTTTCATTCTCTCTTGGTAAACATATGCCATGTATGATGATTTTATAAATGTCTCAAATCATCTCATCAAAAAAATTTGTTGAAAACAATTCTGCTACAATACAAAATATAAACAGGGATGAGTAAAATGCAACTTAATTGGTAAGTAATAAATGTAACTTCTCTGGCCCTTTTAGAGTAGGTGGTGCAGTTTCTACTACCAAAAGTACATTATCTCTTCTTCTTTCTCATTTTCCAGCTGGTCATCCTTGTAACTTAGCTATTGTTATGAGAAAGTGGGGGCCATACAGAAGGTTCTTGTATATATGCTCTGTCATTCAATACCAGTCAAAGTCCCAGCTGACAGCTGGCATAAACTGCCAGGCATGTAGTTGAACAAAACTTTGAATGAGGCTACACCCCAAGCAAATGCAGAATAAAATAGAGAAATACTCTATCAAAAGTGTAGATTTCAATGTAATATAAATGTTTTAGTATTTAACATGGAGACAGTTACTATGCAAAAGATATCCAAAGCAAATTTTGGTACCTGTAATTTTGCTGCTTTTACAACAAATGCAAACTATATTGTTTGGTTGTTAAGATCCCTTGGTCTGCAAGAATATAGACCTGGATTTGAATCTCCAGAACCCCCATAAAAGGCTGGACATGGCAATGTTTGCTTGTAACCCCATTGGGACCAGAGACAGGCAGATCGCATAAATTCACTGGCCAACCAGAGCTGCCAAAGGAGCAAGACTCCGGTTAAGTGAGAGTCCCTCAAGCCAATAAGGCAGAAAATAATCAAAGGATATTTGTTGTTGGCTGGCTCCAGCCTCTGCGTGGGTATGTAAGTGCATGCACTTATGCACTCATGTTTGTGAACAACACACACACACACACACACCTTCAAATATTCAAAGGAAGAAATTGTCATATGAGCACAAAGAAATAGCACAATGAGACAAACAGATAAAATAATATTAGAATTAGTTTTGTATGTTTACAAATAGCAAAGAGGGATACTGAAAGAGATAAAGCATTGAGAATAAACCATAAAATACTCATTTTAAAATGTTATTTCCAAGACGACTGGAAAGGGGGTCATTTCAGGGTCAGGTAGACACCTGATGCAAAGGAAATTCCCAAGAATCTACAAAGATGACCCCAGCTAAGACTTCCATCAATATTGGATATGTAGCCTGAATTGGCCATTTACTCTGACCAGGTAAGACTTCCAGTGGAAGGACTAGGAAACCAACCTAGCCACATAACTATCAACCTGCAGTCTTTCCTCCCTATGTGATGTGCTGGGGTAAAGGTGACAAAGAGATTATAGGAGTGGCCAACCAATGACTGGTCTAGCCTGAGACCCTTGCCATGAGAGTGAGCCCTCACCTGACACTTCATGGAAAGCCAGGACCTAGAAACTGGATGGCTCAGAGAACTAGAATAGAACCAAATACAACAGGAGAAAAAAAATGCCAATGTAATGATGTCTAGCGATATTCTGCTATACTCAGAGATTGTTGCCTACCCCAACTGTCATCAGAGAGGCTTCATCCAGCATTTGATGGATATAGATGAAGACACCCACAGTCAAACATTCGGCCAAGCTTGAGGAATCCTGATGAAGAGAAAGAGGAAGGATTGTAGTAGCAACAGAGGTCAAGAAAATCACAAGAAAACCCACAGAATTAACAAACCTGGGCTCACAGGGGGTCGCAGGGACTGAACGGATAACCAGGGAGCCTGCATAGGACTGATCTATGTTCTCTGCATATATGTGACAGTTGTGTAGCTTGGTCTTCTTGTGGGACTCCAAGCAGTGGGAACAGGGCCTGTCTCTGACTCTTTTGCTCACTTTTGGGACCCTATTTCCAATACTGGTGAATTTTCCTGCCTAGCCTTAATACAAGGGGAGGTGCTTAGTCTTACTCCCACATGATATGCCATGTTTTGTCAGTAACCATGGGAGATCTGTTCTTTTCTGAATAGAAATGGAAGAGAAGTGGATGGGAGGAGGTAGGGGATAGTGGGAGGAGAGGAGGAAGGGGAAAGCATGGTCTGGATGTAAGATAAATAAGTAAGTAAGTAAATAAATAAATAAATAAATAAATAAATAAATAAATAAATAGAGTTGTTCACATTAATGAGAGGTTATCTGATTTAGAACAATATTTCAAATGAGAATAACAAATATTTGTACACATTTTAAAGTAATTGATTTGGAAATATTGAAAAACTAATGTGGAGCAAAAGAGAGGAAACTTTAAAGAGAGGAGATAAGAACACAGGGATTTTAATCTGTGTACAACTACCAAACATAAATATTCAGATTAATACTGTGGGCAATTTTTCTAGTGGGTTCTTAGGGTAATGAGAGTAAAAATTATAATTCTGTTATCCTATTAAACACTGTAATCTTGATTTTACTAATACAGTGCTCTGTATGCTATAAGAAAATGGAAAAAATAAAAATAGATGCTTTCTGTGGGATATCTCAAATAAAACCTTAAAATCATCTTCAGATTCTGTATGAAGCTGTGATTTGGGATATATGTTATAATGCTTTTACCAAAACCCATAGGACTTTATTAAGAAGGTCAGAACCCTAAAGCAAACTGTCAAGTTTAGCAAATAATAATGTACCAAAATTTTTCAGAATTTCTTTTAAAGAATAAAAAGCAATTACACTTAGACACACACAAAATTGTCTCTATGGCATTTCACAATGAAATCTTTAGGAAACTGTGATATATCATCAAGTGAAACAACATACTCATGGGAACATAGAAAGAAGATAGACACACATACAACACTGCAAAGAGCTTAGTTAAATAAATATGGTCATGTAGATCTCATCCATTTCTCTACCGTTGGGTGTGTGCCACCACCACCTAACTTTTGGTTTTGTTTTCTGATAGTAGATAATTGTTCAAGACAATGGAACAAGAACTTTTTATATCACTTAATATTTTCTAAAACACTGAAAGATTTTTAGATAAGGGAACTGAGGTTTATAGGGACTTGGAGCTCTGTGGAAATGTTTTCAAACATATCTAAGGCAAGGTTCATTGTATTTCCATGGGAGAAATACTAACTTTGGTATTAAAAACCTGTTCCCTTCATAATTGACTCTTCCCTTATTTAAAATCTGACACTGGAAAACCTTAAAAAAAAACAACTCTTTCCCAATATATAAAGGAATCAGGGAATATTAATATCATATGAAAGTTAATTTGATAAATTACCAAAAAGTATTTGGGGGAGATAGAGTTTAAGAGAGCTAGAGTAATACTTTTTCAAACATTAACGAATTGAGTTTTTTTCCCAATAAGATCTTACATAAACCTACATATCAACAGATAGAATTGCATCTGTCCTGGTAAGATAAAGGATAGATTTGCTCTTACGCCCCCTTTTCTCTAATATTGATGCCCTATGACATCTCGGAAAATAAGTCAGGAATTTACTGGACACAAGAATTCCACTTTGTGTATTATACTGAGCAGCAGAACAGAGGGAAGGCCCAGGGCTGGCATGGGTGCAAATCAAAGTAGAAATGATATATAGTCTTCTGTACACATTTAAATTATGGTTGAACCTCTTTTAAAAAGTCTAACTTCCATCATATTCTATCATTTACTTCACACTTTTACTATGCATATTTACTTTGGAAATTTCTTTAACATCCTGAAAAGTAAGTGGATCTCAGCTAGGTAATACCAATATTCTGGTTTGCTCCTCTTAGGATAACACTCAAACATCATATATATTTTTTTATTAAGAAAATTGTTACTCATGTTACATACCAAAGATCCTCCTCTCTTCCCTCCTCCCACCTCCGCAGCCTTCTCCCCACCCCAACCCACACCCAGTCCCTTCTCCGAAAAGGTAAGGTCTCCCATGGGGAGTCAGCAGAGCCTGGTACATTCAGTAGAGGCAGGTGTAAGCCCCTCCCTCTGAATCAATGCTGTGCAAGGTGTCCCCCCCCATAGGTAATGGGTTCCAAATAACCAGCCCATGCACCAGGGATGGATCCTGATCACACTGCCAGGGGCTGCTTAAGCAGATCAAGCTACACATCTGTCTCACTTTTGCAATATATATTGAAAATTTCATGGGGAATAGTGGCACTGTTGACCTAATACATTACTAATACTATTATGGCTTTCAGACAGTATCTCATGTATACTGTTTCCAATTACTCATTTTCTTTGAAATAGCAATTTGTATTAATTTCTAATTTGATATTCAATTACATATATATGTAGTATATATTTTAATTTGGCAAATTTAGAATATTTTACTTTTATTATGACTTATTGCTGACAGAATTTTCTTTTGTAAATAACTGAATTACGGTAAAGGGCATTTACCACTTCCATAGTTACTCGTGTATTTCTTTTTTTTTTCTTTTTTTCAAGACAGGGTTTCTCTGTGTAGCTTTGTGCCTTTCCTGGAACTCACTTGGTAGTCCAGGCTGGCCTTGAACTCACAGAGATCTGCCTGGCTCTGCCTCCCAAGTGCTGGGATTAAAGGCGTGTGCCACCACCGCCTGGCTAGCTCATGTATTTCTTAAACAATTAAATATCTAGTGGAACATTTGTTTAATATCAATACTTCATTGCATATAATACAAATTATTACCATGTGA
Source organism: Peromyscus leucopus (assembly GCF_004664715.2). Taxonomy (NCBI): domain Eukaryota; kingdom Metazoa; phylum Chordata; class Mammalia; order Rodentia; family Cricetidae; genus Peromyscus; species Peromyscus leucopus. Next base: position 51,291,054 of record NC_051083.1, read on the forward strand.
TATATTTTGTACTTTTTAGTACTCATTTCTTAAAATGATAATATATGGAATGCTTTCCTCATCCATCTATATTTTGCAAATGAGATAATTTGTTTTGTGTTTTAGTTATATCAGTGTTATAATCAGGCAATTTAGTAAGTAAGGGGTATTAATTCTGGTTTTTGACTCCTTGAGATATCAAATAAAATATAGACTTCTGTTATCTGCATATAGAAAAACATGGATATTTTGATACATAAGATAGGAATGAAATAATATGCCTCAGTTAATGAGAGCTTTCGAAAAATACTGTACTATTTGAATTTTTTTTAAAAAAAAATGATTCTAGAAAGATGGATCAGTGGTTAAGAACACTTTTTGCTCTTGCACAGGACCCAAGTTCAGTTCCCAGCACCCACATAAGGCAATAAACACTTGACTTAATCCCAGCTCCAGAGAAACTGCCACCCTTTTCCAGCCTTCTTGGTACTGAACACAAATGTGCATATACATAGGCAAGCACATGTATACATAAAATAAGACCGTAACAAAATTAAAGGGAAAAGAATTCCAAATATCTGCAAACTCTATAAAATTTGTTTTTGAATAAAAGAATGCTACAAAACACAATTGACTTTCATTTAGAAAGCACAATAGTTATTCTTTTTTTAATCAGATAAAGTATAAAAATTATATCAACTTGTTAATGTTTTAAATAATTAACCAAATATACTCTTTTGTCTCATACACAATACTTTTTTGTCCTGTGAAAAATTAAGTTAGCATGTGTTCAGACCTTCTCTTACTGTGGGCAGCACTAATTGGACTCAGTGGGATTTTAAAAAAAATAGAAAAGGATATGTAGTTGGGAAAGGAACATGTGGGGTGCCTCGAGGGAGTTAGAGGGGAAAATAGGAGGGATAGATATTATCAAAATACACTGTATACATGCATGAAATTCTCAAATACTAAATAAATTATTATTTAAAATAAATTTTAAAATAAAAATGAAAATCTCGCTCTTATCAACCATGTCCTTACAATTCATGACTTAATGTCTCCACTTACCATGTTCATTCACTTTTTGCAACATAAATTTATCTCACTCTTCTATAACATTCCTATCATTAAAGTGATATTTTATTCTTCCTGAAGGAAAATTTCATAGTTTGTTAAAATTTAAAACAACTTTATTGATTTTAAATTAAAATTTTAATTTAAACAATGTAGGAAATGATTGGAAGTTATGGAAAGAATAAACTGGTTCTATTGAGTGATAATAAGAAAAGTCAACAATATATAAAAATTTCATCATGTAAAAAGATGTTTGTACATATACATATACACATATTTGTGGATGTACACGCTCAATTTATTACTCAGTATTTAAATGTTGTTGCACTTATACATGAAAATTCCAGATTAGCACATAATTAATAATGCTTTCTCTAGAAAAAATAGATTTTGTTGATTAAGTCTTAATTTGTATTTTATAGACCTCTATTATTTATATATGTGTAGTTTTGTAAACTTCATCTGGCTGTAATATAAGTAGCAATTTGGAACTGAAAGTGAGTTTTAGCTACATATTCAAGTTCTTTGTATTTCATAATTAAGGAAGCTTCAGAAGAAATTGAAAATATGTGAGTACTTATTATAGGTCCACTTATTCCTATGTTGACACTTCATTTATAGTATTTTTTTGTTTACTTAATTTTTATATGTGAAAAATAGTATAATGTCTTTGATAGAAAAAAATTAAGTTAGTTTTCCTATCTGATTTGGTCCAAGTCATGATGAGTGTGTGTTTAATTTCTCCATTTTAATAAATTGATCACTTCTCTATTTAGAGTTAACAAACACTGGAAATAAACAATGCAACAGGAGGATCAAGTGAAAAAGAGGGAGAAATATGTTGTAAGGATTTAACCCATATTTGTTGTGATAATGAGTAGAGGAGTTTTATTCAGTTCACTTTATGCTTATATAAGAAAGTAAACACAAAATTAGGAGTGAGTGTCCCTTGATTATAATTCATTGCCACATTCATCAGACTTTCCAGAGAATAAAAGCTCAATACAATTATAAAATACAAATTTATTAGTTTTAATTTTTTGAAAATATTATTTGAAAAAATGGATTCTCAGTTGTAGGTATAGTCTGATCTCTGTGGTCCTGTCTGTGATTAGGCAATTCATTATTATCCTACTAATTAGTGTATTGTTTTTCAACCTTGGCTGCACATTAGAATCACTTGGGGAGCTTTTAAAAATCCCAGGCCAGGAAGCTGAACTCAGAACCAATTACCTCAGAATCTCCAGGGATGCAACCTAGGCATCAGTATGTTTTTAAAGCTCCCCAGGTGGTTCCAAAGTGCAGTCACATTTGACAATCACTAATTTAATGAAAGTCACATGATTTGCCCTTATAACAAGAAAGATGAATTTTCTTATCAAAGACACTGTACCTCTGAAAACTGACAAGCAAATAAGCAGAAATATCAATGCACTTTTTCAATGAATTTATTTAAAATGTAGAACAGTTAGTTATGAAACAGAAGGATCAAATATTAAAACATAATCCTGGATCTTCATTTGGGCACACAGCCTGAGAAGGTATTGATAAATTTTGTTTACTTAGGGGAGGTTGGTGTCTTATAAGTAACTTCAGTGGAAATCAAGATGTGCCCAGGGCAATAGTGCACTTAATGAAGAGAGAGAAGTGTTAAGTCACGGGCTTAATGATTTGTGTTTTGATTGACTTCATGGATTGTGAGAGTAACATTCTGATTCTCATGGGCCTTCTATAATAATGAGTTGAAACTTAAAATAATAATTTCTCCTTCTGAAATCTGAACTTAAAAATGCAGAAACATGTATGTGAATACAGATCATAACTGGAAGTAGAAACTAATGCTCCCTGTGTATTTGACTCTTCCCTCTAGCAGGAAGTGTCATTATATTGCATGTTTAATTTTTTCAATAATTATGTATTATACTTTTAGATTTCCCTTTAATATCTATGACTCAAGTTTTGGTATGTTATTATTCTACACAAAAATAGGATTCCTAGGAAATTTTGCATGATTTCCTAGGGCATTAGAATAAATTTTTCATAGTGATAATTCTTGCATGTAGTTTCTAATACAAAATGTCTAAAAGGCATTCAGCAAAACATCTTCATGATTCAAAGTCTCAAATTGTAAAATGTTTGCATTCTTTTTTCAATTATATATGTTTGATTCAAAACACATTTTTGTAAAGCATATATCAATATCACAGAAATAAGAAAAATATATAGACTTAAGCTACTATGAGTATATATATGAACATAAACACATGAGCATGAATAAAAAATAAAATATGGAATTAAATCATTTCGTTGACCAGTCAGTAACTGTCAACAAGATAGTGCCTGATATTTAATTACCATTTAATGACTTGAATTTACATATTCAATCATGTATGTGGAGAAATATAAATATTGTGTAAGCATGTTCATCAAAAAAATTCCATCAATGAAAATAGTTGTAATAAGAGTATGCTTTATTAACTATGCTAGGTTGTGGAAAAAGTAAAAGCAAGTAAAACTCTTGTAAAATATTTGTAGAGAAATACAAGCCAAATGAAAGTATAGAGGAATTGATGCACAATAAACTGTTTTTAACCACAAGATGGCAGAAAAAAATGGCTACAGTGAATGAAAGGTATTCAAATAGAGATTAATAGAGAGGAGGCAGGATGACCAAGCTGAGATTAAAGACAGAAGTACGAGAGCAGTAAAGCTATGTCAAAGCAGATTAAGTGAACATTGCAGCCAGGCCATGTCAGGTCTCTAAATAGTGGTGCCTATAGTGCTGAAATTGATGTCTATGTAGTTATTAGAAGGAAAATAACCTAGAATTTCCATGGTTCAGGATACCCTACATTTCAGAAAACAACTCTTAGTTCATCAGGAGCACATTTTCTCCTTTTACCCATGCCAGGTCAAACTATTCTGTTCTACAATGAAAGACTGATGGGTAAGGGAAAGGCCTTCCTCTCTGTAAAAGCTTTGATGAGTATCGGCTTTATTTCCTGAAAATTATTTCTTTTCCTCTGAATTTAAATCCCTGGAAATTTTTTATTCTCAAACAAAGGGATCTACAATATTCACAGCTATGCTAAGAATGTAATGATTCCCTAGCCGATTATCTGTCAGTGTTCAAAAGAGGCAAAGGAGATTGTTGAACATTCATAGTTTCAGGATTTTTGACTAATGCCTTTTGTCGTTAGGAATCAAATTCTAAATTCACGTTGAAAGAAATTGCGCTTTATTCTACAGTAGAATAAAACAGTAGACTTTGAAGAATTTTATACATAAACATGATATGATATGATGGTTGATTTTGCATTACAAAAACATAATTCTGGCTTTATTATAAAGCATTACCTAGAGGCTATAGTTTATAACTTCAAATGGGCAATGTACTAGTGCAATCTCTTCTACTTGGGATGCACCAAAGAACATAAAGGTTATGGATTTTATGATCCACAACTAAGATTCGGTAATACCAAGAGCTGGAAGGCAGAGATGAATATTTCAGATGCAAAACTGGATGAAATTTACCTAAACGAATTTCTACTGTGAAATACCTAGATTATCGGGGAATATTAGTTTAACTATGTAAAGGTGTGCTGCATTAGTTTATGCTGCATTTGTTTAATAATGTAAAGATATGTTGCTGTTATACCTTGCCTGCCTAAGGTGCCTGATTGGTCTAATAAAAAGATGAATGGCCAATAGCTAGACAGAAGAGAGATAGGCAGGGCTGGCAGGCAGAGGGGATAAGTAGGAGGGGAAATCTAGGCTCGGGGGTTGGGTGAGAGAAGAGAGAAAGAAGAAGAAGGAGAAAGACATGCCCAGGGCAAGCCAGGCAGCAGCCAGACACGGAGTAAGACATACAGAAGGAAAGAAAGGTAAAAAGCCACAAAGCAAAACAGGTTAAGTTATAAGAGCTATCAAGAAATGAGCCTAAGCTAAGGCCCAACATTCATAGCTAATATTAAGTCTCAATGTCATGATGTGGGAGCTGATTGGTGGCCCAAAAGAAAGCCTGCTCCACTAAATATTTTACATTAAATGTCAAAAAAATTTAAAAAGATAAATGTAGAATAAAGTTTGCAAAATCCTGTGACAAAACATTTGCAGATGAAAAAATTTAAAGAAAAAAATATGCACAGTGATAAATGGTTACAGCACTATAGCCCTAAAATACTATCTGTCTTCATTAACCATAATGCTATATAGGAATGAAATTCAGAGTTAACATACACCTGACATGCCAGGAAAACTTAGCAAAAACCACTCTAGCTAACTTCAGTAGAAGTTAGGTAGGGAAAGGGGATGGAATTAAAATTCTATCATGCATAGCAAGCCAAAATGATGTTCATATCTATTAACCTGGTCTTTGGATGAAAATTACACATTAATATGTGAATCATGCACATGACAACAAGGCTTGGAAAGTTAATTTATTCTATTTTGCATATACTAGATACCCTGAAGCTGAAAAGTGTAACATAAAATTTGTATAGGACTCTTAATGAATCTGTAGTATCTTACAGAAGCAAATATTAAAAATTTCTAAGTAAAATATGCCTTCAGGCCAAACCTCAAAATACTTTCCCAGTTAAGTGTCTGCTCAACAGAAGCTCACAATGTACAGTTAGAAAAGATAATAGGAACAATTTTTCTATGGGAAAAATATGAACACAATCGTCAAATACTAGAAATGTGGTCCTAAGGTATTATAATAGAAGTATTGTTTGTATACAATAAATTGAATATTTTACATTATTCAGCTACAAGATAGGATTGCAAGAAAATTTATGAATCATTATATATATTTAAAGAGGAAATGTTGGAGGAATAATAGGAAAGGTACCAAGTTAGCAGAGGAAATGTATGTACTTTAAGGTAGAAAGAAGCTTTCCTTAAAGTTTAGGCTATGAACCACAGACAATATAAAAAGAATAACAGCTAAACTTCACAATACATATTTTCAGGGAGAAAGAATGAAGATAATTAAAATAAAAACATGTAAATAGAGAAACAAGGCAATTATTTATATTGAGTACATATACTCTAACATTCTTACTATTTTCTTACTATTAATATTAGATGTTAAAATAAAATGTACCAAAGTTACTAAAGATTTAAAGAACATAATTTTTACATTACACTTTATTCTTTTTTTTAGATAGTCAAACCACCAATGCTCAACAAGTACAAATAAAAATAATTCCAGTTATTCAAGACATCACAAGTCATCTCGCCCCAAAATATGTTCTGAAGTAATTATTAGATAATTTTTGACAATAATAAAAAGCACAAAAGAGGCAGAATTATAATATAATATTAAAAATAAGCAAAGAATAAAGAAACACTTATTATTGCATACTATTAACTTATAAAAGTTACAGTAAAATATATGGATTAGAAAACAGATATAATTGAAAGTAAGGTAAACTTTCTATTCATGAAACTAAAAAAAAAAATCAGGATAAGTTTTAACAGAAGAGCAAAAAAATACTTAGTTAAAATAACATATAGATATAGAATTAAGTACTAAAATTGAAAAAAAGAAAAAAAAATAAGCTCTTAGTGAAGGAGAACAAAACCCATTAACTCTTTCTTATCAGTAAAACCCCAAGAAGGAAAATGATAGTGAGGGACAGCCAGTCAGGGTTTATACAAAATCATCTGTGGGAAAGCTGATAAAAATGATCAGAAAAACACACACTCTAAGCATCTAGAAAAAGATCATGCATGTGGTAGTAGCAGCAACAGTGGAAGGAGAATCTGGGAAAAAAAAAAAAAAAAAAAAAAACTCTCCCCATGACATGGAATGTCAGCAATGACAACTGACAGAGCAGAGGCAAGATGCCATATCCATATCAAAAATATTTCTGCCATGAAGGTCACCAGCCCAAGAGCCTTGTTAAACTACACTCTCATGTGAACTCAGAGACAAAGTGATACAGGTCTTCATGTCAAAACTTGACAAACAGAACACTGTGAGACTGAAAAAAAAGCAAAACAAAACAAATAACAACAACAAACCTTTCAATCAAACCAGAACAACCAGGGAGCTGAAAACCTGTCAGGAAACATAGTATACCCAGGAACCTTCACACATACTGCCAGTAGCGTGCAAGACATTTGTAAGTACTACAGAGGGGATGAAGTCAGCATTCAAAACCAGAGAACCGAAAGGCTTTGCAGAGGTGTGGCTGAATCTGAGATTCCACATGTGAAGCACTTACCTGTTCTAAAGAATGTAGTCTGGTCTAGTTTATAGGGTCTCTGTGACTCAGCCCCCTGAGTGATAGGACAGTTCTGCTATTTGATAGCACATCCTTCCCCCACCCCACCCCAGTGTACCATTAGTCAAAATTCTTTCAACCACTTTCTCCATTTTTTTAATCTTTCGTACTACCTCATATATTTATGATCCCCTCCTCTAATTTCTATCATTAAAATAGCACTTATAGTTGTACTGTGTTTTTTTTTTTCTGTTCCTTTTTTTCTACAGTAACTAATATATTACTATACACAGTACTATCAATGACAATACTCTTTAAAATGATTAGTGTCTTAGGACTGGTTATTTTACAGCTGACTATTATTGCATTTACATAATAGATCTATACCTGGATGGTGACTCTTATTACATGCAATAATCTACTCAGAGGAGAGGAATGAGAAGAAAGGCTGGTGCTTTAAACACTGGGATAACAAATAAAAACTACACCTCAACCATACTATAATCTAGTCTCCCTGAATATTGAAAACACTTCTACCAAAAGATGAAAAATGACCAAAATAAATTTAAAAAAATCAACCAACAATCTAACTCTTGGTAGGCAGTTTCCAATTCAAATTAACAAGCAACCTAAATAAAATGACATGTATATTCCCAAATCTACCAAGTCCAGGTGAATGCAGCTAAATGGAGATTGACTTAGATAAATCATCAGACAAATAATTCGAAAGAGTGAAAATATGTTCAGAAAATGAAAACGGACACAATGAGCTCAAAAAAAATGCAAAAAAGAAAAAACAGTTGAATGAAATAAAGGAATCAACTCAGGATATGAAGATGGAATTCAACGAAGCAAAACAACTGAAGAAAAAACCAAACAGAAATGATGCTGTAAATAAAAACTTTAATAAGTTAAAACAAATCAAATTGTAAATTTAATAGAAATGGATGAAATTATAATTGCTTATGACTTACCAAAATGAAACCAAAGTGCAACAAATAATTTAAACAAATCTATAAAAAATGATGAAATTGAAGCACTAATTAAAAAGTTTCCCTAGTTAAAAAGTCTAGTCCCATGTGGATTTATTGCAAAATTGTATTAGCCCAATAATTTTTCAACTTACTCTGTAAAATGTAAAATGAAAGAGTGCTTCAAACTAATTTTTTGAAGCTAGTGTTAGTTTGATATCAAAATCAGACAAAGACACAACTGAAAAACAAATTTGAAGACCAATATATCTAATGAACATAGACACACAAAAAAATTCCCCCATTAAAATGCCTGTAAACAAAATTCAAGAACATATCAAAAAGAACATTAATGCAAAATGATCAGAGTGGCTTCTTTGCAGAGATGCTGAGATTGTTCAACATACACAAATTGGTAAATATAACACATCACATAAATGGACCAAGGACAGTAATTACATCATCCTCTCAATACATACTGAAAATGTCATTGACAAAATCCAACATGACTTCATGATAAAAATCCTGCCATGTTTATCTGTGGCAGAGTTACAGCCCACATCAGAAAATAAGGCAAACAATCAGCTAATGGAAACTGAGGAAATTATAAAGTTTCTTTACAGCAAAGAAAACAGTTAACAGAGTGACAGAAACAGCCTACAAATGGAAGAAAATAATTGCAAGCTGTACATCTTACAGAGGATTAACATCCAGAATATTGAAGAACTAAAAATTCGAAAACAGTAAGGAAAAGAACAATCCACTCAAATGTTTCATGGGGAAGTGAAGAGAGGTTACTCAAAACAAGAAATACACATAGCCAATAAATATTCTAAAAAGTGCTCAACATACTTAGCCACCAGGTTAATGAAAATTAGAAGTACTTTGAGCTTCCATCAACCCAGTTAGAATGACTGTCATCAGGAAGGAAAATGGCAAGACATGCTAGTGAAGTTGAAAGAATGTCAGAGCTAGAGAGTAGGAAGAAATGTTTTGAAATGCTGTGTTTTGGTCATGATACATTCAATGAAGTTATGGACTCACAGTAGCTGGGGCTACCTGTGTTTGCCTTACACAAAACTGAGTTCATCAACAATCATAGATCAGAAAAGGGCTCATGGAACCCTGTCCCTCTCTGTTGAATTATTGGCTGTTGATAGATTCTGGGGAAGAGATGGTCGTTGTCTTCAGTTGTGTAACCACTGAGGAAGCCAGCAAGATCCAACGAATAGTTCAAAATCCTTGTTTCTACACAGTATCTTGGTTAAATTCACTGAGTCTAAATGGGGGGAAAGGCATGAATGAGAGAAAAGACTTTTATAGAAGAGGGAAGACAAGAAGGGTGGAAGAAAAATTGAAGAGGACCAGAGTGACAATAATCAAATGCACGTTTTGTCTTATGAACCTGTGAAAGAACAAATTCAATGAACATGTCAAAAGGAACACCCACAAACAAAACAAGAACAAACTACCCAAGGAAACCACAAAGATGTAGAGAAGAGGCACAAATTAATCAGGAAAAGGACAAGTTTATCTAAGGTCATTTTAACCATATTATAACTATAGTGTTAGATGGGTAGTAAAAATCAGTGTAACACTATTTGCCTAGTGTATGTGCCCTCTGTTTTGCCCCTCCAGCACTGCACACAATTACACTGTACATAGTCCCATTTTAAATGCCAGTGTAACATTCTTATCCTTTGTGGCCTTCAAAATATAATGTATAAATTTATTAGAAAAGACCTAGAAACTATTTATTTTTACTTTTAATCCTTATCATCCATGCTCATATCATTGCTGACATTGGACAGAATGTGTGAAAATGTCTGATTGCCCTCTAAAAGATTTCTCATCTTTAACTCCAACTGAAATATCTTATTTTTATAAACCTTGCCACATAGCAGCATAGAGTAATAAGCTCCAGGGAGAAATCTCGCTATCCATGTGAAATCATAACGTTTTAGAATTGGAAGATTATTTAGTGATGATCTGATCCAACAACCTCATTTTCCAGCTGACTAAACTAGGGCTACCAGCACTAAGAGCCTGAATACCTTCTTTTGGGGATAATGTAGCATCCTGGGATAATGAAAAAGGCTTCTGTGTAGCATCCATAAAAGAATTAAATGTGAATCTGATTATTTACAGATGTATTGTGATTATCTTGTGCTAGTGCTCTCGTCTGACTTCCATCTTGTGTGTCCTTGAAAGAGTTACCCTTGGGTTTTCAATTTTATCAAAAGAAAAGGTAAAGGACAATCAACCTTAATAGATACCAGGTGTTAAACTAAATCAAACAGTGATGAAATGTGTATCATCAGACATGGATTTCTCATTTAGTTGTCTCATCCAATATTCTGTATAAGAAGTATTGAGATTTATCACTGATTCTGCAGTTTATAGAAAGAACTCTGAGAGTAAGTCTCATGTACAATAGAACATCACAAACTCTACATTATTGAATCTCACAAATTACCTTATGACATTTAAGAATTCCATACACATAAAATCCTAACTTTGTGTACTATTTTGACACTTTTTAAAGGTAAAAATAATAAAGGAAGACAAGAAACATAGTGTGGCCCCCAGTGCTGAGAAGAAAGCACAACCCTGCTCAACACCATTACAACTGAGGTGGACAAGGAGATCCCCACACAATGCCCAGGGCAGCTTGCTCTAGGCACCAAGGAGAAAACAAGGGCCTATAAGGAATTATTATAGTAAACAAAAGTATGGCATAGTTTGGGAGAGCAAGAGAGACAGAACGGTTCATGTCCTTTGTACAGAGGCAGGTTTGAAGAGGTGAAATCTGTAAGGAGTGGGCTGAGATATCCCCAGCCAAGGTGCCATCCAAGCCTGGGCTGCTGCCAAGCCCATGTCTGGTTCCATGGCCCTGCTTCAGCCTCAGTCTGTGTGGATGTCAGTAGCTCCTGAGACCACCAAAGGCTGAGAGGGCAGTGCTGCACAGAGTTGGCCCTGCCCCTTCACTGGCTGCTGCACCTGGACAGCACAATACACCTGACCCTGTTTGCTGTGGAATAGGCTTGAGAGTGTAGGAGTGGGAGAGTAGCTCCTGCCCTTTGTCTGCCATGTGGTGGCATGGGTGAGGGAAAGATAACCTTCCCTCTTCTTGGCTTCTGCCACCTGTGGCAGGCAGGGGAGCTAAACTACCACCTCACTAGCTGCAGCACTTGGGAGAATGGGTCCTGTGCCTTGCAGGGCAGCACAGTAGAGCTGACTCTCTTGGCAGAGTACAAGTGAGTAGGCCCTAGGACCTGAGCATGGGAGATCTGTCCCAGTCCCATCCCTCATTTGCCATGCCGTGGTATGGGCAAGGGAAAGTTGTCCCCCTGTGTTGGGGAATATTATTTTAAAGTGTGCTGCTTTTGTTAAGAATTCAAAGATGTATTTTATTAAATAAATGAACCTGTGAGCAGGAGGCTGAGTCAGTAAGTAGTATGGAGAACCCACATGTAGCAAGGGTTTTGTTTAATTGGGGGCTGAGAGGAGGACGCTGGACTTTTTGGAAGATGCTACTTGCTAGTCAGCCTCCCCGAGGAAGCAGAATTCCACCTAAACCATTGAATCATGAGTTCTTTAGATCAAGTTTCCCCTAGTAGCTTTGAACAGAATCCCCTCAGGCTGGAGCCCTTGCTGCTAAACTGCTGGTAGCAGTGGAGTTGCAATCTCTGACTAGGCTAGTTTTTGCTTAATGGGCAGCCCTGTGGGTAGTAAAAAACAGGTAACAACCACCTGCCTGTGGTGGGTGGGAGAGCTGTCCCTGCCCCTCACCAGTTGCAGCACTTGGGAGAGAGCAAGCCCTGCACCTTGCCTGGGCAGCACAGTAGAGCTGACCTTGTTGACGAGAGAGGGGGTAAATTGGCCCCAAGGGCATGAACACGGGAGAACTGGCCTCACTACTTATCTGTCATGCAGTGGCATAGACGGGAGATATGGCCCCTTGCTCTCTCACCTCTTGCCACTTGTGGCAGACAAGGGAGCTGACCTTTCCCTTACCAGCTGTAGCACTCAGGAAAGTGTGTTCTGAACCTTGCCTGGGCAGAACAGTAAAGCTGACTCTGTTGACAAACCACAGATGAGCCTCCCCCGAGAACTTGTGAGTTTGAGAGATCTGGCCCTGGCCCTCATCTGCTATATGTGGCATGGAAGAGGGAAAGACTCCCTCCTCCAACACCCCTCATGGCCTGTGGCAGTTGAGAGAGCTGTCCCTGAGACCATAAGAGTGGGATAAGCTGTTCTTGCCCCTCCCTAGCTGCAATACTTGGGAGAGTGGCCCCTTCAAATCACCTAGGCAACATAGTCAAGCTGACCCTGGTGTTGTAGGTATGGGTGAGTCAGCCTTGACTGCCTGAAAGCAGAAGCAGCAGCCTTGTCCCTTGCTCCTTGCCCCATAGGGTGAACTAGCCAGGGGCAATGTTAGAGAACTCTCCCTTATGGTGGGAACAGGGAAAGCTGGCTGACCAACCCTGCAACTACTCAGGCCCAGAACCAGGGTTATGAGTTGATCCATCCCAACATCTATCCTATCTATGATCTGCTGGAGCACCTGAAGAGACAGGTCCTGCAGATCTAAAGCTGCTGGATCTCTACAATCCAGGGCAACAACAGGATATCCAAGAGGAGTTCTAGTGAGGGCCCAGCATTGACAGTGTAGCAGAAACCAGAGGTCTCAAGCCAGACCAATGTCTCTTTGCAATGAACACTTACAGGTTAAGATATGCGGACTAAAGGGTATACTATGTGACCCATTGTGCAACACTACAGCTTCCATGACAAGATTTTTCTTTCTTTCACTCTTTCTTTTTTCTCTTCTCTTAAATTTAATTTTATTTTGGGGGGAGGTTGCAAGGACAGAAGGTAGATAAGAAGGGATGGAGAAATGAATGAGATGGAGATCCATGATGTGAAAGACACAAATAATAAATAAAAAGAGTTAAAAATGCAAAATATGTTAAGATACAGCAAATTAAATGCTCTAAAATGTCCAAAATAAAACATACTGCAATTTCCTGTACTAATTTACTCTCCTGTTTTGTTCAAATGTGTCATTATATAACGTGAAGTATATATATATATATATATATATATATATATATATATATATATATATATATATATTGGTTTTTCGAGACAGGGTTTCTCTGTGTAGCTTTGCGCCTTTTCCTGGAACTCACTTGGTAGCCCAGGCTGGCCTCGAACTCACAGAGATCCTCCTGGCTCTGCCTCCCGAGTGCTGGGATTAAAGGCGTGCGCCACCACTGCCCGGCTTGTGAAGTATATTTTTATACTGCATCGAAATAGAACATTCATTTACAGGGGAAAAAGCTTTTGTATTTTTCTGTACAATGTTTTTCCATTTATATAGATCTAAGGAAAGAAAGCTATGTGTGTATCCTTTGATTTGAGTTTCCTTAGTAAATTACATATCATTTTATAGATTACTCAAGAGCAAACATTACATATTTACAAAGCCAAATTGTATATCTGAAGGGATGGAGGATAATATGTGTGAAGAGTTGATGAATAATTATTCATAATGATTATGATAATTAAGAATAAATGATAGGTCCTAAATATTTTGTTGTTCTCACCCCTTCCCATTTTTATAACAGATGACAAATGCAATGTACAACTGCACCTGAATTAAATGCATTTTTCCTTATTAGAATTACAGCCCTTTCAGATTTTGATATGCTGGGTTTATAAGGCAACTATACACTCATGGATCCAATCTGTGACATTGACAGTCTAACCAAAATCTAGAAAATTATGCTTGCATAAATAATTTCAAAGTGATGGAAAATATTCATTACATGTGGGTATTAAAAAATAACAAAATGATGTTTAAATTTTCCCAATGCTATATAAATTATACAGAGAAAAAATATTCATTAATAGTATTGCACAGGTAGCATATTCCCTTTTCATATAAGATATTTATTTTAAAAACAGACAGTAACACCAAGTTTTGTCATCGATGCCCTTTTGGAATTAATTCTGTCAGCACCTTTGCAGATGACATAGGAGAAACAAATTGAAATGTATGTTGATAATATGCAGTCATCCCCAAATCCCACTTTGGTTCTCCTCATCAGCATCATTCTAAGCTCCTTGTTCAGATTCATGATTTCTTGTTGATTTTAAAAATAATTTTTCTACATCCTGACACTTTTAAAAAATGCTATTTTGTAGCAATAATATTTGTTGGATGTCAATATGTTAAGTGGAATTGAAGTAAATTCTCTGGTTCAAGAAGATACTTGCTGTAGCTTAGATGATCCACAAGGTAAGTAATGCCCACAGTTCATGTACTATTTTCATTTCCACATTGCATAGACTATTGTCAAGTGTATCAGCAAATAGTCTTAATAGTAATCCTGCTCTCCTCTTGCAGACTTGCAAAATAATGTATGTTTTTTCAAAATTCCATTTTTTGTACTTACCATTTTGCTTATACAACTTTTTTAAAAATTTTATTATGTATTGAAACTTTAAATTCACGAATTTTGTGTTGGTAACTTTTAAAATGTCAGTACTTTTTTGAAAATAATGCAGACTATAATTTTCTATTAGTGATAATATTAATAAATTGTTGTTACTACTACTAACACTCTTAAATCATTATGAGTAATAACAAAAGAAATGGATATATTTTTATGAGTTTCCAGTGTTATTATTAGCAATTTGATAAAAACACTATGATATGCCCACTGGACTTATGGAAATGCAAATAGTCAAATAGTTCAGTAAAGGGCAATACTTTGAAAATCCCAGATTGCTTCCCAATTAATTTCTCTTTGACTTGATTTTGGCTATGAAGTAAAACCTACAAAATTCTTAACAGACAATTCTGGTGCTATAATTAAAACCGACCTTCACTTTTTGTTATTTATTATATGATTCTTCTTATAACAGATGACAGACCTGTTTCTCATTGTGACTGCAATGTCAAGGTCTCTGATAAAAGTAGATGGTTTTATCAGAAAATATGTGGCATTTAGAATACTTTTGAAAAGAATTGTATTGCAATGTGTGTTCATTTTGATCTATATAGTATATTTATTTTGAAGGAATTTACTTTGTTCTTTACATTTCAGACATTAAGTAAACACAGTTGCCCATATAATTCAGAATTTTCCATGGAGAAAAGAATACAAAAGATAACAGAAACATCTTGAATTTAAAATGCTGTACTCAACAATGTTACTTGTATGTGCTTCTGCTCTTCCACAAGAGCAGAAATGAGATTGTAAAAGGATCAGACCTTTGGAGCATCTAAAAGATTAATTTCTGGTATAACCATGTTTAGAACCATGTAAATTTCTTTATGTTACTATGATCATAAAATAACTTTACATTAGCTTAAATATTATATAGCATAATGATATCTGCAAAATAAAGAGAAAACCTTTGTATTGTAAACGAGGCTAGGATTTTTATGACTTAAGTCCTGTGTCTACTTATACTTTCATCTGTCAACCCCCTCACTGTATACACTCCTTTATTAAGTAACATTTGTAGATGAATGAATTCCTTTGCTGTTTATTAATGTGAAACCTTTTCAGACAGTGCTCTTTTAGTCTGTAGTATTTCTCCCTCCAAGGTCTTTATTCATTTAGGTAATTTATCTTCATCTTCTACAGCATAATTTAGAGAGGTCTTGGCTGCCTTCTGTCTCCACTAAGTTATTCTTTGTGTGTTCTTCAGCTTTGTAACCAACCATCATAACCAACAAGAAAGAACATTCAAAGAAGAGATCAATGACATACTAGACCTAGGTAGAGATAGATATACTAAATTGGATATTAAGTCAGGAGAATATTTTAAAATAAAAAAGGAGAAAAAGTCAGAATTACTAAAAAGAAAAAAAAACGGATTTAGAGTAAAAAAAGAGAAATGACTCACAATAATTTTAAATTAGAATACCAACAAGACAAGAGACAGAAAATGTAAGGAAAAATATTTGTAGAGATACGTAAAACTTTTGTAGAACTGATGGAAAGTTTCATCCTCAGGAATATGAATGAATATATGAATTAATCTCTTTTTTTTGTTTGTTTTTCGAGACAGGGTTTCTCTGTGTAGCTTTGTGCCTTTCCTGGAACTCGCTTTGGAGACCAGGCTGGCCTCGAACTCACAGAGATCCGCCTGCCTCTGCCTCCTGGGTGCTGGGATTAAAGGCGTGCGCCACCACTGCCCAGCTAATGAATTAGTCTCTTAACACATCACTGTAGAACAAATGATACTTGTTTAGGCTGTGATACTCTATGTCTAATTCTGCCATAAATGATTGTACTTGGTCCAGATACAAATGGCAAACCTTTTGAATAAACTGTAGCAGGAATCTTAAAAGGTCTTATTAATTAAATCAAACCTGAGGCCAGTTATTGGGGTGAATACTGGAAGATCAGAGAAGCAAAACAAGCCACAGCTACCTCACCTCACCAGTTCCTCAGCTGATCTTGTTTCCTCAGACTGAAAACCTCTGAGTCCTCATCCAGGATGAATCTCAGCTGAACTGCTGCTTCCCAAGCCTGAAAGCTTAACCAGCTAAAAGCTTCTAGTTTCTGGTCTTCACGCCTTATATACCTTTCTGCTTTCTGCCATCACTCCCTAGGATTAAAGGCTCACTTTCTGGAATAAAAGGCCTTAGTCACCATACTTGGCTGTATCCTAGAACACACAGAGATCCAGGTAGAACTCTGCCTCTGGAATGCTAGGATTAAAGGCATGGGCTATCACTGCCTATCCTCTATGATTAATATTGTGGCTGTTCTGTTCTCTGATCCCAGATAAGTTTATTAGAGTGCACAATATTTCGGGGAACACAGTACCACCACAATAAACCATTAAGAAGACACCCAAGGAAACTATATACTGAGCAATCCATATAAGAAAAATAGACAGCTGGCCACTAACACTCATTCTAGACAGGAGTTCTCAAGTTTGAGTCTGTATCAAAATCCTATCAGGGGCTTGGTAAAATGCCACTTCAGACTTTTAAATTTAGTGAATTTTGGATAGGACTTAAAATTTGAATTTCTTCTCTTTTCCTTATACTTAACCTATAGACTGTCATTGAACGGCCTACCTAGAGATTTGAGCTTATTAAGTGTGCAAATAAATTTTCAAAGATCTATGCATATTGAATTATCTTCTCTTAAGTATTTCTTTATGCCAGTCGTTACTAAAACTTAACTGAAAAACAAAATATGCAAGTATATCATTTGAAGGATATGTATTACATGAATATATAAACTTGTACAAGAATACTTATAAGAAATACTTTATAGGCTCATAAGCAAATAACTTTTGTGCATAATTATATCTCAGTGACTCCATGATATATTGAAATTTTGTTTAGTGTCTGTTTGAGCACACTCATGCTTCATTTCTATAATATTATATATATATATATATATATATATATATATATATATATATATCCTCCATCATAACATATGTTGTTATACAGGTTTTATGTGGAAGTAAAGATTTTTTTATGTATATATTTACTTTTATTTTTTAACACAGAGACTGTTTATGTATCCCAGACTGATCTGGTACTCCCTAGCCTTAAACTCATAGAAATCCTCCTACTTTAGCCTTCCAAGTGCTTGGCTTGCTGGTTTGTGTAACCATGTCTTATGAATCTTGGTATTAATTCAGATTTCAATTATTTAATTTCCTTTTTTGTTCATTTCCAAGCCTTACTCATTAATAGGAAAAATAATTAGAGAGGTTCAATTCCCCATATTCCCTATATTCCACATTTATATATTAAAGTATTCCATCTTTTCAAATGTCTTGCTAGGGAACATCACCTGACTTGGTGACATATCAAGAGATCTAGAGAAAACATTACCTTAAAAGTTACATCTGAAATACAAGTTTGTGCAAATTTTCTTACTCCTTGAGTGATCATTGATTATGCCAACATCTGCTATAACAATTATAGCAGATTGCCACTAACCTTTTCTTTCTGTTACTGTTTTTTTTTTCTTTTCAGTATTTCTTCACAAAGCTTTCCATAATTTTCTGAAATATAGAAGTCAAATCTAATGCAGCACAACTATAAACATATCTCCCAGGCAACATAAGGAGCTCTGCTTCAGAACTGCTTCCACCAATACCCTTTGTCATAAATCTGGAATAAGACACCTCCAGCTTTTGATTACTGCTTGTGACAGGTTGTTTATGCACTTACACACATTTGCTAAGCAATGGTTTTCTGTTTGAAGTTCAGGTGGCCCTCCAGGAAGAATGATGGACACTAAATCATGCTTGTAAGCCACAGAAGAGAGGACTTAATGTACATGGTAGGAAGACGTATTGAGATCTGTCACCACCTTGCCATGGGGGCAGTCACTATGCTCTTAGGATCTGAAGTTCACAACCTTAAAAAAAAAAAAAAGGTTGATGGGGAAAACAAGTGGTACAGAAGAGCTCATGCTCAGTGGGTCATTATTCAATCGTGATAAACAAAAATAGTGTATGAATTATTCCTCTTTTTTGATTATTTGTAAAGCAGAAAGAAGTATGCTCTAAGAAGCAAGGCTTTCTCGCATCGATTGGATTCCCAGAGCTCAGCCTGGTGCCTGGCCATGGATCTCTGCATTTGCCTCCATCAGTCACTGGACAAAGGCTTTATGATGATAGGGTATTCACTAGACCGGTCGCCAGAGTAGACCAGTCCAGGCACCCTATGGATCAATGCCAGCAGTCAAAGGTGGGGTCATCCTTGTGGGTTCCTGAGAGCCTCCCCAGCACCCTGCCTCTTCCCTTTCTCATGATGTCCTCATCTATCAGAGTATCTTGAGGGATGTTGAGATCATGATGGGAAGAAGTGCAGAGATGACCAGCTACACCAGTGGAAGCCCATGAACTGTAGACTAGTGGCTGCGAAGCTCCTAGGAAACTGGACTAGGCCCTCTGGATACAGAAGACAGTTGTTTGGCTCTGACTGTTTGGGGAACACTCAGACAGGGTGATTGGGATCCATCCCTGGTCTATGGGCAGGCTTTTGGGAATCTGGTGCCTGTGGTGTGGCACCTTGCACAGCCTTGGTGCAGTAGGAAGTGTCTTGGATCTGCCTAGGCTCAGTGTGCCGGGCTCTGCTGACTTCCCATTGGAGACCTTGATTTGGGGGATGTGGGAATGTGGGGTAGCTTGGGAAGGAGGGCTGGGGGTGGGAGGAGGAAGGATGTGGGAATCTGTGGGTGGTATGTAGAGTGAGTAGAAAATTTCTAAATAAATAAATAAATAAATAAATAAATAAATAAATAAATAAGCAAGGCTTTGGCTACACATGTTAAAAAATCTATGGTAATCTCAGTAATATATCCCTTGTTTTCATTACATCATTTTATAATATTTTAGAGCTCTTACATCCTGGTATTACCTCCCCAATAAAGTATTGACCCTATCTTGTGTAGTCACATTAAAACACATTGAGTAGTGAGATGTATGAAAAAAAATCTGATGAATCAATTTTACAAACAATATTGAATAATGACTTAATAAAGAAAATAAAAAAAAAAAAAAATCATGAAAAGATAAAACAATAAAAAATAATAATAAAATAAATAAAAAAGATAAAATAAAAAAAAAATATAAAACATTTTATTGAACCAATATAGGTATTGAAGAACAAAGATAAAAGCATCTATAAATGTTTCATTCAAATATTATGATAAAGACTAGAAAGTGGATTTCTTTTAAGTTTATGAAATTTCATACACATATATTGAAGTTATAAATACCAATATATCTTTCAACCATTTAAGAAATAAAATTCATTAAATATAATAATAGTATGTGCACGCTTACAATCTTATATCCTCCATTGCTTTATAAGATAACTACTATCATGAAATGCTATTTGTTATTCTTTTTATCTTTATTGAAAATTGTAGCTGGAGTTTTCCCCAGTCCTGCCCAGCCCCACAAACCCCACAAATGCTTAAAAAATAATCACTCAGAAGCTCATATTAATTAAACTGCTTCGCCATTAGCTCAGGCCTACCACTGTCTAGTTCTTACACTTAAACTCAGCCCATTTTTGTTAATCTATATGTTGCCATGTGTTCCGTGGCTTTACCTGCTGCCTTTACATGCTGCTCCCTGGATGGCAGCTTGGCATCTCCTCTCCTAACCTTCCACTTCCCAGACATCTACTCTTTCTTTGTCCTGTGCATACTTCCTGCCTGGCTACTGGCCAATCAGCATTTTATTTATCAATCAGTCATCCACAGCACTTCCCATTTTTCTTTTTTTTAAAGGAAGGTTTTAGCTTAACATAGTAAAATTACATATAACAAAACAATTATCAAGCAAGAATTACAATACAATATCTAGTCTATTTATAATATCTAGTCTATTTGTATTTGGCAAAATTAAAGATCTATCCAATATTTGTGAGTCTAAGGTTTTATACATAACTTATCTTTTATCATAACTAAGGAAATTATAACTACCTAGTCTTCAACTATATCAAAGACCTCAGAAGATAGATCATTACTGAGAAACGGGAGAAAGGATGCAAGCAACTTTTGGGAGTCTTGCGAGAGTAGACAGAGACAGCTGGCAGCCTGGATAGTCATCCAAAGTTCCTTTGTAAATTTGGAGCATCTGTCTTCAGCCCACAGGCCTAGAGTCTCTCAGTCACTTCTCTCTGCTTCCTGTAGAATATCTGGCAGTTTCCTCTGCAAAGCAGGAACCTGAAGGACCATTGCCAAGTCATGTATTTATGGTCTGCATTCAATTGATACATTTTTTTCAAGCAGTCCAGTCAAGAACAGTTTCTTGCCCAAATGGCTATTTTTGCCAAGAAGAAGATAAACTCCATACAGAGTGTCTTTGATACCCATCCTCCTCTCTGAAGTAAATCAGTGATGCCAGGAGCAGACATGTCTTACTGTCCAGAAAGTCTAAATTTTTAAAACATTTTAAATACCATATTCTGTAGGTCTTTGAAGTGTTTGAAGATTACCTATCTATCTGAAATATATCTATGTATACCTAAAAACTTAAGTAATATGGCTACAAGTTTGACTATCATAGAAGACTGTATTTCTTAATTATCCATTACAATTTAAATGAATTAAATAATCATAAAACCTCCAATGAGAGTAGAAATCTATATACAGTATAACAAAATTAACATTAAATTTGTATCAATAAACTAAAATCCATAACAATGTAAAACATTTCAAATAAGTTGTTGCTCTTTATAAGTAGGTTCATTAATCTATCCTTTTATCCTATCATATCTATACTTTCCACTTTTTTTCGTTAGAAAGAGATTGCATTTATAATTAACCTGTTTTAAATAAAAATATTGGTCTTTCTCCATCCTACATCAGAGGGCTCTTCTGATATGAGACAAAGGAATCTTTCAACCTTTTCTTTTAGGAATATGCTTGGGTTTAGAGAAGGAGTGAGCCAATTCCATCTCCAAAGCCAGCTTGGTATATTTGGGAATTTGGGCATAGTTTCTCATACTACTTCCTGCTGGGCAAGGGTGCTGTATCTTATGGGGACACGAAGAAAAATTTTAGGCTTATGGGGTAGTCCATGAGGCTGTATTGTCTGAGTCAGTTGCCTTGAAACCATTCTGGATGTTGGATCATCTGGGCCATGGTGTCATCAGAGACCTTTCAGAGGGTCTTGGCTGGTCAAATCTGATGTATCTTAATCTGGAACAAATCCACAGCCTCTGGCTTTCTGTGGAAACAAAAGCAGAACCTCCATTCCAAAGCAACATATCCTTAGATCCAAATTTTGATATATTAAATATATATATAGGCTTAACTCAACAGCTTTTACCGTCAAATGTTTTTTGCAGTTAAAAATCCCAAAAACAACACAATCCAGATTCGCTGTGTGATATCCATCTTTATGTGGCCTATTTTTTATGCTACCTTTACTGTCTCTTTAAAGACTTTATTTTTAAAAACCATCTATTTCTTTATATAACTGCATATATTTCTTTTTCTCTCTCTCCCAAGCCTATGTACATTTTTACACACATTGTAAACCATTTAAAGTCTTGTTCCATCTGAATCTGCCTTATTGTGTAACTATTGCTTTAAACTGTAGCACTACTAGGGCTAAAATAGCAGCTTTGGTTGGTGGCTCCACCCACCTCAGCTTCCCCAACATGGAGATGGTATGTTACCCCCAGCTTTGGAGGAACCATCTTCACCACTGGAGGCAGTGGGTCTATGACTCTATCAAAGTTGCATGTAGTCCAGAAACCTTTTTTTGTATTAGGAAAGTCTAAATCCACAATACAGCGTAATTGTTATGAAAATTTATACCATTGAATTACTTACAACAAAAATTTTCAATTTTTATACACTATTAGTTTCCATAGATTATTTTTTTTTAATTTTATTTGTATGATTGTTTTGCCTGTGTACCAAATGTGTACCTGATACCCAAGTGAGCCTCCTTGTGGATGCTGGGAAGTGGACCTAGGTTGTTTGCAAGAACAGTAAGCACACATAACAACTGAGACATGACTGCATGATTAGATTTTAGACACATCTGTAATTGTACAATTTATTCTGTCCAAAGAATTTCATCATTGTATCTATGTCATTTTTACTTGTTCAAACTATAAGGTTTGATTTGACAAGATGAGAATGTAGATTATTATTTAACAAAGCATTATGAGACAAAGATCCTTCAAAATGTCATTGATTTTATTTTATAAGCTGTCCTTACACTGCTGGGTATGAGGCTGGCCTTAGAAAAGTTTCTATAACCAGTGAGACTCCAATTTTTCATTTGCAAGTGATTATTCATTGGAGATAACTTCTGGGTTATGAATGTGGGATTGTGTCCACTTCTCTCCTCAGTGCTGGAACCCATCTGGCTTAAGCCTGTCCAGGATCTGTGCATGCCACCACAGTCTCTGTGGGTTCATGTATGTGTCATCCCTGCTGTATCTAGAATGCCTTATTTCCTTGGTACCATTTCCATCTGCTCTGACTCTTGCACTCTTTCCACATCTTCTTCCACAGGGTTCCCCTGAGGCCTGAGGGGAGGAATTTGATGGAGCCATTTTATTTAGGACTGAGTAATTCCAGTTTCTTTTGCTTTCTGTACATTGCTCAGCTGTGGGTCTCCATTTGTCCCATATACCACAGGAGAAAACTTCTCTTAAACCTTTTCTGATGATGGCTAAGCAAGGCATTGATCTATAACTATAGTAGAATGTCATTAGGAGTCATTTTATGGCCACATTCCTTTAGCAGAACAGTAGTATTTGGTATTTCTCTATGTTCCTGGCCTATCTAATCTCAGGTTCTTGGCAATTTGAACAGTGTTGTGGATGGGTTTCATATCAAGGAGTAGGCCTTAAATCCAATCAGATATTGGTGGGTTATTCTCACAAGATCCATGCCACTGTTGCACTAGTGCATCTTGCAGGCAGGTCACCATTGTAGATCAAAGAGTGTGTAGATGGATTGGTGTTTACATTTTTCCTCTAGTAACAGGCAGAGTGCCTTCCAGTATTATAAACACTAGTCTGTAGGGGTAAAGGCTCTAGGTAGGCACCAGCTTGACTTCTCTGTGTTCAATTAATTGTATGGTGTTGTCTTCTTTACTCTTGAGGGAAAAAGGTGTCATATAATTCATAAGAATTTAGTAATTTTGTAAGAATAAATATCTTCTATGTGTTCCTCTATTCCATCATTCTTGCATAGATCTATCAAGTGCTTACTTATCTGATGGATTTACATTCACATGGAATTCATTTGTTCATGAATTTGTCTGTATATTCAATTAAATACCTACCTGGTTCTAAGATTGGTATCAGTAATGACAAGAATATGCCTGGAGTATATCAACGTAGTGCAGAATGATGGAAAGTTTATTGAAAAAATAGTACAATTATGATTATGTCCTATATTATATACTGTGTTTCCAGAGATAATAAATATTCTTATAGGAAAGGTATTAGTCTGTTATATAGGGTGCCTATGTTCTTTAGATTTAGACAATAATGGCATCAAGTAAAGGTACCATATATATCTTAGTCTTCTCTCTTATACAAGGTAGGGATGCATGTAGAGCAGGAAAACCCTAAACAACAGTGATTTCATTTTTAGTGGAGGTTAGAATGTTTTTTAATAAAAGAGTTCATGGGAGTTGGAGAGATGGCTCAGCAATTAAGAAAATTAGAGACTGGTTTACAGCACCTGCACAGTATGGCTCACAAGCACCTGAAACTAGCTCCTGGTGATTTGAAACCCTGTTCAGGCCTCCACAGTCACCTGCACACATGTGAACACAAACATACACACACACACACACACACACACACACACACACACACACAAAAAAAAAAAATCATGCAAATATATACATAAGTAAAAATAAAACTTGCGGGTTGTGCGCAGCTTAATCCAGCATTAGCAGAGCAGCATTCTGTGAGTTCGACAGTCTGGCTACAGTGAGCTCCAAAAAAGCACAAATAACAGAAAACCGTTCAAAAAAAAAAAAAAAAAATAAAACTTGACAGAGTTCATGGATAATGCTTAATGCTTCTTTAATTTTCATTCTTTGAGAATTTGGTACATGCATACAATGAATTTTCATTATTCTACAACTATTATCCTCTTTCATGCCCCTCCTACTTCTGTGGAACCCCTTCTCCCAGCTTTTGCCTTCCTACTTTCATGTTTTGCATTGGGTCAGATGCATCAAATGAAAGAGGGGTAAGACACAAGTTTAGCAAGCAGTTTTACTAAGCAGAATTGCATCAATTTTGCATAATTTCTTTCCACTATGATGTCCATGACTAGCTCTAAGTGTTTGTAGCAAGATAGAACTTGGATATTGTTGAATAGCTTTCCAGACATTACCACAAGTTCCTCAACCATTCCAATGCCCAGCAGATACTTACTATCAATGTCATATTACTTATTTATTTATGTCTTATTCTTGGTGGCACACATTAGCACAGTGACATCATAAAATAATTTAAACTTAATCTTGTGCTTCCATAGCAAGCATTTTTCAAACACAGATTGTATTTGTCTATGTACTTGCATGTTTCCAAATACTACCTATATTTTGAATTTTAATTGTTTGCCTCTGGCTGGCAAGGTGACTTTTGCTTTTTTCTCAAAGAGAGTAATGGAAAATATATCTACTTTATGGAAATACATACACAACTCTTAAATTATTGAAGTTTAATAACACTATGCCTGTTACCCTAAATAAACTGCATGCATCTTCTTCTTTTCTTCTCTTTAAGCTTGATTACATCTCTGCTCAATTACAGAAATGAGCTTTTAATTGGAATTCCTTAATTGCCAGTTTTTTGGTTGCAGAACAGAATTGCTTACTTGTTCAGTAAGAGTCAATTAGGTCTGATCTATGTGAATATAGCATAAAAAATGAAGTTTTGTGTCATCCCTGCAAATGTGGTACCAATTGAATACAGAAAACCATATCTCACCCTGTTATTGAATGAGTAGCTTTTGTTTGTTGTTTAATACACATTTTAGTTATATAATCTAAACTGGACTAGAAATTACTATTTAACTTTGGCTTTCCTCAATTTTTATTCTTTACCTCTCAAATGCTAGAATTACAATGATCTACTTCTGTGTCTTCTTTGAGTTAGATTATTGCTCTCTGATAGTACTTTCAAAACATCTATAAATGTAAAATTTTAAATTATCTTTGTAAAAATTAATCACATCATGGTTTATAAAAACAGAAATAGATTTATTGGTAAAAACTTAATTTTTTTCAAAATGAATCAATTTTCTAAATGCTATTATATTACATGTAGTCTTTTAACAATTTAAAGTAATTAATTTATTTGTATTTTATTTTTATATGTTTAATTTTGCATGTATGAGTTTTTTGAATGCATGTATGTATGTATACCATGTGTATATAGTATATGTGAGGCCAGACCAGGACATCAGATTTCTTCAATCTGTAGTTACAGAAAATAATGAACCACCATGTAGGTACTGGAAACTGAACCCATGTCCTCAAGAGCTTCCAGTATTCTTAATCACTGGGCGATCTCTACAGTCCCCATTAGTTTAAATTTATGTAACCAAGAAAATAAAAGCAGACATGAAATAATAGAGCTTTAAATGTTCATTTTTAAATATGAATATGAATAAATTTTAATAAAAGCAGTCATTAGCCGTTGGTGGCACGCTTTAATCCAGCATCGGGGCAGGCAGTGATTCTGTGATTGAGCCCTGGCTACATGAGCTCCAGAAGGCGCAAGCTACACAGAGAAACCCTGTCTCGAAAAACCAAAAAAAAAAAAAAAAAAAAAAGCAGTCATTAAATCAGTATGAATTTGTAGTCAGTTTCTTTTCAATATGTACTTATGTTTCAAATCTAGATGATATCTTTTGAAATGTTTCTGAGAAAATTGCCTTGCAACTGCATAATTTCACTTCTCCTTTTTTTTGTTTTGATATATGGTTTTTATCTATATACCAGGTTGGCCTTGAAATTGTGGCAAATCTTCTGTCTCTGTTGCTTGAGTTATTGGTATACAGGTATGTGTCATGATACCACACTAAACTTTGTATTTATTCTGACTTACCTTTCATCATCCTCAACATTTAGCTTTTCACAATAATTTTACTGTCATTAATTCTCTAACATGTACATGCTCTCAGTATTCTTAAAAAATAAACAACAATTCTCTGTATTAAACTTGATTCATTTCTCAATACAAGGTATAGTGCATCTACATAATTTTCATTTTTTCTTAATTATACAATGAATTAGTTCTCCCAGTTTATGTTAATAAGCTTGATTAGTAGAAATTAATATTTTTATGTGCTTTGAAATATATCCCTTTTTGCTTGAAAAAAATTTTCTAAATAAAAATTAATGGAGACCCAAGATCTGGATGGGCCAGCGCTCTCTCTGTTCCAGGACCCTGAACGATGGAGGTGGACTGAGCAGAGCTCCAGAGAACACTGCTGGAATGTGATACACCTTTCCCAGACCCTGCAACCTACCTATCCCTTAATTTGTAAGTTATACCATTAAATAAATATCCTTTTAACTACGTGGAGTGGTCTTAATAATTTCAAAATTAATGAAAACCCCTTCCCTCACAATGGGGTAGCTTTATATATTTTGAATTGAATGCTATTATTTAGAAGGCTAATGTCTGTCTACATCCTACCACCTTATAAATCACTTTTTCTCTACAAGTGTCTGAATATTTTTAATATATTTCTGATTATTGGTGAAATTATTAAGGCCACTCCACGTAGTTAAAAGGATATTTATTTAATGGTATAACTTACAAATTAAGGGATAGGTAGGTTGCAGGGTCTGGGAAAGGTGTATCATATTCCAGCAGTGTTCTCTGGAGCTCTGCTCGGTCCACCTCCACCGTTCAGGGTCCTGGAACAGAGAGAGCGCTGGCCCATCCAGATCTTGGGTCTCCAGGCACCTCTGCCAGCCCCGCCCACTACACCTGATATTTAATAATTTGCTATATGCTTTGACATTGGCTTTTTAAAGTCAACTGCCTACAGCAGGACACCTTGCACAGGTTCAATGCAGTGGGAGGGGCTTAGACCTGCCTCAGCTCATGTGCCAGGATTTGCTGACTCCCCATGGGAGGACTTACCTTCTTGTAAGAGGGAATAAGGGGTAGGTTGAGGGGATGGGAGGCAGGGTGGGGGGAAGGCTTAAGGGGGAGCAGGAGGGATGAGGGGGAATCTGTGGTTGGTTTGAACAATGAATAAAAATTCAATTAAAAATAATAAAAAACAACAAAAAGCAAACAAAAGTATTTACGTATTTCTAGAGAAAATGCTTCCCTTTTATACATATTAAAATCTTGATCAAAAACTGGAGAGGATGTGGAGCTAGGGGTACTCTCCTCCACTTCTGGTGGGAATGCAAGCTTGTACAACCACTTTGGATATCAATATGGTGCTTTCTCAGAAAATTGAGAATCAATCTCCCCCAAGACCCAGCTATACCACTCTTGGGCATATACCCAAGGAATGCTCAATCATACCACAAGAGCACTTGCTCAGCTATGTTCATATCAGCATTGTTTGTAATAGCCAAAACCTGGAAACAAACTAGATGCCCTTCAACTGAAGAATGGATAAATAAATTGTGGCACATATACACAATGGAATACAACTCAGCAGAGAAAAACAATGACATAATGAGGTTTGCAGGCAAATGGATGGATCTAGAAAAAAATCATCCTAAGTGAGGTAACCCAGACTCAGAAAGACAAATACGGTATGTACTCACTCATAGGAGGATACTAGATGTGAAACAAGGATGACTGGACTGCTATTCACATCACCAGGGAGGCTACCTGGAAAACAGTACCCCAAGAAAGACACGGGGATCTCCCAATGATGGAGAAATGGATGTGATCTACATGAACAGTCTGGATATGAGTGGAGGTAATGAAGGGCGAGGGTCGAGGGAAAGAGAGCTTTGGGGAGCGGGAGATCCCAGCTGGATCAAGAACAGAGAGGGAGAACAAGGAATAGGAGACCATGATAAATGAAGACCACATGAGAATAGGAAGAAGCAAAGTGCTAGAGAGGCCCACAGAAATCCACAAAGATACCCCCACAATAGACTGCTGGCAGTGGTCGAGAGACAGCCTGAACTGACCTACTCTGGTGATGGAATGGCCAAACACCCTAATTGTCGTCCTAGAAACCCCATCCAACGACTGAGGGATCTGGATGCAGAGATCCACAGCTAGGCCCCGGGTGGAGCTCCGGGAGTCTAATTAGCAAGAAAGAGGAGAGTTTATATGAGCAAGAATTGTTGAGACCAAGGTTGGAAAAGCACAGGGACAAATAGCCAAACGAATGGAAACACATAAACAATGAACCAATGGCTGAGGGGCCCCCAACTGGATCATGCACTCTGAATGGGTGAGACAGTTGATTGGATTGATATGTTTGGGAGACATCCAGGCAGTGGGACCAGGTCCTGTGCTCATTGCATGAGTTGGTGTTTGAAACCTGGGGCTTATGCAGGGTCACTTGGCTCGGCCTGGGAGGAGGGGACTGGACCTGCCTGGACTGAGTCTACCAGGTTGATCTCAGTCCTCGGGGGAGGCTTTTCCCTGGAGGAGGTGGAAATGGGGCTGGGCTGGGGGGAAGGGGAGAGGGGCAGGAGGGGGGAGAACAAGGGAATCCATGACTGATATGTAGAACTGAATTGTATTGTAAAATAAAATAAAATAAAAATAAAAAAGTATTTAAATAAAGATATGATTACTTTTACATTTACATAATCAATACTTATTATGTTCTAACATCTATTATTACTTTTCACATTTTATGCTTTCTATTTTGTTCTTGAAATAATCTCACTCTAAAAAGTACATTCTTTGTATTTTAATCATGTCTTTCAGATATGTGATTTTTACTTCACTACTCTGTTGCAGCCCTGGCAGATCACAATTTTGATTTTTTTTCTTCTTTACAGTCTTTCAGCTGAACATTAAATGGTTTTATGAAAAAAATAGTTCTTTTTGGAAAGGTATTTTAAATGATAAATATTACCTTAAGAAATGTCTCTTTTTCATGCTCTAGTTATTTATGTACATACTTTTTCTATGTCTGCATTCATGCTTGTGTGTGTGTGTGTGTGTGTGTGTGTGTGTGTGTGTGTTGTGTGCAACCCAAGCTTCCTTCACAATTACTATTTGAATTTTGAATATTTGGGATGGCTATATTGATTGTGTGCATGCGGTCCTTGTAGTAATAAATTCTTTCTTCTTCTTTTATTGTTTTCTTTTTTGATTTTTTTTTGGAGACAGGGTTTTATAGCTGGAGTTTTCTCCAGGCCACTCATCTCCTGCAGCCACTCAGACCCAAGCGAACACACAGAGACTTATATTACTTATAAACTGTATAGCCGTGGCAGGCTTCTTGCGATCTAGTTCTTACATATTAAATTAATCCATTTCTATTATTCTATAAGTTTTCATGTGGCTCGTGGCTTACTGGTACTTTACATCTTACTTCTCATTGCGGCAGCAGCTGGCAGCATCTCCTGACTCAGCCTTCTACCTCCCAGAATTCTCCTCTCTGCTTATCCTGCCTATACTATACTTCCTTCTTGGCTACTGGCCAATCAGCATTTTATTTATCAATCAATCAAAGCAACACATTCACAGCATACAGAGTGATAGATATTCACAGCAGGTTTTATCTGTGTAAGAACCTTCACAGAGATATGCTTGCCTCTGCCTTCTGGGTGTTGGGATTAAAGCCATGTGCCACCATACCCAGCTAATAATAATTTCTTATAAAATTTGCTTTACACAAATGTTTCAGTAACTGTTACTAACTAGAAGGAAATTTATTTATGAAGACTAATTACTGCTATGTATCTGATACTCAGTAATTATAAATCAATGAATTAATTTTTAAATTACACACTTAACTATTTTTGCTCAAATTAAACCATTAAAGTAAATATGTACTATTACTAAATAGCTAAATATAGATAATCAACATAATCATATTATGGTCTCATATAATCACAATTGTAGGAGAAAATGCATGCATGACCTTGTGACAAGTCTACTTGGCATACTGCACTTCTAAATAAGAAAGATGGCATACCATGTCCCAGAAGTTAGAACACTGAGTTCTAAAGTAGCATGAGTAGCTGGTAGCTGGCCTGTGGATGAATTTTCACTTCCCATGTCTCCTTTAATGTGCTTCTTCTGTATAGAGATCCTGGTGGTATGGGCACTCACTATCCAATCCAAGGTAATGTACTAACCAATCACAGTCAATACGCTTCCACTGTATAAAGTGGTTGTTCATGTGCAATAAAACAGATGGTACTTGTGAAACCATCTCCAGAGTAGTTAATATCCATGCCCTTTCCCTACCCATAGACATTGGGGTCTTGCCAGGGGATGCCCTGGTAATGACGACACACAACCACTTTCAAATTTAATATGTCAAACATTCAAAGAAATACATAATATTATCATTCAATACATAGCATTATCATGACAATGAAAGTTATTACTATGGATATAACTCAGATTATCTTAAAGGATTAATGTTGAAGTGTTACTCTATTTAAAAAAAATAAATCTATGTATTTAAAAATCAGCCTGCAGTTACAGAAATAATAGTAGTCTCTAAATGAAAAAAAAAAAAAAAAAAAAAAAAAAAAAAAACTGTGTCGAACTGGCAAAATATGCTGATCCTGGAAAAGTCAAAGGTTCTATTTTTCTCTTTGAAATAGATTCAAACCTAAGCCAAAATCACTAGATTCATCTGTATTTTTAAAGTCAAAGTCCACTATTAAGTCAGGCAAACTTTTACAAAGAGTCCCAGTTCTGCTTTGTCCCCATATCAGCACACACCAAACAAAGGTTGATCTGGAAATATTCTTACACAGTTTAAAAATTATTTCATCATTCCTACTAGCAATCTATTATAAGAAGTTAGGTTAGCCAGATATTTATGCTCTAAGTAAAGGATGTATGATGACTATGTTGCCATATTTCTGGGTTATGTTTGTTCGTTTTGCAATTAAGTTTTATTCCTTAATTGGACGATTGGCTGTATAGGGACACAAGTGCTAATTATTCCATTGATTTTATGCATTATCTAATACTACAGAACTATGTGAGTTTTACAATACTACTATTGTAACTCTCCTTAACTTAAAGGAAACAAAAATGTACATAGTGACCTGAAGATGACGTACTATGCCCTTCATTTGATCCCCATTGCTGAAAAAAATGTATACATTCTCAGTGTACTCCATAAACTTATATAAAGACTTTATTAACAATAAAGAAAACAGGAGGTATAATTATGCCATTTAATACATTTTCATGAATTTGCCTATCACGTACATGACAATGCAGTAAATACTCATAGCTAAAAAAGAATACTTATCAACTCCTAAAAAGAAATAATATGAAATTCCAATGAGATTGCTCTTGGATTAAGTATATTCTGCTAGGGTATCTTTCTTTTTTATTTACAGTTAATTTTTGCACATTTTGAATTAACTTTTCCATTTGCAAGTATCATTATGCACCAAGGGCTTTTCATAGATAAAACAACTTCTAAATAATTATAATTATTATTCTCCTTTTGAAGTTTCAGTTCTTCACAAGTTGGCCCATGGGACCTCTTTTATAGGACATGCCTTTGATCTTTTAACCCTACTAGAAATCTATTTAGAATATATATGATTATATCTAAATAGCATATATCTATGATTTCTGGAAATGAGGTTTTCTAATCCATTATTCATTTTTCCTACCTGAAGATATTAAATAAATTATTTCCACCAGTGAATAATTATTTTAAGTTGATAATGTCTCTTACAAATGTGGCAGTTGGAATTATGTTCCATTTGTTGGTGACAAACTCTAGTAGATGATATTTATCTAAACAAGTCATGAGTTTATTTTATAACACACAGAAGGTATTTTACAAAACAGCAGTTATCACAGTAATTGAAAGATTACATGGTCTTGTTTTCCTGTAAGTTTGAGGAATATATTCCCAAGGAAAATATTCTGACCCTAGCACCCTTTAATACAAACCCAGTAAATTACAATAACCATGAAACGGTTTAGTAGTTCCCATATTTTTTTAAGTTATTTTAATAAAGTTTTTGAAAATTTCATACATGCATAATGCATTGATTATGCTTTCCCTCACACCTGTAGCTGGAGAATTTCCCTCCAGCTCTCACCAAGTCCTGCCAGTCCTGGAGCCCACTTATAAAATAAACACACAGACTCTTAACTCATAAACTGCTTGGCCATTACCTCAGGCCTATCATTGTCTAGCTCTTACTCTTGTATTTAGCCCATTTCTATTAATCTATACTTTGCCGCGTGGCTCATGGCTTATCGGTACCTTACATCTTCCTTGTCCTGGCGGTGGCTTCAGGCAATCTCTCCCTTCCCTTCCTGTTTCCTCAACTCTCCTGTTAGTCCCGTCTATACTTCCTGTCTGGCTAATGGCCAATTAGTGTTTATTTATACAGAGTGCTATCCACAGCATACACCCTTTTTAATTTGCCTCCCATGATTACCAATGACCCCCATCATGCACACACACACACACATACACACACACACACACACACACAGATATACACAGACACACAAAACCACTTCCTTTTCCATATTCATGACTTAGTTTTGTGACTCATTCAGTATTTATCTGTTTTATTTATTTATTTTTGATGTTACTTGTATGTTTTTTTTTTTGTTTTTTTTTTTTTTTTTCCGGGCTAACCACTTGTTATCGGATAAACCTTTAGGGTGCTTTTCTCTGGGGAAGATTAACCCCCCACTCTTTCATTGGTTTGTAATTGCCTGTAGTTCTTCACCTAGGGACAGGAACCTGTGTAACTTCCCCCACCTACATTGACATGTCAGTTAGTGTAGTCATTATTCAGGTCCTATTTAAGCAGCCATATTGTTGAGATTTCATGGAGATAGCATCATTTTCCTATCTAAAAGATTCAATCTTGCAGGAGACTTTTTGGTCCTCTGGCTCTTACAATGCTTCAGCCCCTCTTCTGTGATGCTCCCTATGCCTTAGTTGTGAAGGTTGTGTTGTAGATGTATTAACTGGGCCTTGGCACCTTACAGTCTGTTGTTATCTACATTTGACTAGTTGTAGTTTTCTGTAGCAGTCACCATCTGCTGCAGAAAGAAACTTTCTTTGATGAGAACTACATTTATTTGTGAGTATAAGAGTAAGTATTTAGAATGCAGTTAGGAATTATACTAGTTTAAGAAAATAAAAATAGTAGGTTCTTCCCTGACATTTATGACCTCATCAGCCCCATGAAATTGGTTAGGTTTTGGGTTCCAGGCATGGTGTCCCACCTGTTCAGTAGGTCTTACATCCAGTTGGAGAGCTGTTGGTTACCATCATGATATAAGTACCATTACTGCAATTTTAAGACTGTCTTGCCATGATGATCATTTTTGTCATTCATAGGGTGACCCATTTAGCTTAACCAGAGTCATCTATGTGACCATTAGATTTGGACTTGAAGCTTAGTGGGTTTGAAAGTGAATGTGAAACTAAAAACTGTTGCTGCCGGGCGGTGGTGGCGCACGCCTTTAATCCCAGCACTCGGGAGGCAGAGGCAGGCGGATCTCTGTGAGTTCGAGGCCAGCCTGGGCTACCAAGTGAGTCCCAGGAAAGGCGCAAAGCTACACAGAGAAACCCTGTCTCGAAAAAAAATAAAAAAAATAAAAAAAAATAAAAAAAATAAAAACTGTTGCTGAATCCATCAGTAGCAAATGGCTTAGCAGTGAGGAACAGGGCCCATGGAACCCCAACTCTCCCCATGCCTGAATGTCCATGGGTCCATTCTTTTCTTTTAACTTTTACTGATTCTTTGTGGATTATCCCAATCTCACTTATCTCCGCATCTCCTTGAATATGCCCTCTGCCCTTGCAACCTTACCCCTAAAACAAATAAAAAAAAAAAAAAAAAGGAACCAAAAAAAAAAAAAAAAAACAGAGAGAGAGAGAGAGAGAGAGAGAGAGAGAGAGAGAGAGAGAGAGAGAGAGTCTTGTCATGGAAACTGTAGTGTGACCCATTGAGTCACACAGTTTACCCTTTAGTTCATTCATCTTTACTTACAAGTGTCCATGGGCACAAGGCATTGGTCTGACTCGAGGCCTCTGGCTTCGGCTTCACCACTGATATTGGGCTCTCAGTTGGGGCTCCTTTTAGATATCCTGTTGTTGTCCAATGTCACGGAGATCCTACTCTTTTGGTTTGTCCCCTTCACATGCTCTATTAGTTCATAGATGGGATAAATGCTTATTCCAGCACCCAGGAAAGCAGAGGCAGGGGTATCTCACTGAGTTTGAGGCTAGCCTGTTCTACAAAGTGAAACCCAGGACAGCCAGGGCTGTTACACAGAGAAACCCTGTGTTGAAAAACAATGAACAAAAAACCTGGATCCATTTTTATGTAGACTCAGTGCGGGCATCCTATGAGCTAGAAGATGGCTTTTCACAGTCTTTCTTCTTGTCTCCTGGTTCTTACACTCTTTCTTTACACTCTTCCACAATATTCTCTGAGCCTTAGAGATGCTATAAATATCTTCCCTAGGGTTGAACATTCATCTGACATCTATTATCAGCAACTTACAAAGCTATGAAGGGCTGTTTCTTTCTTTCTATTTAAAAATTACTTCTTAAATACTAAATACTATCAATACATGTATAGTAGCATAATAGTTTCTAGGTCTCTCTAATTTGTTACACTGCATTTTTGTCTCATGTTTAATTGGCACGTGGAAAATATATTTTTGGATACAGTGGGAATTTTTATATATGTATGTGCTGTATAATGTCCAGATCAGAGAAATTAGCATAACCATTACCTCAAGCATTTTCCATTTATTCTTTTATTAGTACATGTTAATAGTGAAAAGAAAGGGGATTTAGTTAGATATTTCCTTACATACACACAGAATGACCTGAGTACATTCAACCCTCTTTTACTCCCTCTTTTATCCTTCCTACTTTAATGTCCCCAGTGGTCCATCCATCTTCTGCTTTCAATCCTTCTTTCCTTAGATACCTCATATGAAGGAAAAATGTAAACATCTCATACTTGTCTTTCTGACACTGGTTAATTTCATTTAACATGGTGATCTTCAACTCTATATGGTTTCTTACAAGCAACATAATTTCACCCTTTTTTATGGTGGGATAAAACTCATCTCTATATATGACATATTTTCTTTATTAAGTCCTCAGTTTATGGGTATCTAGGCTGATTCTTTAACTTGGCTACTGTGAATAATGCTACAGTAAATATGGATGAACGAGGTATCTCTATATGCTCCCATTATTTGATACAGAATCTCTTGATTTGTTTGTTTTTTTATTTGTTTCTGCAGCATATACCAATCTAGTTGGTCATGTGAGCTTTTAGAGATTTTTCCTTTCTCTACTTTCCATCACTCTGTAGGAGCAATGGAATTATAGGCATATGCTACAGCATCCAGCTTTACCTGCCTGGGTTGTAGGGATTTGAACCCAGATCCTCATGCTTTCTTAGCAAGTAAGTAGTTTACTCACTGCATCACCTACCTAGTCCAAACATATAACAGTTTTTAATTATAATTATTTTAAATTTTCATTACTTGATGGTATAAGGACTCTATAATCAACAAAGCCTCAAATTATATATGCCTTAAATAATACCTATAAATATTGTGCTGTTTGATTTTTGTCAACTTGCCCCAAACCTAGACATATCTACTAAAAAGAAACCTCAAGTGAGACGATGTCTCTGTCAGACTGCATGTAGGAAAGTCTATAGGGCAGTGTCATTCCTGGGCACATATCGTCCTATGGTGTACAAAAAGCAAACTGAGTAATCAAACCTCTAAGGAGCACTCCTCCACAGCTTCTGTTTCAGTTCCTACCTTCAGGTTCCTGACTTGAGTTCCTGCTGTGACTTCCCTCTGTAATGTACTGAAGTATAAGATAAAATGAACTCTTTCCTTCCCAAGTTACTTCTGGTCTGGCCATGGCCTTTATTACAACAATAGAATCCTAACTGGCACAAATATTTATTGCTTCTTTACATATTAATATATTCTCTATTAATTTTTTCTATGTATTAATTTCTGAGTAATTCTGAATTGTATAATTTAACTTATCAGTGTTTATACAATTATTTATTGAATGCTTTCTAAATACTGGGAATACAATTGAGAGCTTTTTGGTTTCCTAGAAATTAGTAGATTATAATTTATATCAAACGAGCCAGACAAGTATCCTGCCTTCAAGTTTACAATTGTTGTACAAATCCTATTCTTTGAAAGTTAAAAAAATACTCTATCTTCCTGGGATAGGAAAATAGCTAAAAAGCTTTTCTATCTCCAGTATACCTTGTTCTGCATTCAACTTTGATATCACCAGCTCTATAAGAGGTGGAGCAACACAAAATGCCAAGTATATGTCAAAATTTAGAACTTGAATACTTAAAAACATGCACCAATAAAAAAATATTATTGATTGCTATTGGATTGTTTATCCACTGAACATCTACCATATGCCAGATTGTATTCTAGGTACTTGACATGAATCCACATACAAAATGGAGAGCTTTTTTAACTTATATTTTAACAGATATTTATTGAGACTTTATGATTATTTTATATTAAATTGTACTATATATTATATTATTTGGTTGATTGATGGCTGTCTCAAAGCTTGCATAAAATCTCTGTGACACCACCACTCATTATTCCTTTATTCCATGTAGCTTGACAAGCTCTGGCATCCGAATACGTACAGTGTAATTATCTGTGAGTAAACAGACAGGAATTCAACATACTTTATTCAATAACAGTTTGGAGCATCAATTTATATTGGAAAACAGATCTGAGTGAAGGTGAGATCCATCTAAAAATAAGTATTAAATGTATTTATAGTACCTAAATTTTACTTTAATTGTAACTTAAGGATATAGATATCAAAATATAATGATAAAATTACTTTTCATGTATTTTCCTAGACTATTGTTAATAAGAAGAAGAGTTACAGTAAAATAAATACATGAAATAAAAATAGCGATGAACTACAAAGAAAATTGCCAAAATTTTAGGGAAAATGTTCAATATTTTCCTTACTTTGACAAATACTACTTACGAGTTCTGAAGATTTCTCTTTCCAGTTTGGAAATTGCTTGAAAAAAGTACAACAAAATGTGTAATAATAAGTTTTTAAACACTGATAACAAAAATTTGCTGATGCAAAGTACTTTTATATTCTCTAATTTTACTGTTCTTTAATAATGATAAAAGGTTTACATGTGCAATACACAAAATATTTAAAATTTTTCTTTAGAAACTAACTTCTCTTAGGTATATATAATAATCTTACTTCAGTTAGGCAAGGAAATGTTGTGTCAGAGAGATATACTTTTAGAACTAAGTTAAGCCAGCTTTTATACAGGACTGTCACTTTATAATTTAATATGTATGGTAGTTAGAATAATGACTCCAAAGGAAATGGCACCCTAACTGTCTAAACCTGAGAGCATGGTACTTTCCATTAGGAAGTAGTGGACAGGAAGGAAATATGGAGAGGGCCAGCTAAAACTAAGTGCCATCTACAAAGTTCTGTGGAAACATAATACAGTCGAAGCTTCATAAAATATACACATATATGAATGCATTCTAAATGAAATTGCCAAGTAACAGGGAGTCAGAGCCCGAAGTAGACATCTCTTGTCATTATGCATCCAGTACTAGGAATGGGTTATATCTAATTGAGTTCCTGGCTGAAGGGGCCCCACAGGAAACCCCAACCAATCCAGGATTATTGGTTGCTCTCCACTGACTGTAAGCCTCTATTGCTTAAGACAATATCTACACAATTTATTGAACATGGAGAAACCAGTCTGGTGCCTACCCAAACCATTCACCCCTAAAGACTAGTGTCCATGTACTTCCACTATAGAAGGCACTCTGACCATTACCAAAGGAGAAAGGTAAAAAACAACCTAGCTACAGACTCTTTGATCTATAATGATGACATGTCTGCTGGATGTACTAATGCAATAGTAGCATAAATCTTGCAGGAGTGACCAACCAATATCTGAGCGGATTTGTGGCCCACTCCTTGAGATAGAACCTATTCCTGATACTGCTTGAGTGACCACGAACCTGAGACCAAATTGACCAGGTACCTAGGGGAAAACAGGAAACAACTTTTCTGCCATAAAAATACCCTCCTAATAACATTCTGCTATACTCAAATCAGTGCCTTGCTCAGCCATCATCAGAGAAGTTTCTTCTGCTATAGATGGGAACAATACAGAGACCCACAGTTGAATGATGTGAAGAGTGAGAGACCTTGTAACATTCAGTCATAAAACAGGTATCTTCATCAAATCTTTCCCCTCAGGGCTCAGACAACTCTGTAAATGACAAGGCTGAAAGATTGTAAGAGGCAGAGTAGATTGATGATACCAGGAAAAAAGGAATTCTAGACATAGCAAGATGGCCACACATATGAAATCAGAGACTGTGGCTTCATGCACAGGGCCTGCATGGGTCTGCCCCAGAGGGGTCACAGCACTGAGAAAAGTGACCCCCATCCCAAACCCAGAAGCTATCTCCAGTTGATAGCCACTTGACAATGAAAAATTAGTTCTCTCCACAGTCTACTCACTGGGTATACAAACCATTTTTGAGGGCAGGTCCTATGCTTAGGAGTAGATGGCCAATGCAAAATGAACTCAAGGGCAACTCTGAAGGTTCTTTGTCTCATGTTTTGTTAGGGCTTTTTTTTTTTAACCTTAAAGGTCCTTTGCACCTACTTTATGGCTTCTGTTTTTGTGTTGTCATGGGATTCCTATGTGTATGAATCTGTGTGTCTCTACATCTATAAGTGTTTCTTGTGCTTTTTCTTTGCATCTTTTTCTTCTGTTTGCTTGTTTGTTTTATTCTATTCCACTTCTGTTGTTTTTCTTATTTTATTATTATTATATAGATGCTTGGTATAATTTTTCCATCAAGAGACAGAAGGATGTTCATTTGACTGGGAAGGGAGGTGGGGCGGTATAAGAGGGTTTGGGGGAGTAGAAACTGTAATCAGAATATGTTGTATGGAAAAATCTTACAAAAGATTGTCTGTAATAACAGGGCTTGCTAGAAAGTGCAAGAAGGAGACAGAAAAGTCTCAGGCAATTGTGGGAGCCCGTTCTGGGGTTCCTCGTGGCTTTACCCAACAGGTCCGAATAGAGGATGA
Source organism: Peromyscus leucopus (assembly GCF_004664715.2). Classification (NCBI taxonomy): domain Eukaryota; kingdom Metazoa; phylum Chordata; class Mammalia; order Rodentia; family Cricetidae; genus Peromyscus; species Peromyscus leucopus. The sequence goes on from NC_051083.1 coordinate 51,331,143, forward strand.
TCAGGACCACGGGCCTGAGTGCAGGTGTCTGAGATGGCCTGCACTTGGCTGTGCTGGGGAAGGAGGTCTTTTGCTCCACCCCCTTGGCGTCTCTATAAAAACCCTGGGCCAGAGACAGTCGGGGCCCGTTGGAATAGGTTCCAGGCCCTCTCGAGGCTATCCTTTATTTTCTATCTGTTTATCTCCGCTATAAATCCTTCTATCTAATATTTCCTGCTGCTCGCACTCAAGAAAACTCTGGGAAGCTGTGGGGGTGGTGGGTAAATGCCCCACAGAATGGCGCCGTGAACAGGGACTAAAGAAAAAAGGAACTAAAGAAAAAGGGGAAAAAAGGGACTAAAGAAAAAAAAGGGACTAAAGAAAAAAAGGGACTGAAGAAAAAAAAAGGGAACAAAAATAAGGGGGGACTAAAGACAAATGAACAGGGACTTAAGACAAAGTAATAGGGACTAAAGATAAAGGAAAATAATAGTTTTAATACAGAGTTTTTGGTGAAAGTGCTGAGTCAGCCCTGCCAGTGGAAAGGCATGCCGGTGTTATGAAAAAAAAATATATATATTTTTTGGTGAGGCAGGGGTTTTATCCTCGAGAGAAAAGGAAAGCGGACTGGAAGGATGTCCGATGCTGCAGCGAAATTCTCTTCTGTCAAAATTTTCTATCTTCTATCCCTTTCTCAATTTCTATCTGTGATAAGTATAAGGTATAGGGTAGTAATATAGTTTAGGAAAAACTTAGAAATGTAAGATTGTGTAGGAAAAAATAAGTAAGGCAACTAGACAGAAAAACTCTTCAATTTTCTAACTTTGGGGGCTTTGAAAGCAAACTGGGAAAAAAATCTTTCTTTGGCTTTTCGGGTAGTAAAAAAGCTCCTCTTTGAGCTTATGGGGAAGAAAAAGTTTCCTATGGAAGCTTTTGACCTGGGGACAGCTGAAATGCCAAATCCAAGCAGCAGGAGAAAGTAATTTCTCCCTGAGGCAAAAATGGGGGTGTAAGAAGTCAAAGTTTAAAGTTGGGAAGTTTTGGGAAAAGTTGGTCTTTCTCCTGGGGGAAAAAAATCTTTCTCTTAAACTATAAAACTTTCCTTGGAAAAATTGGCGCGCAAAATCTCTTAAAAAGCCTTAATCTTTCTCAAAAGCTCTTAAACTTAAAAACTAAATTTGTCCTTCTGTGAGAGGACAAAAATTAGAATCACCTGAAGATAGTAGTATGGGGACCACCTGTGATTAGCTCTAAGGGAAAACAACAAACTTAAGACAGCAAAAAACCTCTAAGTTCTCTTTCAAGCTTTAAAAATTCTCCCTGCAATGCAGGAGGCTGGAACAAGTTTCTAAAAACCCCTTCTAAGCTCTGTCTCTTCAAGCTAGTAAAAGACAGAGGGTCAGAGTACCCTGAGGGAAACGCTTGGGGAGAGCAAGGGTGAAGAGCTACAGAGAGGCCCAAAGCCAGCAAACTTTACCTGAGAAAAGCAAAAAGCCAAGCTTTTCAGTTACAGCGGAGCTGAGGCATCAAGGGTTTTGTTTCTGAGTGAGCTTTTCAGAATGAAAAGGTGCTCCTAATCGTCCTAATGAATGCAAAGATCCCCTGAAGCAATACAAACTGTTAGCATTGTATCCTCGCTTCTGACCAAAAACCCAGAGGCGACTGGCCAGCATCTCTGAGTTGGAGTGTATTTCGGGGATACTAGGATTCCTGCAGTTGTAAACTTCCTGGAGCACAGAGCTGAGGCAGGAAGGTGCAGGACCCAGGGGAAGATTGCTAATGAACAAACAAAGCTAAAGCTGGTGGGAACAGCACAGTTGTCCACTTTCCTACAAGTCCCAGGTTGATAGGTCCACAGCTGCAAAAAGAAATCTGAGAACAGCTTTCCTATCAGAGTAAGGACCTTTGTGGGAAAACAGTAAAGCTGAACTGTGTCTGAAGCAGTCGTGCTGCCGAGTCAGAACGCTGTCTGGGGAAAGAGCCCAGCCAGGGCAGAACAGAACTATCCAGGAGTAAAGCTTTCTTTTCTGTCAGAGAAAGCACCTCTTTGAGAAAAGCTTTGTTTCAACTGACTCCCTGAGATGAGGGAGTGTAGCCCTGAGGGGTGATTGCCTCTGGCATAAGCTCTGTCCTGAGCACCCAGACAAGCAAAAGCAACCCACTGGGGGACTGGGCCAGGTGAAGGCCTGATGAGGCAAAACACCTGTCCAATGGGAGTTTAGAAATGGCGAAAACCTCCCTTGCTAAGTTTGATTTATGAACACAAACCTCATACCCCGAAAACAAACGGACTAAAGCCCCTACCTTCAGTAGCAGGGAAAGCCGCCGCTCTAGTGTCGGAAACCATTTCTGGGGTAGAGGGGATAAACTGAGACCAAACTGGGAACTGTCTGGGAGAAAGACTCTGAAGAAACAGAAGGGACATAATCCTCCCCAGAAAATGCATGGCCTGACAAAGCTGCTAGAATTTGAGGCAGATTCAAGGGGAGAAAAAAAAGCCCCTACCTCCAAAGGCAGCTAGCAGAGAAACAGAGCCGCAGACAGATAGCTGAAGCTCTGCATCTGGGGGGGAAGGAACAAGCAAAACGAGAATAAGATCAGTGGGAAAAAATCTCTCTGAAGGAGCTATGGAAAAGCTGTTGTAAATGATCTTGTTTTTCACTGACTGGCTAAAACAAACACAAGCCCCGAGGAAAGTTGCTATTAGAAATGCCAGCCTCAATGCCAGCTAACGAGGCAGGTGTGGTTCTGATTCGGGGGCCAGTGTCAAATGAAGGAGAGACACCTGTTGAAGCCAGCTGAGGAGAGAATAGAAACCTCCCAATGTGCCATAGCTGAAAATGTAAAATGCTTGTTCAAATCTCCCGTTACAAAAGCAAAAAACTTTGTTCAAACCTCCCGGGCAAGAATTTGTAAACAAGTATGGTAAAAGAGAACCAGTTGACTCTCAAACCCGATAAGAAATGTGGGAAATGATATAAGGGACTGATATGGGACTGATATTATGGACTGATATAAGGGAAATGCATTCTGGGAAAGGTAGTTTTTCCACTAAAGATGGCGACATTGCCCTGAAACACTTTTGTCAGCTCAAAAATACGTTCATGGTAAACTTAAAATACAGCCTTTAAAAAGAATAAGGAGGAAAATCATCTAAGAGTTTAAGTGTCAGTTCCAATGAAAAATTGAAAGGATACGGAGCTAGGCGCTTCGCGGTTTGGGGCTCCATTGGTAAAATGCCTTATTTACCCTAATAGCTGTGAAAAGTTTTTACGTAAGTTGGATGACAAAAAGCTACCTTTAAGAGCAAACAAGCCACTTTAAAATCCTTAAAACAAGGGAAAGCAGTTTATACACTGAACTTTGTCTTAGATATGAAAAAACTTGTTGAAATTAAAAACGTTTTTTGCCTTTTGAACAAACTGCCTGCAATGAGTAATTCCTTTGCAAATCTAATAAGGAGACAAGGAAACAGGCATTCAAAAAAGAAATGACTGCTTTCTAGATGGGAAACAAACTTCAGAAAATCTAGCTGTCTTACAAAATAGTTGCTTTACCTGAAAGTTCCTTATAAGAAATCAATGCTAAATATCACCGCTGCTAATAACATCAGGAGTTAAAGCTAATGAAGTGAAAATACTAAATCCTGAAACTCAAGTGAAATGGAAAGATCCCTGCTCGGGATTATGGAAGGGTCCCGATCCTGTTTTAATATGGGGTCGAGGACATGTTTATGTTTTTTCACAAGAGGATAATGAAGCTCGGTGGTTACCGGAGTGTCTGGTAAGGAGCATGGAACCTAAGGAAGGTCAGCTCCAATGAGGTTCCTATAAAGGAACCAGAATGAAAGTGGCTTGATTAGTATTTCTGAGGTTTTGTCACTGGTTAATGCAAACAGTGAGGAAATAGAGATGGTGGAAACGTTTGTCTGAATTGAGGCATTTAGGGGAACTATTATGAATTTGGGTGAAGGGACAGCCTCTAGTTAAAAACCATTTACCGCTGACAGTGCATCTCTGCCGGTCCGGAACGGCTGAGAGAACTGGCAACTTTGGAGTGTGGCTTCATCCTGAGAATGTTACAATCCCCTAGCAACAAGTATCACAACTCTATAATGACAACACTCACTAAATCCCAGTGCTTTATAACAAAGCTAACTATAAACTGTAAACTTTAGAAATGATGTACGTACTTCCTGTCTAGTTAAGAGAATCGTTCTGATAGAGATGGTGATAATAATAGTAAAAAGTAGAAAGACGAAAATAAGATATGTAAGTTTATAAAAATTCTGTCTTGTTAGATCTGTGTTAAGAAATCTTTAGGTGTTTGCTAAATTAGATATATGCTAATGGTAGCCTATATTAAGTTTGTAAAATAGATCTATAGAGTTCCTTAAAGAATATAAGCTTGTAAGAAGTATCTAAGGTAGTCTTAAGACATGTAGTAATAAGCTTGTAAGATGTTAGTTTTAAATGTAAGTTTAAATAAGAAATAAGATGGAATGAATATAAGTATATAAGAATTAATAGGAAATATATTTGCTAAAGTAGTTCTATAAAGTATAAATAAGTAGATGTTAATATGTTGTATGTGAGTTTGTAAAAATGTGTAAATGTTGAATATGAGTCTAAATGCTTTGCAAGGCAAAAAAGTTATATGTGAGTTTGTGAAAAAGTGTAAATGTTAAGTGTGAGTCTACTAATGTATATGGTGAAAACACCTGAGACACAGGAGATAGTGTCCTAGTAGACTGCAAAGTAGGCAGTCTGAATGGTTTCAAAAGCTCCAAAAGCCGCTAAGAAGCTAAGAATGGCGGACGCCAGAACCAGCACAAGGCATCCGCAGCTGAGATTCGTGGAATATCAACGCAGCACAGAAAAACCTGAGCTAACAGCAAAAACGGTGCGGTTTAAAATATTACTATAACTAAAAAGGTCTGTCTGTGAGAACAAAAGTTGCAGAGACACTTGTTTGAACAAAAATTATTAACTGCAAAAAGTTTTGGTTGAAAAACATCTCTTCGTATTTTGGAAGTGAAAGCCTGATACCAGAATTTTTCTTGTTTGAACTTGTTGAACTTAAAAATGAGATAAAATTACAAAAATTTTGGTTATGGATTTCTCATATTTGGAAGGCTAGTACCAGAATTTATCATTTGAATTTTAAGACTTAAATAAAATAAACAATAGAGATTTCATTGCAATGGGACAGTTTTGAGTAATGACCTAGGAACGGTTTTCAGGAGTTGGGTTAAAAATAGAACTGTTTAAATGAAGAAATGTATTTCTACTTAGAATCAAGATGCAATTTTGTGTATGCATATATGCTTTATTAACTGGTGATTTATGAATTGTTTTGTGGAACTGTTTATGTAAAAATGGAATTACTTATGGAACTGGTTTTGTGTTACAAATGGAACTGTTTAAACAGAAAAGTTTGGGTTTTCTAACTAGGCTTGAGATTTCTCCTCAAAATTATAAAGAAAAAGTTAATATTCCTTAGTCTATTTAATTTAAATTGTTGTTTGAGTGGATTAATGTCATGTTTTGTTAGTAAGAAATGCAAATGGGGTATACTAAGAGACTACTTTTAAAGTGTGTAAAGAGTTTTATTAAGAAGCTGCTTTTGGATGTTTTGCTAAGTTTTCGAAGTGTTAATGGTTAGATTGAAATTATTGCTTTTCAATATGGGTTTGTAGGAATTATATAAGTTTGGGTTCCTCTAACTAGGTTTGAGTTTTTGTTTAAAAATTATAAAGAAAAGGAGGAGCTATGAGATTGAATTATGTTCGCAGAAACCTATTGGATATTAATGCACCCTGGCTTTGTGGAATTGAGGAAATGTTTAAGTTTGATGTGAATTCATCGAAGTTTTTCCTATGTTCTGTTAACAAGAAAATTCAAATGACTGAGTTAAAGTTGTAAGATGGAGAAAATTGTTAACTATATATAGCACCATATATGCTAATTCAAATGATTCTGTTAAGAGTTTGCTTTGAGTTTTAAGATTGAGAGAATTGTGACTATGTATAGCAATATTTATGTTAACCTGTTAATGGTAATGATGTGAAGCTAAGGGATTCTTTAAGTTTGTAGTCGCCTTAAGAGTTTTTGGTTTAGAAAGGGCTTGAGGCAGCTAAGACAGCTGTGGTCACCTTGGACCTAATTCAAAAGAGAAATGCCATTTATATCATCCTCTACTCCCACACTGGGAGGTGTAATAGCTATGGAGATTGCTGTAAGCCATTAATAGTTATTTTTTTATATATTAAGAAGGGGGGACCTGTGGGAGCCCGTTCTGGGGTTCCTCGTGGCTTTACCCAACAGGTCCGAATAGAGGATGATAAGGACCACGGGCCTGAGTGCAGGTGTCTGAGATGGCCTGCACTTGGCTGTGCTGGGGGAGGAGGTCTTTTGCTCCACCCCCTTGGCGTCTCTATAAAAACCCTGGGCCAGAGACAGTCAGGGCCGTTGGAATAGGTTCCAGGCCCTCTCGAGGCTATCCTTTATTTTCTATCTGTTTATCTCCGCTATAAATCCTTCTATCTAATATTTCCTGCTGCTCGCACTCAAGAAAACTCTGGGAAGCTGTGGGGGTGGTGGGTAAATGCCCCACAGGCAATGAGGAATCTGTAAGTGCTAAACTGTTAAATGTGTGTGTGAAGGAAGTGAATATGTGCCAAGGAAAACCTCCTGAGGCCAGATATAAAGGGACACCTTCTCCTCTAGAGTTCCTGGAAGAGAAGTTACTTTATACCTAAAAGACAAATTTTGAAATATTGACACCATGGACTGTTAAATTAACTAAGAAGTGTGTGTTGTTTTAAGAAATTAATTCTGTGGGATTTTGTAGCAAGCATAATAGAAACTAAAGCAGTATACAAACAGAAAGGCTGTATTTCAAAAAAAATGTAAATTTTTTTTAGTTAAGTGTAGCAGAAATGACCTCAGATTTTTAAAAAATATATCATATAATCAAAGAAAATCAGTAGGTTTTCTACTGTACATTCTCTCAAAAGTTTCCCCAAAGGGCTAACAAAGAAAGTAAATTTAATTAGATTCCCTTCAGGAAAGGAGGATATCGTCTTGACAGAATCATAATATATCAGAATGGGATGGCAAATGAGATTACTTACAGAACTATGAACTTCCAGAACAAGCAGATTAAGATGGGTCTTCTCATTATGCAAAATACCGAATGATACCAGAAAAGTTTAGGTATGACAAAATATGCCTGACAAATACTACAAAAAAAGCATCTTAGCATGGGCCTAATAAATAAGTTAGCTTTTGTTTGGTTAGTAAGATGTTACAAATATGTATTGGCATGTGTATGTATTAGCTAATACTAATATGTATCCTAATATGTAAATCTATTGGCTTCTAAAAGAGTTCAGTCTGCCTGTTAAATAACCTGTCCACCTCCAAAGATTAGTTTGTAATGATTTCTTAAAGCAAAGTCATGCATTGATTTCAAAGCTTTATTTTCTCCTACAAGAAGTTTCACAGTGCAGAGTTTATAGCTGGGTGTTATTTTTGACTACCTTCTTCTGGTAGTGCGCAGAGTAACTTCCAGCACCCTGAATGCTAGTCTTTATGGGACAACCTTCTAGTTAGGTACCACCTCTACTTCTCCATGTAATGAAACAAGTAAGTACTGTTCTCAGCAACAGGGCCTTACCATCAGGTATAGAAAGCAACCAATAGCCTTGGCAATAGAATAGTATATTGTGTTTGAGAGATTCCATGGGACCACTTTGGTCAATGACTCAATAAGCTGTAGCTCATTCTTGGCAGTGTGGAGGTTTTACTTGTGACATAAGATGGCTATTTAGAGCATTGTCTCCTCTGTGATATGGTGCCTCTATTTAAATTTCTTTCACATATGAATACATTTTAGGAAGCTTCTACAGTAGTAGGTGTCTATGTGGTTTTTCAAAAGGTCTTTAGTGTTAGGTGTTCCTCATTCATATATCCTCTCCTTTACTCTGCCCTCCCAACTCCCTCCCCATTTAAACCTCCTATTTTATTTTCCCTTTTGTCTCTCTATAACACTATATTCTATTTTCCCTTCCTTGGGAGATCCGTTCACCAACCTAATCCTTTACTGGGTACCGAGTCTCTATGATTACTCAAATTGTAGCACACATATCAAAAGCTTAAAAGTTAACATCACCATTTAATTGAAAAGAAACAATACTTGTCCCTTTTGAATCTGGGTTGCCGCACTTAGGATAATTCCTTCTAGCTCCATCTATTTACCTGCAAATATAATAATTTTATTTTTTGCAATAGAATAGTAAACTGTGTAAATGTATCCCAATTTTATTATTCATTAAACAGTTGAGGAATATCTAGGCTGTTTCCAGTTTTTGGTTATAATGAATACAGCAGCAATGAATACGGATGAGCAAGTATCTCTGTAGTAAGATATAGTCCTTTGAGTATATACTGATATGATACAGCTGCATCTTGAGGTATACCTATATTCAGCTCTTTGAGGAACTATCACACTGATTTTCATAGTGGATATACCAGTTTGCATTCTCATTAACAAGTGTTTCCCTTTCTCTGAATCCTTACTATTCTTCTACATGTAGCCATCCAGCTTGATCATCACCATTTGTTAACAATGCTATCTGAAATTTAGTGTGCATTTGGCGTGTGCCATCATTTCTTTCATTATTCTTGGTCCTTACGACTAAGGTAAGAAGAAATCTTAAAGTAATTTTAATTTGGCTAAGGAGTTGAAAATTTTTGTAGTGTGTTTCTCAGCCATTTGTGCTTCACCCTTTGAGGACTTTCTGTTTAGTTCTATACCACTTTTTAATAGGGTTGTTTGTTTTCTTGATGTTAAGGTCTTTATTTTAGTCTTTTATTTATTCTAGATATTAATTCATTACAGAAGCAAAATTGGTAAAAATTTTCCCCATTTTGTAGGACTCTACTTTGCTTGAATCAAGGTGTCTTTTTCTGTACAGAAGCTTTTCAGTTTCATGAGGTCTCATTTATTAATTGTCTTAACGCCTATGTTATCAGTGTCCTGTACAGAAAGTCATTTCCTGTACCAATAAGTTCAAGCTTATTTCCAACTTTCTCTTCCATCATACTTAAAGTATCTTGTCTTATGATGAGGGCCTTGATCCATTTGAAATTGAGTTTTGTGATGGATGAGACAGATTGATCTATTTTTTATTCTTCTACATGAGGCCATGCAATTTGGCCAGCTTGACCAGCACCATTTGTTAAATATGCTGTCCTTAATTCAGTGTGTGTTTTTGGCTCCTTTGTTAAAATTAAAGCATCTGTATGTGTGTGGAATTATGTCTGGGTCTTCTCTTGCAATGACAGAACAAATGTTATAGAAGCAACCAACCACTGTTTATTCAATTTAAGTCCTACTCCATAATATGGAACCCATAACTGATACTTCTAAAATGTCCAAGAACTTGTGACTATGTAGGTAATGGACCTAGAGCAAAACTTACCAACTTATTACTATTGTTCTGATAAAATAACATAGCAATCATATGACTATGGCATATTGATATGACCATAGATCAATATATCACTCAACTCTTATCAGAAAAGTTTGTTCTTAACAGTAGTAAATAATTATAGTAATTACCAAAGAGATCCAAAACTGAACAATGTGCATAATGTGAGAGATTTTAGAGCACTAAATCCTAATTGGGATATCTTTAACAACCCCTCATCTTAAGGCTCAGCAATCTGTATGGAAGAAATGGTGGAAAGATTTGAGTCAGAAGTTGTGGATGACTCCAAGGAAATTATGTCTTCTGGGCACAACAGGAGTGATACACATATAAACTCACAGAACTGTGACAGTATGCACAAGCCCTGCTCAGGTTCAGACCTGAGAAATTGTAGCCTTGGGCATTACAGGGATGTGGGCAGAAGGGTAACAATATATAGACACAGACTCTGGGTTCACTTCAAGAATGAACAACTTCTATTTTTTCCACTGCTGTTTATATATTGTTTAACTAGCGATTAGAGATAACACTGCAAGAAGAGTTTGATAAAACAGATCTTTGACCCCCTGATCTGAGTTCCTCACTTACCTACTTTTGTGTCCTTCTTTTCCCATGGAAGACATTCCTCCTAGGCTTTATCGTGTGCATACAGTTTTCCATTGTCTGGCCACCACATCTGAGTCAGGCTTTGTGCCAGAGAAAGTACTGCAGACCATCTGGACCTCATTAGTAACCCATCTACACAAGTCCCTTTTCTATGAAATACTTTTGTAGGGTTCCATTCCATAATATACTCCTTATCCCTTCATTCTTATCCACAATTATCTGTAATCCTTTATTTCCTTTACAGAATAAATTATGATGACAATTTGATCCCCAGACAAATTCACTGAGAATGAAGAAATTATATTTGTTTCTTTGATCATTTAAAGGATTTGCTTATTTTCACAATTTTCTTGAAGGCCAGAATAAATTTATTTACTACAATATTCATAAAAATTAAAATTAAAACAAATCAGCTTCTGAGACTTAGATAAAATCTACAAGTATTTTGGTTATCATGGAGTACTAAAAGTTGAAGAATCAACATTCAGAACACTTGAATGCTTAAAAATTAAAAATAAGTGTTTGATAGTACAGTGCCTTATAGTTTATCATATCAGTACTTAACATTAGTTAATTAAATAGCAAGATGGCCAGAAATGATATATAATTGGTAAAGACAACATGTCACTATGGAATGTCAGTGGCGGGGAAGAAACTGTAACTCTCAGCAAAACTTGCTATGTTTTAATTGGTACAGTTCTGTGATGTTGTAATTGGATATTGATGAGGCAAAAACTATCAACATTTGTAGATATTTCCCTGTGAAATGATGACTCTCTGAAAAAGTGAACTCCATGCTATTACTAATTTTCATAAAGGACCTACCACCATACCTTTTAAATTTTGTTTTAAACCTAAAATAGCAGTGAAAAATAAGATCTTAGAAAAGAGAAACTTATGAGAAAAATGTCTGCAGTATCAGTGTAATCAATCATGATAAAATATGGCTGGATTGTATTGGGCTGATATCTTACTTATACATGAATATCAAGTTAGCTTCATTTTAAAGACAGTAAATTTCAATGAAAATCATGATTTGCCACATATCAGGGATTTATGTTATTTGAGAAAATTTTGTATTGAATGAAAGATTTCTTTGAACACTAGTATGGATGCCACTGAAGTTAATTCATTTTATGTGGAATTATTCAGAGAAGTAAATCATAAGAAATGTTGATAATAATATTTAAAAAAAAACTATAATGGAACATAGTTATTCATCTGGCTTAAAAACAGATCTGAAATATGTTTTGGGACTCTAAAAGTTTTATAGCTGATAACATTTATTTAACTATGACAATTCTACTGTCTTAATTATACTAACTTCATATTTTGAGGAGATGAAACTATATCTTGTCTTCTCCAAAACAACACAATTTCTTGTAAAATGGTAGAAATAACTTAGGATATTTTTTGTATTATTTTTTGTTCTGTTCCATTAAAAATTACCGCAACTGGAATGGGTTAAAGCAATACCCATTGTTTTACAGTCTTCATAGACAAAGCATCTGGGCAGTTTTACAGGGTCCTCTGCTCAGATTATAATCAAGATTTTGGCCAGACGGATTCTAGAATTCTTATCAGATGTTTAGCTAGGGAAGAATTAGCTTTCAAGCTGTTGATAGAATTAATTTGCAAATGGATGAGAAACTAATGTTGCCAGCTACTTGCTGACTGCTGGCAGAAGGACAGGCACAGCTTTCTGTTGCATGGCCCCTTTCACTGGCAGTTTACATCATGACAATTCATTTCTTGAAGATCATCAGAAAAGTCAAAACACAATCCTCTCTCTGTCTCTCTCCCGCCATTCCTTCCTTCCCCCAACCCCATCTCTTACACACACACACACACACACACACACACACACACACACACACACTAACACTATTATATTATCAGACTTCACACAATAAAGAGAGTGACATCATATCACTTTGCCATATTCTATTATACATAATTAAACTGCAGTCCTTGCCTACACTGGAGAAAAGAGAAATATGCAAAAGTGTGACTAAGTAAGTAATTAATCATACATCTTCCTCCACAAATGAAATGTGATGAAGAAAATTTAACAGTCATTTGTAGCTGGAGTTTTCTCCAGTCCTGCCTGCCCCACTGTGAGAACAAATCTCTCTCACCTGCCAGTTCCGTAGCCGCTTAGACCCAACCAAGTAAACACACAGAGACTTGTATTGCTTACAAACTGTATGGCTACAGCAGGTTTCTTGTTATCTAGTTCTTATATCTTAAATTAACCCATTTCTATAAACCTATACATTCCCACATGGCTCCTGACTTACCAGTATCTTAAATGATGGTACTCATGGCAGCGGCTGGCAGAGTCTCCTGACTCAGCCATCCAATTCCCAGAATTATCTTCTCTGCTTGTCCTGCCTATACTTCCTGGGCTACTGGCCCATCAGTGTTTTATTTATTAACCAGAGTAACACATATAACATACAGAACATTCCACAGCAGTCATTTCAGTAAGGATAACCACAATAAAATGTGCACACTGTTTGGTTGTTGTTGTTTTTGTTGCTGCTGTATTGCTGTTGTTGTTTGGCTCCCTTGTATGCTGTGTGTTTTACCAGATATTCTGTAGCAGGCATTTGTCTACTACAGAAATAAGTGAAAACAATAGAAAGAAAATATTAAGCTTTGTCTCTCCTCATTGCTTTGAAACAAATCAACAGCACCTGAACAACAAAATACATGGCAAGAGAAAGATTACTAGTGTAGAAAATGAGTGTAGAACAAAAGTTCTATGAAGATAAAGCCTTTAAAACAACTATTTAAACTAATAAATGCAGACCTATCAGGTACTGACAGATGTTTTGTTTACTCTCATACTCTAAGCCTAAAAGGCCCAGTGGACTATAACCTAAAAAAACTACCTACACAAAATGATACTTCTTCAGAACTGATGTAAAGTAAAATACTGGTCAGAGGAAATACTTCATTGAGTGATAATTATTGAGATTAACCTACAATACTTCTGAGCTTTCAAATATTCTCTTTCTTTAAATTCATACTGAATGGTTGTGCAAGACATTTATTTCTCTTGATTTTTGTTCTATTAGCAGACCTGATGACTGACATGACCATGAAACACGACATCTCACATTGAATATATTAGGCACCTGAAGTACAATTACATCAAGAAAGAGACAATGAAATAAACTATAGACAACATATGAAGTAAAACATAGATAGCAAAAATTTAAGTATACTTAACTTTAAAAGGAGACATTCAAAATAAAAATATAAGTAGCTGTATGTTGTGGCACACACCTTAACCCCAGCAGAAGCTGGTGAATCTCTGTGAGTTTAAGGCCAGCCTGGTCTAAATAATAAGACCTTGCAAAAATGTGTATGCAATAACATATCAAAATAAACAAGTAGAAATCTTTGATATAAACTTTACTTTTTTTCTGGTGTTTCTGTCAATGTCTTATTTTCACCTTCATTTTTTAAGTCCAGTATTTCCAAATAGTGTTCTGCATTGGTATCTTTTTTTTTCTTGCAGAACATTTAATACATTCTATTCTAGCCTATGAGGTTCCTGTTTAGCAATTCACTTAAAATTTCACAACAGCAACTTTGCTTGTATTGAGTTGCTTTCTACACGCTGATCTCAAGATTCTCTGATTAATTCTCCCACCTTTCAGTTTGATTATAATAGTGATTTATCAATGGATGGGTTGGAGTTCTTTGAGTTTCTTGAATTTGGCTTTTATTTTAATTAACTTTTAAACACATGGTTCAGAATGGTGATGCACTTTAATTTGTCTATCTAATGGTTTATGTCTGTCCCCAACACCGCAATTTGCTGTAAATCAAGCAATGACTTCTTCATAAAGACCCTTCTGTTTTCTTTCTGGGATTCCTAAAATATGTGTGTCATTACACATGTGTATGTCATTACACTTGGCAATATTTCATAATGGTCTCAGTCGCTTCTCATTTCATTAACAGTTTTATTCCTGGACATCATACTCAGTTATCTTGAGTGTTCCGAATTTACTGATTCTTCTGTGTGTTCAGATCTAATGTTGGAATGCTCTTGTGATTTCAAAATGAATTGATTGTATTCCTTATTTCTGTTTCCCTTTGGTTTCTGTCTTTGCTGGAGGTCCCATTTTCATTCACAACCCTCTCATCATTTGATTTGCTTGTGTATTTATTCCTTCTTGTTCAGTGAGCATCCTTAGGGTATATTTTAAATTATTTAAATTATTTATTATAACATATACATATACAAGGGGAATGCATGGATCTTCCTGGGAAAGAGAAATAGAATAGATTTTGCTAGTGGTTTGGGGATGGGGATGGGGATGGGAACAATAGGGATTAGATGTGGAGGTGGAGGAGAGAATACTAGGAGATACAATTGGAATAGGGGGCATTTCAGTGGAGAGGTAGAAACCTAGAGCAATGGAAACTCTCAGGAATCTATGAGGGTGATCCTAGATAAGTCTTAGCAAGGGGGCATATGGAGCTTGAGCTAGCCATCTCTTGTAACCAGGCAAGAATTCCAGTAGAGAGGCCAGGACATAAACCCAGCCACAAAACCTTCGACCTATATCTGGCCTGCAAGAGGTACTGAGGGAAAGGTGGCACAGAAATTGTGGACGTGTCCAAGCAATGACTAGTCCAGCCTGAGTTTCATGCCATGAGAGAGATACCATCCCTAACACTGCCTGTTAGTCAGTGTCAAGATCTAGAGAATGGGTAGCCCAGAAACCTAGAACAGAACCAAATATGACTAGCAAAAATGTCAATATAATGATGCTTAATGATATTCTGCTTTACTAATAGATTGGTGCCTAGCCCAATTGTCAGCAGCAGTTTCATCCAGCAACTGATGGAAGCAGATGCAGAGACACACAGTCAAACATTAGACAGAGCTCAGGGAATCCTGCTGAAGAAGGGGTGGTAGGATTTTAGGAGCCAGAGGGGTCAAGGACATCACAAGAAAACCTACAGAATCAACTAACCTGAGTTCATATGGGCTCACAGGGACTGTACTGAAAACCAGGGAACCTGCATGGGACTGACCTACGCCTGCTGCAATACTATATATATGTATTTCAGGTGTGTAGCATGGTCCTCTTGTGGGACTCCTATCAGTGGGAGTAGGGGCTATCTCTGATTCTTTTGCCGGCTTTTGGGACACCATTCTTCATACTGGGATGCTTTTTTCCAGCTTTAATATGAGGGGATGTGTCTTGTATTACTATAACTTGAGGTGCCATGTTTGGTTGATATTCATGGGAGACCTGCCCTTTTCTGAATAGAAATGGAGGAGAGGATGGAGGACAGAAGGGATATGGCAGGGAGAGACTGGGAAGAGAGGAGGGAGAAAACTGCAATTAGATGCAATAATAATAATATTCACATCATTTAAAAATGATTTATTATTACATTTTGTTTGTGTGTGGGGGTTAGGGTTCAGAATCATGAAAGTGTTTACTTAAATGTTCCTTTTTCCCCTCTTTGTTGTAGCTAGAGTTTTCCTGCCTTGCCCACAGTTAGGACAAATCTCTGTCATCCGCCAGTCCCACAGCCGCTCAGACCCAACCAAGTAAACACAGAGACTTATATTGCTTACAAACTGTATGGCCATTCTTTGCCCAATCGGCCATTTTGTGCCAAAAAGACAAACTTCCAAATGGAAATGTCTTAGAAGTCCAACATTCTCTCGGGATCAAATTGGTGCAGCCAGGAGCAATTGTGTCTCACGTCAACAGAATTCTAAGTTATTTAAATGCCATATTCTCTAGGTCTGTGAAGTGTTTGAAGATTACCTATCTATCTGAAATATATCTATGTATACCTAGAAGACTTAACTAACATGGCTACAAATATGATTATCATAGATAACTAATTAATTTATTTTTAATTATCCATTACAATTGTAAATGAGTTACATAAACATAATACCTCAAACAAGAATAGAAACATATATATATATATATATATATATATATATATATATACAGTATAACAAAATTAACTTCAAGTTTGTGTCAATAAACTAAAATTTATACCAATGTAAAACATTTTAAACAAGTTGTTCTTTAAAAGTAGGTTCATTAATCTACCCTTTTATCATCTCTATATCCTATATATCTATATCATATCCCCTTTTCTTTTTTAAAAAGAGATCACATTTATAATCAACCTGTTGTAAATAAAAATATTGTTTTTTTTCTGTCCCACATCAGAGGGCTCTTCTGATTTGGGACGGAGGAATCTCAACCTTTTTTTTTTTAAAAGCAATATGTCTGGGTTTAGAGGGGGAGTGAGCCAATTCCATCTCCAAAGCCAGCTTGGTATATTTGGGAATGTGGGTGTAGCATCTCTTACTACTTCCTGCTGGAGGGGGGAGCTGTATCTTATGGGGACGCAAAGAAAATTTTAGGCTTATGGGGTAGTCCGTAAGGCTGTATTGTGTGAACCAATTGCCTTGAAACCACTCTGGATGTTAGATCATCTGGGCCATGTTGTCATCGGAGATCTTTCAGGGGGTCTTGGCTGGTCAAACCTGATATATCTTAATCTGGAACAAATCCATAGCCTCTGGCTTTCTGTGGAAACAAAAGCAGAACCTCTTTTCCAAAGTAACATATCCTTATATCCAAATTTTGAAGTCAAGGTACCTTTAAAATACACATTTTGGCATAACTCAACAGCTTTTGTAATCAAATGTTTTTCTTTAGTTACAAATATCAAAGAGAACACAATCCAGATTCTCTGTGTGGTAGCCATCTTTATGTGGCTTATGTTTTATATTACCTTGAGCCTATTGTTTTAAACTGTACCATTCTAAGACTGAACCAGCACTGTGGCTGCTGGCTCCGCCCACTTCAGCTTCCCAACAAGGAGGTGGTACGTTTTTCTGCCAGCTCTAGGAGCCATCAACTCTCAGAAATAGTGGGTCTATGCTTCTATCAAGGCAGCGTGTAGCCCAGAAATCTCTTTTTGTGTTGTACTAGCAAAGGGTAAATCTACCACGCATCTTAATGTGCCACTTGCAGAGGCCTCATTCCCACCATACTGCAGGTTGAGCGCACAAGCCAGAAACCCACCATAGTAGCTCAAACACACAGGCTGCGGCTAGCTTGAAAGAGACAACTAGGAACTGTTTTTAGCTCCGTTTTAGAATCTTTTTACTCCGGTTTTAGGTGGAAACTCTTGCCCCACGTTGGGCGCCATTTTTAGCTAGAGTTTTCCTGTCTTGCCCACAGTCAGGACAAATCTTTGTCACCTGCCAGTCCCACAGCCGCTCAGACCCAACCAAGTAAACACAGAGACTTATATTGCTTACAAACTGTATGGCCGTGGCAAGCTTCTTGCTAACTGTTCTTATATCTTAAATTAACCCATTTCTATAAATCTATACCTTGCCATGTGGCTGCTGGCGTACCAGCGTCTTTACATGCTGCTTCTCCTGGTAGTGGCTGCAGTGTCTCTCCTCCTTCTTCCTGTTTCCCCAATTCTCCTCTCTCTCTTTGTCCCGCCTATACTTCCTGTCTAGTCACTGGCCATCAGTGTTTTATTTATATAGAATGATATCCACAGCACTTTGTCATCTGTGTTGTTATCTCACACAGCCACCTTTTCCATCTGACACCATGGCTTCATACTGTTATTTTCTTCATCAAAATTATTGGCAAGAGATTTTGGAAACCACTCAAATATCTTCTGCAAATGTACCTTCTTTGGGCATCTATATGTTAACTCTCTGATTGAACAGGTTTACTTATTCCTACTCAGGACCTTCCACTGCCATCTGTATATAGGCAGTATCCCTCAATCAGGGATAAATCATTGGATCTATCCCATGCTTCTCTTTCTTGTCCCCCAGAGCTGAAATTTAGTTTTTTCTTGTTTGTGAACCATTTTTCAGGCAGATATGGTCAGTAAATGACATGAATATTGCAGGAACCTTTTAAGTTGTTCAAGGACTTTGTATGCAAGCTATATATTGATAAGTAGGTAGCTCTATAGGACAAAATTTGGGGGAGTTTCATACTCTGCATTTTTGCTTTTGTCATTCCTCATGATTTTGTAGAACTTTTCATTTTTAAAACCACTTCAATATAACTTTAAATTCTGATAATTTATATTTTAAGATTTTCCTGAAATATTTCATACTGGCATTTTCATAGTTAACATAGAATCAAGGTAGAAAATCATTAAAATAACACACAAAATCGATGAATTTCATTGTATGTAAAGTGCATTTTAGAAGATTTAAAATTGCCAATGTTTTTCAAAGAACATTGTATTTTCAGAATTTAGTTTAAAATTTTAGAAACTTAAATTTAACCATAAATTTAAGAAATAATAAAAAGAATAAACACACACATTTTATCTCTCACATTAAATTATTCTCACATTGTGAATTTTCTTGTTTAATTCTAGGTTTTATGTTACTTAATTGTTAATACATTTTTTGTTGTTTTGTTGTTCAATCTTCATATTATTAAAAATAAGTGGATTATTCATCCTCTTTACAATATTAGAACATTGTAAACTTTTTGTATCAATTTATTTTCTTTCTTTGTTGTTTTCTTTTTAAAAAATGTATATTTATTTTATAATATAATTTAATTTTACATATCAGCCACAGATTCCCTTGTTCTCTCCCCTCCCCCCCCAACTTCCCCCAGCACATCCCCCATTCCCATCTCCTCCAGGACAAAGACTCCACTGAGGATTGAGTTCAACCTGGTAGATTCTGTCCAGGCAAGTCCAGTCCCCTCCTTCCAGGCTTAGGCAAGTGTCCCTGTATAAGCCCCAGGTTTCCAACAGCCAACTCATGCACTGAGTACCAGACCTGGTCCCACTGCCTGGATGCCTCCCAAACAGATCAAGCTAATCAAATGTCTCACTTATTCAGAGGGCCTGATCCAGTTGGGGGCCCCTCAGCTATTGGTTCATAGTTCATGTGTTTCCATTCGTTTGGCTATTTGTCCCTGTGTTTTGTCCAACTTGGTCTCAACAATTCTCACTCATACTAACCCACCTCTTCCTCACAAATTGGACTCCTGGAGTTCCACCTGGGGCCTGGCCATGGATCTATGCATCTAGTTCCCTCAGTCATTGGATGGGGTTTCTATCATGACAATTAGGGTGTTTGGCCATCCTATCACCAGAGTAGGTCAGTTCGGGCTGTCTCTCGACCATGGCCAGTAGTCTATTGTGGGGGTTCTTTGTGGATTTCTGTGGGCCTCTCTAGCACTTTGCTTCTTCCTATTCTCAGGTGGTCTTCATTTATCATGGTCTCTTATTCCTTGTTCTCCTCCTCTGTTCTTGATCCAGCTGGGATCTCCCGCTCCCCTAAGCTCTCTTTCCCTGGACCCTCACCCTTCATTACCCCTCTCACGTCCCGGTTGTTCATGTAGATCTCATCCATTTCTCTGTCATTGGGTGATCCCTGTGTCTTTCTTAGGATCCTGTTTTCTAGGTAGCCTAACTGGTGTTGTGAGTAGCAGTCTAGTCATTTTTGTTTTACATCTAGTATCCTCCTATGAGTGAGTACATACCATGTTTGTCTTTCTGAGTCTGGGTTACCTTACTCAGGATGATTGTTTCTAGATCCATCCATTTGCCTGCAGACCTCATGATGTCATTGTTTTTCTCTGCTGAGTAGTATTCCATTGTGTATATGTACCACATTTTATCCATTCTTCAGTTGAAGGACATCTAGTTTGTTTCCAGGTTTTGGCTATTACAAACAATGCTGATATAAACATACCTGAGCATTGCCCTTGTGGTATGAATGAGAATTCCTTGGGTATATGCCCAAGAGTGGTATAGCTGGATCTTGGGGGAGATTGATTCCCAATTTTCTAAGAAAGCACCATATTGATTTCCAAAGTGGTTGTACAAGCTTGCATTTGCATCAGCAGTGGAGGAGAGTTCCCCTAGTTCCACATCCTCTCCAGCATAAAGTGTCTTCAGTGTTTTTGGTCTTAGCCATTCTGACAGGCGTAAGGTGGTATCTCAGATTTGTTTGACTTTGATTTCCCTGATAATTAGGGATGTTGAGCAATTCCTTAAATGTCTTTCAGTCATTTGAGTTTCCTCTATTGAGAATTCTCTGTTTAATTCTATAGCCCATTTCTTAATTGGACTGTTGGGTGTTTTGATGTCTAATTTCTTGATTTCCTTATATATTCTGGATATCAGTCCTCTGTCAGATATGGGGTTGGTGAAGACATTTTCCCATTCTGTAGGCTGTCATTTTGCCCTGTTGACTGTATCCTTTGCTTAACAAAAACTTCTCAGTTTTAAGAGGTCCCATTGATTGATTGTTTCTCTCAGTGTCTATGCTACTGGTGTTATATTTAGGAAGTGAACTCCTATGCCAATGCATTCAAGACTACTTCCTATTTTCTCTTCTAGCAGGTTCAGAGTAGCTGGATTTATGTTGAGGTCTTTGATCCACTTGGACTTAAGTTTTGTGCATGGTGACAGATATGGATCTATTTACAGCCTTCTACACGTTGATATCCAGTTATGCCAGCACCATTTGTTGAAGATGCTTTCTTTTTTCCACTGTACCCTATTGGCTTCTTTGTCAAAAATTATATGTTCATAGGTGTGCAGATTAATGTCAGGGTCTTCAATTTGATTCCATTGGTCCACATGTAAGTTTTTATGCCAATACAAAGCTGTTTTTATTACTGTAGCTCTATAGTAGAACTTGAGGTCATGGATCGTGATGCCCTCAGAGGTTGTTTTATTGTACAGGATTCTTTTGGCTATCCTGGGTTTTTGTTTTTCCATATGAAATTGGGTGTTATTCTTTCCAGGTCTGTGAAGAATTATGTTGGTATTTTGATGGGGATTTCATTGAATCTTGTAGAATGCTTTTGGTAAGATTGCCATTTTTACTATGTTAATCCTGCCTATCCATGAGCATGGGAGATCTTTCCATTTTCTGACATCTTCTTCAATTTCTTTTTTCAGGGACATAAAGTTCTTGTCATATAGGTCCTTCACTTGCTTGGTTAGTGTTACCCCAAGGTATTTTATGTCATTTGTGGCTATTGTAAATGGTGATGTATCTCTGATTTCCTTCTCAGCCTGTTTGTCCATTGTATATAGGAGGGCTACTGATTTTTTTGAGTTAATCTTGTATCCTGCTATGTTGCTGAAGGTGTTTATAAGCTGTATCAGTTTTTTGGTTGAATCTTTTGGGTCACTCAAGTATACTATCATGTTGTCTGCAAATAGGGAAAGCTTGACTTCTTCCTTTCTGATTTGTATCCCCTTAATCTCCTTATGTTGTCTTATTGTTCTGGCTAGAACTTCAAGTACTATATTAAATAAGTATGGGGAGAGTGGACAGCCTTGCCTTGTTTCTGATTTTAGTGGAATTCCTTTGAGTTGCTCTCCATTTAATTTGATGTTGGCTGTTGGCTTGCTGTAAATTGCCCTTATTATGTTCAGGTATGTTCCCTGTATTCCTGATTGCTCCAAAACCTTTACCATGAATAGGTGTTGGATTTTGTCAAATGCTTTTTCTGCATCTAGTGAGATGATCATGTGGTTTTTTTTCTTTGAGGTTGTTTATATGGTGTATTACATTGATGGACTTTCGTAGGTTGAACCACCCTTGCATCCCTCGGATGAAGCCTACTTGATCATGGTGGATAATTTTTTTGATGTGTTCTTGGAGTCTGTTTGCCAGTATTTTATTGAGTATTTTTTCATCAATGTTCATGAAGGAGATTGGTCCGTATTTCTCTTTCTTTGTTGTATCCTTGATTGTTTTAGGAATCAGGGTAATTGTAGCTTCATAGAAGGAGTTTGGAAATGTTCCTTCTGTTTTTATTGTGTGGAACAATTTAGAGAGTATTGCTATTAACTCTTCTTTGAAGATCTGGTAGAATTCTGTGCTAAAAATAATCTGGTCCTGGGAATTTTTTGGTTGGAAGACTTTTAATAACTTTCTATTTCCTTAGGGGTTATTGGACTATTTAAATAGTTTATCTAGTTTTGATTTAACTTAGGTATGTGGTACCAATCCAGAAAATTATCCATTTCTTTTAGATTTTCCAGTCTTGGGGAGTAGAGGTTTTTGAAGTATGACCTTATGATTCTCTGGATTTCCTCAATGTCTGTTGTTATGTCCCCCCTTTCATTTCGGATTTTGTTAATTTGGATGCTCTCTCTCTCTCTGTCTTTTGGTTAATTCGGATAAGGGCTTGTCTATCTTGTTGATTTTCACAAAGAACCAACGCTTTGTTTCATTAATTTTTTTGTATTGTTTTCTTTGTTTCTATTTTATTGATTTCAGCTCTCACTTTGATAATTCCCTGGCATCTATTCTTCCTGGGAGACTTTGCTTCTTCTTGTTCTAGAACTTTCAGATGTGCTGTTAAGTCACTAGTATGAGATTTCTCCAACTTCTTTATGTGGGCATTTAGGGCTATGAATTTCCCTCTTAGCACTGCTTTCATAGGGTCCCATAAGTTTGGGTATGTGGTGTCTTCATTTTCGTTGATCTCTAGGAAGTCTTTAATTTCTTTCTTTATTTCTTCCTTAACCCATTGGCGATTCAGTTGAGCATTATTCAGTTTCCATGAGATTGTAGGTTTTCTGTAGTTTTTTTTTTTTTGTTGTTGAAATCTAACTTTAAACCATGGTGGTCTGATAGAATGTAGGAGGTTATTCCAATTGTTTTGTATCTGTTGAGATTTGCTTTGTGGCCAAGTATGTGGTCGATTTTAGAGAAGGTTCCTTGGGGTGCTGAGAAGAAGGTATATTCTTTTTTGTTAAGATGGAATGTTCTGTAGATATTGCTAAAGTCCATTTGAGTCATGACATCAGTTAAGTCCTTTATTTCTCTGTAAAGTTTCGATTTGGGTGATCTGTCCATTGGTGAAAGTGGGGTGTTGAAGTCTCCCACTATGAATGTGTGGGGTTTTATATGTGGTTTAAGCTTTAGTAATATTTCTTTTACATATGTGGGTGCCGTTGTTTTGGGGGCATAAATGTTCAGAATTGAAATTTCATCTTGGTGGATCTTTCCTGTGATGAGTATGTAATGCCCTTCTTGATCTCTTTTGATTGATTTTAGTTTGAAGTCTATTTTGCTGGATATCAGGATGGCCACACCTGCTTTTTTATTAAGACTGTTTGATTGGAAAGTCTTTTCCCAGCCTTTTATTCTTAGGTAGTATATCTCTTTGAATTTGAGGTCTGTTTCTTGTATGCAGAAGAAAGATGGGTCCTGCTTTCATATCTATTCTGTAAGCCTGTTTCTTTTTATAGGTGAATTAAGTCCATTGATATTAAGGGATATTAATAACCAGTGATTGTTCATTCCTGTTATTTTTTGGTGGTAGTGTGTGTGTACTTCTCTTCTTTGGGATTTACTGTTGTGGCTTTATCTATTGCCTGTGTTTTCGAGGGTGTATCTGACTTCCGTAGGTTGGAATTTTCCTTCTAGTGCTTTCTGTAGGGCTGGGTTTGTGGATAAGTATTGTTAAAATCTGGCTTTGTCTTGGAATGTCTTGTTCACTCTGTCTACGATGATTGACAGTTTTGCTGGTTATATTAGTCTAGGCTGGCATCCATGGTCTCTTAGTGTCTGCATTACATCTGTCCAGGTCCTTCTGGCTTTCAAAGTCTCCACTGAAATATCGGGTGTTATTCTGATGTATTTGCCTTTATGAGTCACTTGGCCTTTTTCCTTTGCTGCTCTTAATATTCTTTCTTTATTCTGTACTTTTAGTTGTTTAATTATTTTTTAGACATTTTGGGTCATGACTTTGTTGGCTTTAGTGTTTTCTTTGACTGATGAATCTATTTCTTCTACCGTATCTTCAATGCCAGAGATCCTCTCTTTGATCTCTTGCATTCTGTTGTTTATACTTACATCTGAAGTTCCCATTCGTTTACTCAGATTTTCTATTTCCAGCATTCCCTCTGTTTGTGTCTTCTTCATTTTTTCTATTTCCCCTTTCAGGTCTTGGACTATTTCCTTCATCTGTTTCATTGCTTTTTCATGATTTTCTTTCAGGGCTTTATTGTTTTGTTTTGTTTTGTTTTTTTTTTTCCAGGGCTTTATTGTTTTCTTCTGCTTTATTTGTCCTTTCCTCTAGTTTTTTATAGCATTCTTCCCATTTTTTGTTTGTCTTTTCCTCAATTTCATTTGTAATTCCTTCTGTATAAGCCTCTACCTTCTTCATGATGTTATTCATAAGGCTGTTTTCTTCTGCTTCTTCCCGTTTTTGATGTTCAGGTCTAGATGTTGGAGGAGGGCTAGGTTCTGGTGATGCTATATATTGCTCTTCATTTTGTTGTATGTACTTCTGCCTTGACGTCTGCCCATCTCCTTGTGGTTCATTCTTGGTCTTATCAGCGTACTTGGTCCAGACAGAGCTGACAGATTCAGGAAGTCTCTCTCTCTCTCTTGTCCAAATGGGAGCTGTCTTGTCCAGATGGGAAGTCTGGGGCAGGATCAGAGCTCTTTTCCAGATGGGAAGTCCGGGACAGGATGGGAGCTGAGGGCCAGTCTCTAAGTCTCAGGAATTGGCGTGGGGGCAGGGAGTGGAGAATGCAGGGTCTGCCAGGGGTCTTGTAGAAGGCGAGCCTTCCTGGTGGGGGTAGAACGGATCCTGCCCAATGGCTAGAACCTCTTGTCCAGACAGGAATTCCAGGGCAGGAAGGGAGATGGGGGCTGGTCTCTAAGTCTCAAGAAGTGGCTGGGGTCTCAGGTGATGATGGGCATGGGGGCAGGGCATGGAGATTGCAGGGCCTGCCAGGCGTCTTGGAGAAGGGGAACCTTCCCAGTGGGGGTAGAAGGGATCCTGCCAGATGGCCAGAACCTGGGGCCAAGTTGGGCAGGTCTTCCCCGGAGGGGCTGGTGCCCAGGGATGGAATCTAGGCTGAGTCCAGGCACTCACCCTTGTCCAGATGGGAAGTCCGCAGCAGGATCTATTTTTAAAATATATTTTAATTAGAATAGGTTTATAGTAATTTACCTTTTTTCTTCTCCTTCCAGCTCCTCCCAAGTAACTTCCCTTGAACCTTTCCCCTTTCTAGTCAATGGCTTTTTTATTACTATTATCCTTACGTGTGTGTGCAGATATATAAATATATAAATACAACGTGCTGAGTTCATTTTTTGTTATTTTTTTAATGTAAGGTTTCAGGACTGACCACTCTGCATTGGAAAACCATTAAGGGGACTCATCACTGGGTGAGACTAAGAGAGAGAATCTCATATAGCCCTGGTTAGTTTCTGAATCTGAGAATAACCTTGTGCTCCAAATCTTCCTGCCTACACTGGAAGGACTTGGATAATAGGCCTGAGTCACCACCCCCCAGTTTACCAATGCTGTCTTATTACTGGTTTGGGTATATTTCTCTCTCTTTTATTTTATTTTATTATTAATGAATTTTCTATTCACTTTACATACCAAACACAGACCCACAGACTCCCCCCCCCCCCCCCCCCCCCCACTTTCTGTTTATCACTTCTTGACAACACGTGTAATGTGATAAATTGTCTCAGGTTTGATTGGTCTGAGAATGCCTTTACCTTTCCATTTTTGAAGAAATGCTTTACTAGAAGAAGTATTCCTCACTGGCAGGTTTTTTCCTTTCTCTAATGTCTTGTCAAGTTTACATTGGAAGTCTACTATTAGACAGCTTAAAATACTCTGATGTAAATTATTGAATTTTTTTTCTGTGTGTTTTTGAAACTTATTATGTTTCCTTAAATAGCTTTACTACATTCTCTCCCTGAGAATTTACATATAACCCCTACATTTTGGTGAATTTCTGCAGCCGGATGTTTTGTCTCTTTGATGAGGTCATCATTTCCTGGAAATTCTTGATGCTTGCTGACATATGATAACATCTGAATATTGATGGATGAACTATTTATTTCAGTCTTTGCATTTTAACTTTGTGCCTGTCATTCAAGAAAGTGTGAACATGTTGCTGATTAATGTTCTCTTAGACTGTGTTCAGTACTGCTATTTCAGAATTAGCATATAACCAAACTAAGATTTATCTCAATTCTGTGTTTGGCACATTCAAGGTGGATGTGAGGCAGGCCCAATGATAACACATCAACTCCAATTTGTCTATGAGCTTCTGCCTGGGGTTCAGGCTGGCCTACAACTCCTCCTTCTTAATCACTACACTTTTGGTAAGTAACCAAAGGATATTTCCTGTCCACACAGACCTTTGTGATAGCTGTTGCATTGTGGTAAAATGACATTTTGCACCTATGTGAGAGCAGGATTATAGGACATGGTCAGGTACTAGATTTCACCATTGTAGGACTGGCAGTGTGTTCTAAAATTAAAACATACACTTCTTTCCTCTTTCTTAAGCAAAAGGAATCTATCTAATCTATCTACATTCTCTGATGCCTACTGTAGGGGTCTGGGGAGCAATGGAAGAAGTTTATTTCTTCCTCTCTTCTCCAAAGGATGTTGTTTTACTACTATGTTAACTCCAGTTACTGAGATTTCTCATCTGGATTCCCAAACTCTTGTGAAGTTTCTTACATGTGTGGATAGCTGTTCAAATTAATAACTCTGTTGTAAGGTGAGCACTTGAGTGTCTTCCTCTGACATCTTGCTCTATATGAAATATATATTATACTAATTATGAGAAAAATATCTGTAACATGAATATAAAATTTTAAGGAAGAGAATCTTAAAATGCTCTTTAAGATATGATTTAAGATAATTATGATTTAAGATAATTATACATTTCTATTTTATTTCTATTTTATTTTGCAAAGTAGAAATAGGAAATGTTTTTATTTACAAAGAAATATTTAATTATTGGCAAGATTTCTGAGAAAAGTTGTTAGTTAAAAATTTATAGTGTGATATGCTATTTAACAAATTACTTCCAAAAATGAAGTTGCCTGGAAGTGGTTGATTGCAGTCATCTGTAAATGCATGAATTTATTTTTTTATATCTGGAAAAATGAGAAATGATAATAAAATATTTTCCCATGAAGCACTTTCAAAGACACAAAGATTTCTCACTTCTACAGGCCTTACAAATTGTAATTGACAATAGAGTGAGACTATTCTTTCTAGCACAGCAGAAAAGTCTTGAAATTACTTTTGGACACTAATTGAAATCTAAGGATATGCCCAATTTTAAGTTCTTTGAAAGTTTATTTTAAAATTACACATACATTCATCAAAAAATGCAGCGAGGGCTGGAAAGAAGGCTCAGCAGTCTAGAGTATGCACTGCTTTTGCAGAGGACCTGAGTTTGAGTCCCAGCACCCACATTTAGGTAGCTGACAGCAGCTGCCTGTAACTCCCATTCCTGGGGATCTGATGTCCTTTTCTGTCTCTCTTAGGTCCTGCACTCAATATATACAAACTTATACTCATACATACATATACACATTTTTTAAAATTAGTAAAACTAAAACAAAACTACTACAGGGAGTAATCAACAGTGTGGTCCTGGCCCTAAACAATGCCTTTATGCCACCCTCACCTAATCTCAAGAGAACATTGTGAAAGAGTAGGTAAAAAGTACAGAAGAACCAGAAGATAGGGTAAAGAACCATGAGATGTCATTCTCTAGACACATACAACAGTTGTAATCATCAACTCAAAGCAGCTTTATTTTCCTACACTGAGCCTACACATGACCAGCTCTATCAACTGTCAGTTAAGGAAGGGGAGGAACTCAGAGGGCCTTATTCTTTACCTTGGAATTTGTGACTAATGATAGATTGTTACTGGCTTATTGACAAGTCCATCAGCCTCTAAACAATATCTCCAAATCCATTGGCACAAAGACAACCATGATTAGTTTCAGTGGGTCAGAAAACAAAGCAGACGTGTGTGTGTGTGTGTGTGTGTGTGTGTGTGTGTGTGTGTGTGTGTGTATGTGGGGGGGTTGGAGGAATCAGCATGATGTAGGAGTGGTAAGGGGTCAGGAAACTGTAGGTATGCATTGAATACATGTATAGAATTGTGTAAGAACAAATTTAATTGATTTTTAAAAAGTAAAAATATTTCTGTGTTACTGCTTTTGCCCAGACCTCTTTATAAAAGGCAATGACTAGTAATTCTCTCTTGTATATACTACCAGAGAAATTTTATATCATCATATATTCGAGGGCTGGAGGGATAGCTCAGCCATTAAAGGCTAGGCTCACAACCAAAAATTATCATATACTCGAGATATTTAAGAATAAGTTACTAATATTCTATTCTACGTGAGATTTCTAATGTAGTTTAGATCTTCTCACTATTAATAGATATTAAGTTGTTCTAGGTTTGTTACAGACTATTACATTTCAATATCTCATCAGAAAAGTTGCTAATGGAAGATCTGTCGAGTAGATCTGTTTGTAGTTTGGACACAAAATGCTTATTAATTTTGTAGGTTGGAGAAATCAGGAATCTGGATAAACTTATGAAATTTGTACTGCTTCAGAAGTTCAGAATGATGTTTAAATACAAGGGTAAGGCTGAGACTGCAGGTTAGAAAGATGTTTGAAACTTCTAGGATGTGCTTGAGTTAACAGATTTGATATTAAAAATGATATTCCGGAACCTAAACTGCTTCACAGATACTAGTTTCATTAATAGAATTACGCTGCAAATATTAATGCTTATGTATTATATGATGCCATGAGACTTGCACATCTATCCATCTTCTTACATACCAATACCTCTAGATAGGCTCACAGGAATGTTGCCTGTGCTAAAGTGTCTGGATACAAGAGCTCTGCCAAGAAAGGCTCAATAGACCCAAAAGAAAATATGCCAAAATAAGCTTATAAATAATTTTATGCCACATAGATAGATTATAATTTTGTTATGTATATTCTACATGTAATAAAATATGAATTAAAATGGGACTATTAATGGATAATTGTCAATGAGGGTTGAAACTGTGAGGGAAAGTTATCCTGACTGTTGGGGAGTCAGGTGATACCTTGAGCTGCTAGGACAGCTTTGGTGGCTGGAGCTACAGTGGAACAGCTCAGCTCTGGAGGGAAAGGTATCCTGAATGTTCAGGGAGTCAGGCTATACCTTGAGTTGGGGTACAGTGAGGGATGGTCTCCCTGCAGGATATAGCAATCCTGCTCCTCTCCTGTAGAGCCACTACAGATGTGCTTTGCTCAGCTCCCACTTAAAGGGGTTTCCTGGAAGAGCTCTGCTTCTACTGTGGCCTAAGATGTTGCTTTATTTGCTTCACTCTGCTAAAGGAGAAACCCCTACAGAAATGCAGCAATCTCCTCTGGTCTCTAACCAGGTAAATATGTAAGTATTTGTCTGTGTGTCTATGAAAGTAAATTAACAAACATTTCCATGAATAGGATGTCATTTTGCGGTTGGTTTTAAAATCTCCTAAAGTGTCTGGTAAAATTTTTCAGTTTGAGATAAATTCATGCTTAGAAAGATAATACTGACCCTGCACCTGTCAGTGAGGCTGCAGATGGTGCATGTAACACACACGATTGCCTTCCAAACAGGAAGGAGGAGGAGATGGAAGAACAGATTGCTGTGTGAAATGAACACACACATCCAAAAGGCTAATTATTTGTTCCCTATAACTATTTCCAGTGTGTTGCATTCTTAAACACTGAGGCTCACGTGGGTGTATCATTAAAAAATGAAAGAAAATTTACTACAACAGATGTAATACATAAATGTATCGTTTTGCCATTCACCAAAATACACACTTTGCATATTTTTTAATTATTCATCTTTGGGATAGTAAAATGTCTATTTTGGAATAAGTTTTCTCACCTGTTTTTGAACAAAACCTTTTTTTCCTCCTGGAGTCTTGCAGTATTGAATTAATTTCACTATTAACTCTCCAGATGACCAAATGGCATCAGAGTATTAATTTAATCAAGAAACATTTAAAAACAAAATAGTTATCAAAATAACAGTTTAAAATACAAATTTAAAAAGCACTATTACAAATAATCTAAGTAAAAAAGAATAACACAGATATTTATAAATAAATATATTTGAGAAATAATCATATAGTGGTAAAAAATGTTTTACCACAAATGAATCAGGTAGGCTAGTAATTCGAAATTCATATTATTCTATGCCCCAAACTAAAGTTTATGGTGATTAAAAACATATTTTAAAATAAATATATTCAATTAGATAATGACCATGCATAATATTTAACAAAAAATTCCTGATACTGTATTATTTTTTGTATTTGTGTTTTTCTGTATACCTAAAGGCATATTCATTTATGCATTTTAAATGTTTTTCCATGATTAAACAATTTTATCTATAACCCTATTTTTTCTATATCATTATGCAAGTCTTATTTTTAACACAGCATTTTTTGAGTTTTAAATTACATTTTTATGTTTATTTGTGTGTGTGCATATGCACACACACCCACATACATACCCGAAGAGCCTGTTCCTCAATTCTACCATATGGGTCCTGGGGATGGAGCTCAGGTCACCATGCTTGGTGGAAAATGTTGCATGCTTTCTTGAACAGCCAGCTCCCAAATCATGACACAGAGAGTTATTATTAATTACTAAAGCTTGGTCTATAGCTTAGGCTTCTCCCACTAGCTCTTATAACTTACGTTAACCCATTTCTATTAACCTATAGTTTGCCTCATGGCTTTTTACCTCTCTTCCATCTTGCAACTCCTGTTTCCTCTCTGTGTTCTTTGGTGTCTCTCCCACACCTAGATCCTCCTCCTCCTCCTCCTCCTCCTCCTCCTCCTCCTCCTCCTCCTCCTTCTTCTTCTCTCTCTCTCTCTCTCTCTCTCTCTCTCTCTCTCTCTCTCTCTCTCTCTCTCTCTCTCTCTCTCCCCCCACCAGGAAGTTCTGTCTAACCTCTTCCTGCCTACTTGTTGGCCATTCAGCTCTTTTGAAAACCAATCAGAAGGTGCCTTGTCAAAGACATATCTTCACAGTGTACAAAATGATTATTTCACAACAACGAACACCCTTATAAGTGTAGACATCTCTCTGGCCCTATCCAAAGCTTTGATGAATATAGAAACTGTTTCTGGAACATTTTTGCATTCTCTTTTTAGTTCCCGTCCCCATTTTTTTGTTCTTCCCTCTTCTTTCTTTCTTCCTTTCTCTTTTGGAGGCAGAGTCTTTCTTATGTAATCCAGACTGCCCTGATCTTACTATGTACCCATGCTTACCTGGAATTTGTAAAATCTCCATGCTTCTAACTCCAAAGTACTGGATTACAATTTGTATACCATTTATGCTGATGCCAGCACTGTTTTATCATTTATTTCCCAGGTGAAGTGAGATTGTGTTGGTAAATTTCCTCTTTTACTAAAACTTCAAGCTAAATATAAGAAAAAATTACATCAAACTTGCTTAAATATAGAAGAAAATATACATTTTTTCATTTTATCAATATACTCCTTGTTTACTTATATGATTATAAGACATGAAGTAATTCTTCATAAGAACTAACCCATTACATGAAAACTACCAAAGTAAATCCCTCACATTTTTAATGAGCCAAATGTATTAAAAGTTATCACCCTTATTTCTAATGAACAAAGTGTATTCTTTGTATCAGATATTACTGGAGTAAACATCTGGGGAAAAAAGCTACTTACTATACTGGTAATTCTCTTGTTGCTATGATAAAACACCATGACCAAAGTGACCTATGGATAGAAGTGTTCATTTTATTTTATTGGATTATGGTTAGAGATCAAGAGTCCATTATGGCAGGGGAAGAATGGTAGCAGGTGGCCAGAGCAGGAAGCTGAGCATTACATCTCTGTTCACACACAGGAAACAGAATGAATTGGAAGTGGGTGAGGCTAAAAATTCTCAAAGCCTCCCCCATTGATATGTCTCCTCTAGCAAGGCTCCACATTCTAAAGGTTTCATAACTGTCCCAAATAATGTCACCAATTAGAGACTAAGTATTCAAATACCCAAGTCTATTCACATGTAGGTTACAGTTTGGCAATAACTTTTTTTAATATAATAAGGGAAAGGTCAATTTAATGATCATATGTGATTGATATTTAATTTTTTAGTATCTTTTGTGAACAGAATCTTTCTTGTTTCTGATATAATGACAAAACAGTAATATTTTAGTTCAGTTGCATAATGAAATAATACATTAATAAGATAATATAGTAATTGAGCACTGAGATTGTAAATCATATTAAAAGAGAATCTAATAGTTACTTATACTATATTTGATGGTAATGACTTACAATATATTACTTTGTATCATGTATCAGTAATTCCAATTGCCACTAATTCTGGTATGTTTATTCTTAATTGTCATTTATATTTTTTAAATTGAGAATTCTACATGCTTTATAGAACAGAATGGAGAATGGATGTGGTAATATTTCATTTGTGCTCTAACAAATAAAACTTATCTTGGGACCAGAGGACAGAGCCAGTCACTAGATTAGACATAGAGGCCATACAGTGATGGCACATACTCCTTTAATCCTATCACTCGGGAGGCAGAGATCCATCTGTGAGTTCAAGGCCACATTGGGAACAGAACCAGGCATGGTTGCATATATCTTTAATCTCAGCACTTGAGATCTCATGTCTTTGCTTGGAAAGGACACACGCCTTTAATCCCAGGAAGGGATGGCAGGGAGTAGAAAGGTATATAAGGTGTGAGGACCAGAAACTTGAGGCTTTTAGCAGCAGTTCAGCTGAGATCCCTTCTGGGTGAAAACTCAGAGGCTTTCAGTCTGAGGAAAGAGAATCAGGTGAGGAGTTGGCAAGGTGAGGTTGGCTGTGGCTTTCTCTGTTTCTCTGATCTTTCAGCTTTCACCCCAATAACTGACTCTGTTTTTTTTTTTCTTTTTTTATAAGACTGTTTAGTAATGCATGGTATATATAGAATGTAACCAGATTCCTTAAACATTAAACACCTTCCTTATTGAAAAAGCACTTTCAAATCCTTTATAAAAAGACTATGGTTATCCTCGATTGTTGTGTTCTCAACTTTTCATATCTTCTTAAGCAAAATTCACTGCACATATGGATAAGTATATGTATGATCATCCATGAATACCATTATACTTGTTTTGAAAACAGTTTTATGATTATCTTTGGGAAGTAGTCTCCTAACAATCCATACAGCCTGAAGCTCCCAATACAGATTGACCTGGGTTTGAACTTCCACTAATCCTTTTCTTGCGGCTTCAGTTCTTTGGGATTTACAGGAGTACACTGCTATGACCTGTTTAACAAGAGCATGTGGCTGTTATGAACTAAGGCAAAGAATACAAAAATACAAAATGTCATTTTAAAAGAAAGAAAGGCTAATTTTAACACTCAACCACCTTTATCACACAAGGCATCACAGAAATGTTATGAATGGATAAACACATGGAGATGGAGTGGGGAGAGGTATTTAGAACCTGTCAGTTATAATTATATATTTTAATAGAATTAAGATACTAAAAAAAAGGTCTAAATTCAAATACCTACAAAGTTTTGGACATTTAATTTTTTAATTTTTCAATTTATGCTCTCCTATATTACATCCTGACCATACTTTACCCTATCTCCTCTCCTCCCAATCCCTCCCCCACAATTTTCCCTCTTCCCCCATCCACTCCTCCTCCATTTCATTTCAGAAATGGCAGGCATCTGATGGATATCAACCAAACATGTATATGAAATTGCAATATGACTAGGCACCTCCCCTTATATTAAGGCTGGAAAAGGCAACCCAATATGAGTAATAGGGTCCACAAAACAGGCAAAAGAGTCAGAGATATCCCCCTATCCCACTGTTAGTAATCCCACAATAAGACCAAACTACACAATGATCTCTTATTTGCAGAGGGCCTAGGTAAGACCAATGCAGGCTCCCTGGTTGTAAAATCAATCTCTCTGAGTCACTATGAACCCAGATAGTTGATTCTGTGAATTTTCTTGTGGTGTCCTTGACCCCTATGGCTCCTAAAATCCTTCCTCCTCCTCTTCTGCAGGATTCCATGAACTATGCCTGATGTTTGGATGTGGATCTCCATCTGTTTCCATCAGTTGCTCAATGAAACCTCTCTGATCATGACTATGCTAGGCTCCTGTTTACTAGTAAAGCAGAGTATCACTAGAAATCATTTCATTGGCTTTTTTCCAGTCCTGTTTGGTTCTATCCTAGGCCTCTGGGCTCTCTAGCCTCTGATTTCTGGCCCTTCGGGTAGTGTCAGGAGTGGACTCCCTCTATGGCATGGTTTTAAGGCTGGACCATTTATTGGTTGGCCACTTCCATAGTTTCTGTACCACCATTTACCCAAAGTATCTTGCAGGCAGGATAAAGTGTAGGTTGAAGATTTTGTGCCTGGTTTGGGGTCCAAGTCCCTCCACTGGAAGCCGTGCCTAGCTACAGAAGATGGCCAGTTCAGGCTCTGTGTCCCCTATTACTAGGAATCTTCTCTGGGGTCACCCTCATAGATTCCTGGGAGTTCCCATTGCACTAGGTTTCTACCTTTCCCCTGAAATGTCCCCCAATTTCAATTGACTCTCTCAATACTCTATGTCTCCAATCCAGCTGCCACATCTGATCTCTCCTGTTCCCTGCCACACCCAACCCCAATAAACCCACAAAATCTACTCTATTTACCCTTTCCAGGGAGATCCATATTCTCCTTGTTACTTAGCCTCTCTGTATCTGTGGACTGCAACATGATTATCCTTTACTTTACAGCTAATATCCACTTATAAGTGAGCACATACCATATTTGTCTTTCTGAGTCTGGGTTACCTCACTCAGGATGATTTTTTCTAGTCCCATCCATTAACTTGTAAATTTCATTATGCTATTTTTCAGCAGCTGAGTTGTACTCCGTTATATAAATGTAACATATTTTCTTTATCCATTCGTTCGCTGAGGGAAATTTAGGTTGTTTCCAGTTTCATGCTATTATGGATAAAGATACTATAAGCATAGTTGACCAATTATCCTTGTGGTAGGATGGAGCATCCTTTGAGTATATGCTCAGGAGTGGCATAGCTGTGTATTAAGGTAGATCATTTCCCAAATTTCTGAGGAACTACCTACCATATTGATTTCCAAAGTAGCTATACAAGTTTGTACTCCCACCATCAGGGGAGGGGTGTTCCTCTTACTACACATACACATCCTCTCCAGCATGAACTGTCACTTATGTTTTTGATCTTGGCCTTATGACAGTTGGTGTAAGATGAAATCTCAGAGTCCTTTTTATTTGCATTTTCCTGAGTGCTAAGGATGTTGAACATTTTTTAAGTGCTACTTAGCCATTTGAGATTCCTCTTTTGAGAATTCTGTTTAGATCTGTATCCCATTTTTAACTGGATTATTTGGTTTGTTGACATTTAGTTTCTTGAGTTCTTTATATATATTGGAGATCAGACCTCTGTCAGGTATGGGGTTGATGAAGACCTTTTCCCATTCTGTAGGCTGTCTTTTGGTCCTATTAATGGTCTCCTTTGCCTTACAGAAGCCATTCAGTTTCCTGAGGTCCCATTTACTAATTGATGATTTTAGTACCTGCATTATTGGTGTTCTATTCATGAAGTTGTCTACTATGCCAATGCATTCAAGGTTATTCTCCACGTTCTCTTCTATCAGGTTTAAAGTATCTGTCATTTGAGACCTTTGGTCCACTAAGACTTGAGTTTTGTTCAGGGTTATATATGTGCATTCTAATACATGTCAACATCTAGATGGACCAGCACCATTTCTTGAAGACATCTTCTTTATTCCATTGTATAATTCTGACTTCTTTATAAAAAATCATTTATCCATAGGTGTGTAGATTTGCACCTGTGTCTTTGATTTGATTCTACTGATCAACCTTTCTGGTTTTATGTCAATACCATGCAATTTTTATTACTATAGCTTTGTAGCAGAGTTTTAAAATCAGGTATGGTAATACCTCCAAAAGTTATTTTATTGTATAGAATTGTTTTATCTATCTTTTTTTTAATTTTCCATTTGAAGCTGAACATTGTTCTTTCAAGATCTGTAAAGAATTGTGTTGAAATTTTGATGAGGATTAAATTGAATCTGTAGAATGCTTTTGGTAAGATGGCCATTTTTACAATGTTAATCCTACCTATCCATGAGCATGGGAGATCTTTCCATCTTTTAATACCTTCTTCAATTTCTTACTTTACAGACTTGAAATTATTGCCGTACAGGATTTCATTTGCTTGGTTAGAATTATTCCCAAGATATTTTATATTATTTATGGATATTGTGAAGGGTGTTGTTTTCCTGGTTCCTTTCTCAGATAATTTGTCATTTACATAAAGGAGGGCTGCTGAATATTTGAGTTAATCTTATATCCAGGCATTTTGATGATAGTGCTTATCAACTGTAGAAGTTCTCTGGTAGAGTTTTTGGTATCACTTATATATATTAACACATCATCTGCAAATAGTAAAAGTTTGACTTTTTCCTTTCCAGTTTGTATATGTTTGACCTCCTTTTATTTTCTTATTGCTCTAGCTAGAATGTCAAGTACTATATTGAATAGATACAGAGAAAGTAAACGGCCTTGCCTTATTCCTGAATTAGTGGAACTGCTTTGAGTTTCTCTCAATTTAATTTTATGTTGGCTATAAGTATAGGGAAAAGGGGCTGGCTAAAGAAACCCAGCCTGACCCTGGAGCCCAGAACTAGGGAAAGTTGGCTCAGATCAGGGCAGAAAGAAACACAATTTGGGTCAGTCAGATCAAAGCCATCTCTGCCACTGGCCAACTGACTTGTAAAAGCAACCAATCATAAATCAAGACAGTAGAACCCTGGGCCCCAAGTCAACTCCTGGTTGACTCCACCCCCAAGACATGCAATGTAAACCACCCTGCCTGGTCAGTTAAAAAAAGAACTGTTCTCTCCACCCTGGTAGAAGCAGCTACTCTCCTGGACCCCTCTTTCCCAAATATATCTCTTTCTCAAAAGAGTTTTGAGGTGTGAAGATCTTCTTCACTCACTGGTGTTGAGAAGATTCTTGCAGAGATGTCCCTCAGTGGACAGAGCAAGAGAGAGCTGAAAAAGTAATACTTTTCTCTGGAGCTGGAGGAGATTGCTACATTTCTGTGGGGGTTTCCCCTTTTGCAGAGTAAAGCAAAAGAAGCAACATCTTAGGCAAGAGATGCAGAGTTCTGTAAGGAAGCCCCCTTAAGTGGGGGCTGAGCAAAGCCCAGCTGTAGTAGCTCTCCGGGAGAGGAACAGGATTGTTATATCCTGTGGGGAGACCATCCCCCATCACACCAGGTATCACCTGACTTTCCTGAACAGTCAGTCAGGATACCCTTCCATGCTGAAGCAGTTCCAGGAGTGATTTTTCCCAAGCAGTCAGAAAAACTTCCCTTCCCAGGTGTCCAGGATACCTCGCCCTCTAGGGTTGAATTGTCTCTTTGCAGCTCCAGCCATTAGAGCTGTCCTAAGCAGCTCAAGGTGTTCACAAGAAGTCAGGATACCTTTCCCCAGAGTTGCACAACTCGTATTTTGGTGGCAAAACCCGGGACCAAACTCACAGAGTTGAAACAAATTTACTTACTGTAAAGTTGCTATAAATTGCTTTTATTATGTTTAGGTCTGTCCCTTGAATACCTGATCTCTCTGAGGCTTTTATCCTGAAGAGGTGTCGAATTTTGTCAAAGGCTTTTTCAGTGTCTAATGAGATGACCACGTGTTTTTTTTTTCTTTCTTTCAATTTGTTTATATGGTGGATTACATTGACAGATTTTCATATGTTGAACTATCATTGCATCTCTGGGATGAAGACTACTTGGTTATGGTGGATGATATGTTTCATGTGCTCTTGGATTCAGTTTGTGAATATTTTATTGAGTACTATTGCATAAATGTTCATGAGGAAAATTGGTCTGTAATTCTTTTTGTTGAGTCTTTGTGTGGTTAGCGTACCAGGGTGACTTTGGCCTCATAAAATGAATTTAGCAATGTTCATTCTGTTTCTATTTTTCAGAAAATTTGAAGAGAATTGGTATAAACTCTGTTTTGAAAGTCTAGTAGAATTCTGCACTAAATCCTTCTGGCCCTGGGCTTCTTTTGGGGGAGTGGTGGCAGTTTAATGATTGAGTCTATTTCCTCAGGGCTTATAGGTCTATTTAAATTGTTTATCTAATTTTGACTTAAATTTGGTAAATGTTATCTATCAAGAAAATTGTCTATTTATTTTAGATTTTTCAATTTTGTGTAGTACAGGTTTATGACATATGTATGACCAATTGGTTCTTTGGATTTCTATATTGTCTATTGTTATGTCCCCCTTTTCATTTCTAATTTTGTTAATTTGGATATTTTCTCTCTGCTTCTTGGTTTAGTTTGGATAAGGGTTTGTCTATCCTTTTGATTTTTCTCAAAGAACAAACTCTTTGTTTCATTGATTCTTTGTATTATTCTCTTTGTTTCTATTTTATTGATTTCAGCTCTTAGTTTGATTATTTCCCGCCATATACTCCTCCTGAATGTGTTTGCTTCTTTTTATTCCAGAGCTTTCAGGCATGCTGCTAAGGCACTAGTATAAGATCTCTCAAATTTCTTTATGAAGACCCTTAGTGCTATAGACTTTCCTAGTAGTATCTCTTTCATTGTGTCTATTGTGTTTGGGTATATTGTGCTTTCATTTTCTTTGAATTCTAAGAAGTCTTTAATTTCTTTATTTCTGCATTGACACAATAATCATTCAGTAGAGAGGTGTTCAGTTTCTATGAATTTGTAGGTTTTTGGTTGTTTCTGTTGTTGAAATCCAACTTTAATCCATGCCCATCTGAAAGAATGAAGAGGTTAGTTCAATTTTTTTTTTGTATCTATTGAGATTGCTTTGTAACCATGTATGTGGTATGGTTTGAAGAACGATCCATAAGGTGATAAGAAAATAGTGTATAATTTTGTGTTTTGGTTAAATGTTCTGCACATATCTGTTAGGTCCACTTGATTCATAATGTCTGTTTTCTCCATTATTTCTGTTTAGTTTTTGTCTAGATAGCCTGTCTGTTGGTGAAAGTAGGGTACTGAAGTCACCTACCATTAATGCATGGGGTTCAATGTATGATTTAAGCTTTAGAAATGTTTCTTTTACAAATGTGGGTACCCTTACATTTGGGAAATAGGTGCTAAAAATTGAGTCTTCATCTTGATGATTTTTTTTTTTGAGTGTGAAAGTGTCCTTCCCCATCTTTTTTGTCAATTTTGGTTTGAAGTCTTTTTTGTTAGGTATTAGAATGGCTACACCAGCTTGATTCTTGGGGCCATTTGCTTGGAAAATCTTTCTTCAATTCTTTACTCTGAAGTAATGTCTGTCTTTGATGTTGATAATGTGTTTTTTTCTATGCAGCAGAAGGATAGATCGAAGCCGGGTGGTGGTGGCGCACGCCTTTAATCACAGCACTCGGGAGGCAGAGCCAGGCGGATCTCTGTGAGTTCGAGGCCAGCCTGGGCTACCAAGTGAGTTCTAGGAAAGGCGCAAAGCTACACAGAGAAACCCTGTCTCAAAAAACCAAAAAAAAAAAAAAAAAAAAAAAAAAAAAAAAAAAAAAAAAGGATAGATCGAGTTTTTATGCCCATTCTGTTAACCTGTGTCTTTTTGTTGTGGAACTGAGTCCATTAGTATCGTGTAATATTAATGACCCATGATTGTTCAATTGTTCATTCTTGTTATTTTGTTGTAGTTGTTGATGGTGATACTGTGTGTGCGTTTGTGTATTTGTGTATTTGTGTGTGTGTGTGTGTGTGTGTGTGTGTGAGAGAGAGAGAGAGAGAGAGAGAGAGAGAGAGAGAGAGCTTTTCCTTTTGCTTCTGTGACATTATTTGTTTCCTGTGTTTTCATGGGTGTAGTTAACCTTCTTGGGTTGCAGAATTATTTCTAGTACCTTCTGTAGGTCTGGATTTGTGGATCGATATTGTTTAAATTTGACTTTTTCATGAATTATCTTGTTTTCTCTATCTACGGTAATTGAAAATTTTGCTTGTATAGTAGTCTCAGCTGGCATTTATAGTATGTTAGAGTCTATAAAATATCTGCCCAGACCACTATGGGCTTTTAGAGTCTGTTGAGAAGTTGAGTGTAATTCTAATAGGTCTGCCTTTATATGGTACTTGGTCTTTTTCCCTTCCAGTTTTTAATCTTTCTTTGTTCTGGATATTTAGAGTTTTTTTATTATTATGTGACAGGGTGGCTTTCTTTTCTGGTTCTATATGTTCGATATTTTGTAAGCTTCTTGTATCTTTATGGGCATGTCCTTCTGAAGGTTAGGAAAATTTTCCTCTATGATTTTGCTAAAAATACGTTCTGTGTCTTCTGTGAATCTTCTCTTTTTCTATTCCTATTATTCTTATGTTTTGTCTTTTTCATAGTGCCTCAAATTTCCTGGATGTTTTGTGTAAGGAATTTTTTAGATTTAACATTTTCTTTGACTGATGTATCCATTTCTTCTATCATATCTTTAATGTCTGAGATTTTTCCCTTCCATCTCTTGCATTCTGTTGGTAATGCCTTTGTCTGTAGTTCCTGCTAGATTACCTAAATTTTCCTTCTCCAAGAATCCCTCAGTTTGTGTTTTCTTTATTGTTTCTATTTCTATTTTTAGGTCCTGAAAATTTTTATTAGTTTCCTTTATTTCTTTGTTTTTATTTCTTTGATTTCTTTAAGGAATTTATTAATTTCCTCACATAGTTTATGTTTTTGTGAATTTATTTAAGGGATTTATTCATTTCTTCTTTAAGAACCTCTATCATCTTCATAAAGTTAGTTTTAAAGTAATTTTCTTGTGACTCAGCTATGTTGGAATATTCAGGGCCTGATGTGGTAGGATAACTGGACTCTTGTGGTGCCATATTGTCCTGGCTGTTGTTGATTTGGTTCTTAAGCTGGTCTCCAGGCATATGGGTTTAGGATAATTTTAGGTTTAAGTGCAGATTTCTGAGATTATCTTTGTTAAATGGATGTTTTTTCCCTTGGTTTCTGTTTCCTCTCTGGTCTTCT
Source organism: Peromyscus leucopus (assembly GCF_004664715.2). Taxonomy (NCBI): domain Eukaryota; kingdom Metazoa; phylum Chordata; class Mammalia; order Rodentia; family Cricetidae; genus Peromyscus; species Peromyscus leucopus. The sequence goes on from NC_051083.1 coordinate 51,372,208, forward strand.
GGACTGAGTGACCTGTGCTTTGGTGGCTGGACAGTCCTCAGGTTCAGTAGGTTGTCTCCACTAGGGTTTTGGTGGCCTGTGTGATCTCTGGGATTTTGGGTGCTGACATTGCTTCTGGGGTTCTGGGAATTGGCATGGACTCTGGGTTCCAGGTACTGGCATGGCCTCTGGTAGAGCAGGGTGCTTCTGAGGTTCTGAGTACCTGCATGGCCTCTGGGGTTCTGAATAGTGGCATGATCTCTGGGGTTCCAGGTACCAGTTTAGCCTCTAGTATAGAAGGGACTTCTGGGGTTCTGGGTACCAGTGTGGCCTCTGATAGAGCAAGAGCCCTCTGCTGGGTCTGTGGGCCAGGATATGGAGACAAGGAGCAGGGGCTCTTCATAGGAGGTATAATTTACAAGTCAAAAATTAAATATAATTTACTCCTATGAAAAGCAAATAGGTTAATATCACCACAAATATTTTAAAATTATGTCATTGTTTTATCCTGTCATTCTTTCAGATAGCCCATTTTGGCTTTGAACCTGTAACTTCTATAGCTGTATACTATTCACTCTATGTTCACATTGGTACACTGTTATTTACTTATGCTTATTCAATACAAATCTCTTGGATTATCCTCCTATTTTCTTATGTTTCAGTTTTAGAGAGGTAGGTGTGTGTGTGTGTGTGTGTGTGTGTGTGTGCGCGCGCGTGCGTGTGTGTGCATGTGTGTGTGTGTGTGTGTGAGTGTGCGTGTGCATGTGTGTGTGTGTGTGTGTGTGCATGTGTGTGTGTGTGTTTACATTTGTGAAATTTTTAGATGAATATTCTTTTCCATATTTCCAGTATTCTGGAAGTACAAAAAATATTAGTTAATAGTAATTTTTAATCTCCTAGGCTTTTTACTGCACAAGACAAAGAAAGTAAAAAGATAAATTTCACGTTTGCATTCTACCACTCAGTGAGAACTAATCAAAATTCTGAAATTTGCTGATTCCAAACATTGCTTCTGAGAGTGCTAAGTACACCTGAGAAGCATAGCCGTGCCTGGATGTTCAGTGGCAGGATGACCTATTTCTTCAGTTGACATTTCTTTAAGATTTGTGACATCAGTACTTTCTGGTTGTCTCAGGTGCAGCTTGTATTTTTTCCAAATTATTTTCGTTAAAGTAGAAAGAGACTTTCTGACCTCACTTAAATTCAACATATAAAAACCCTAAAATCTAGAAGCTACATATGAAAGAAAGCATGTAGAATATTTAATACTTGGTTTTGGTGATTTTTCTTAATAATACAACCACAGACCTGAAAATTTCATGTTTAACTTTTATATTAATATTTTGTAATATAATATATTTTATAATATTAATATTATATAGTTTATATGTTCTATTTTGTCATGATACACTGATGGACATAAAGTATTTTTCAATTTTCTTGGTTTTGTAAATAAGGCAACAATAAACATAAATGTGTTGATATCTCTGGTAGGATACAGAGTCCTATGGATATATGCTCAGGATTGGTATAGCTGTATCATATGGTTTGTAGTTTTTTTTTTTTTTTCTGCAGAAAGTGTAAATTGATTTCCATTTGGCACTAAAGATGCTTATACTCACAGCAGCAGTAAATAAAGTTTCCTCTTCCACCATATCTTAGCCAGAAGTTGGCATGTTGTTGATTACAGACTATGGTGAGATAAAATGTCAAAGTAGTTTTAATTTGCACTTTCCTAATGGCTAAGGATGTTCACACTTTAAAAAAAATATTTATTAGTCATTTGGTTTTTTTCATTTAAGAACTTTCTGTTTACATCATTAGCCCATTTGTCAATTTGCCCTTTTGTTCTTTGGGGTTATTTGTTTGTTTGTTTGTTTAATTTCTGAAATTCTTTCTTTATTCTAGAACTCAGCGTCTTGTAGGCTCATTCACTTTGCTGTTAGTTTCCTTTGCTGTGTTGAAACTTTTAAATTTCACTTAATGCTATACAAATTCTTGGGATTATTTCCTGTTTTTGGAGTTGTTATCGGAAGTTTTTCTTTATACCCATTCTATGACATGTTTTCCTACAACAGGTTCAACATTTCAGGTTGACAATTGTTATTAAAAAGAAATCTGGTAAATGGAGAATGGTAACAGACCTTAGAGCAATTAACAAAGTAATTCAGCCAATGGGCTCTTTACATTCTGAAATTCCTTTGCCTACTCTGTTACCAAAAGGATGGCCTCTCATAGTTATTGATTTAAAAAAACTGTTTCTTTTCAATACCCTTACAAGAAAAAGACAGAGAAAGATTTGCTTTCACAATGCCTACTTATAATAATTCTCAACCGGTAAAAAAGATTTCAATGGAGGGTCCTCCCACAGGGAATGTTGAATAGCCCAACTCTGTGCCAATATTTTGTACAACAGCCACTGGAAATGGTATGCAAAAATTTGCCTAAATCTATAATTTATCATTATATGGACGATATTTTACTAGCTGACTCAAATGCAGATACTTTAGAAATAAAGTTTGAAGAAGTAAAGAAAATTTTGCCTTGTTGGGAATTACAAATTGTTCCTGAAAAGATACAAAGAGGAGATTCTATTAATTATTTAGGATATAAAATAGAGCTACAAAAAATTAGACCCCAAAAGGTGCAAATTAGGAGAGACCGACTACAGACTCTTAATGACTTTCAAAGATTATTTGGAGACATTTTTCATCTAAGAACTATTGTTGGGGTAAAAAATGATGAACTGAATAATTTGTTCAAAACATTAGAAGGTGACAAGGACTTAAATAGTCCAAGATAATTATCACCTGAAGCTGAGAAAGAATTGGCCTTGGTAGAAAAGAAAGCACATGAAGGGCACGTAGCTCATATTGATCCAAAGCTGGATTGCATTTTGGTTATTTTACCTTCTAGGCATTCTCCTACAGGAATATTAATGCAGAGGGAAGATATTATATTGGAATGGATATTTTTACTAAATAAACCAAATAAAAAATTAAAAACTCATGTGGAACAAATCTATGACTTGATTTGGAAAGGAAAATTGAGACTTCGTCAATTAGCAGGAATACACCAGCAGAAATTGTCATACCTTTAAGTAAGGAAGACATTGAAAAATTATGGATAGAAAGTGAACCTTGGCAAAGAGCTTGCAGTAATTTTTTGGGAAAAATTAACAGCAAATATCCCAAAAGTGATAGAATTGATCTTATAAAGAGAGCTGATTGGATCCTGCCTCGAATTGTATGGAGAAAAACCCATATCTGGAGTTCATAAATTTTATACAGATGCCAACAAACAAGAAAAGGCAGGTTACAAATCCAAATATTTAAGTAAAGTGGTTCAATGTCCTCATAATTCAGTTTAAAAATCAGAATTGTATGCTATTCTGTTGGTATTAATGGATTTTTCTGTTGGTATTAATGGATTTTTCAGAACCTCTCAACGTAGTAACTGACTCTCAGTATGCTGTAAGAGTAGTATTACATATTGAGACTGCAGAATTTATCCCTGATGCTTCAGAATTAACTTCACTATTCATTCAATTACAAGATACAATCAGGAAAAGGAGTCATCCTTTATATATAACTCACATTCGATCACATACTGGTCTGCCAGGCCCTCTAGCACAAGGCATTGATGATATTGATAAATGTGCTGTTTGATAAATGTGATGAGATTGATAGGATGTGTGCTGGAGGCTTCAGAATTCCATAAAAACATCATGTCCATAGTAAAGGTTTAAAAAAGGATTTTTCCATAACCTGGCAACAAGCCAAAGAAATAGTAAAGAAATGTTCTACTTGTTCCTTCTACAATCAGATGCCATTACCAGGAGGATGTAACCCAAAGGGTACTCAGAGAAATGAAATCTGGCAGATGGATATGTTTCACTTTGCAGAATTTGGAAAATTGAAATATGTACACCACACCATCAATTCTTATTCAGGATTTCAATGGACAACGGCTTTGGGTTCTGAAAAAGCTGATTCTGTAATCACTCATTTGCTAGAAGTTATGGTCATCATGGTTGTACCTGCACAATTCAAAACTGACAATGCTCCATCATATGTCTCTGTAAAAATGAAACAGTTTTTTGCTAATTACAATATAAAGCATATTACAGGTATACCACATAATCCTACAGGTCAAGCAGTTATAGAAAGATCAAACAGAACTCTAAAGGATATGCTAAATAAACAGAAAGAGGTAACAAAAACCCCCAGAAATAGACTATATAATGATCTATTAACTTTAAATTTTTCTCAATGCCAGTGAGAAAGGAACAACAGCTGCAGAGAGACATTGGATAATAGAAAAACTACAGAATTAAATCAGCCTATATACTTTAAGGATGTGCTGACCTCAGAATGGAAACCAGGATATGTGTTACATTGGGGATGAGGTTTTGCTTTTGTTTCTACAGGAGAAGGTGGGTACCATCAAAATTTATAAAGGTTCGATTTGAACAAGAGAGACGTCTTAATTAGAGGAGGTGATAGTTCATCAACTAGCATGAACATCCAATTTAAACTAACTTATACCAGTAACACATGTCTCTTCATTTAATCAGATAATAACTTGCCTAAAAGGAACATCCCCAAAAAGCCTTGGGGAAATTTTTTTTTGTTTTTGTCTTTTAGGAGAATGAAGGTTAAGGAATCTGAAGAACACTAGACAAATGAGACAACTGAAGAAAAGGGGCAAATCATCTATCCCAGGAAACAGAGTGAAACAGCATATGGGTATATATTATCTAAAAAATTTTATGTCTTCCTAAATGTTTGTTTCTGCTTTTCTCTAAAGATTTAACACTATTGGTCTTCTTGTAGTCCCAGTTCAATTAAAATTTAAGTGATTTGGATTTATGGCTTCTTCTTTAAACTCAAGCATGTTGTAAAAGAAAATGCAAACTCCCGGCATCATGCCAAAAGAAAAGAGCCATCTTCTGCTATGGGACAGGAGAAAAGCCAAATTAATTAAGGGACTATTCTATTATTAATCTCAAATCTTTGATTCTATTCTGATTCTTTAAACTTTTCTGAAAGTATGAATTTTATATCAAAATTTACAAGATTAATATATATATATAGATCTCTCTCTATATATATATACATTTAAAACTTTGTTGAGATATATATATATATATATATACATATATACATTTAAAACTTTGTTAAGATATTAATGGCCATATAGAGTACTAACTAGTTCTAGAAAGAAAAAAGGCTTCAGTTAGCTGCATATATATGTCTTTGTGTTAGAGTTTCTTATCGGTTTTCTTCGGGAATTCAAGGCCAGGCCTAACATCAACTGAAGTCTCTAGGAAGAAGATGGGGCCCCACAACAACAATAATTCCACGTGGACAATAATAACATCACTAAGCTGACAAACATCATCTACAGATCAGCTTTGAACTACAAAGTGCTCGGAGCAATTTTGAGAGGGCTAGCTGAGATGATCGAGTCTCAAAGACTACTTGAATAAAGATTTGAGATAAACCCTGAACTTTGGCATTATACTCAGACTGGATAATGAAGGATATAGTTACCTTTCCTAGAATTTGACAATTAACCTAAAATTTTTCTTTTCAGAATAAAAATACCTTTGCCCATACCCATCAGAAAGCAATTTTAAGAATAAGATGCCCACATTCCCAAAGAGTTGGTGTGGGGTGTGTGGGTTTTTTTTTTTTTTTTTTGTCTTTTAATGGGTTTTGGGTCTGGGATAATTTTCATTGATTAGGGGGGTTGGTTACAAGGGTTAGGAAAAGGGCTAAGCAAAGGAGATTAGATGTAAGGTTCTTGTTTTTTAAAAAAAGAAAAGAAAAAGACAATTACTAGTTTTAAATACTTTACATTGAATTGGATTGCTTTATATTGTATACAAATTATATATATTGAATTTGATATTGTTGAAAATGCTACATGTATATTTCTAATTGTACTTATACTGTTCATTTAACAATGTAATGCAATTTTCTGATCCTTGAATGTTATTATTACCAACTATTAGAATATAAAGAAATGAAAGTTAGTAGTTAGACATTATAATAGAACTTGTAGTCATATTAAGTATGTTTTCAAGACTGAGCAGATATATTTTAGACAGGTCATCTTCAAACCCTACTGCCCTACTGAGATCTACAGAATATGGCATTTAAAATGTTTTAATAACTTAGAATTTTTTTCTTTTTTGTTATGACTATTAGATGTGTCGGCTCCTGGTATTACCATTCTACTTTAGAGAAAATATGGGCATTGGAAAAAACTACAATTGGAGTTAACTTTCATTGTGGCAAAAGTTAGCCACTGGACAACAAAATATCCTCGAATCAACTGCTGACAAACAGGAGAGACAGGACATGAAACAAAGGACTACGGATTCTTGCCAAAACAAGTGTGGTTATGGCTTTATCAAAAGGTATCTTCTGAGGCCAGGACAATATGACACCATACCTGAAGTGGCCTTTGCAATCCGGAAAAGGTACAGTGCCCTTTTCTTCAAAGGTAGCTGAACAGGCAGTGGGCCGATGGTTTCTGATGTGCAATGGAACAGCAGCTGAAACAGTTATTCTTGAAGGATAACTAAGCTCACGCCTCTCAATATTAGAATGGCATTTAAAAGAGGAATGTGGAGAAGAACAGGATGCTGAGATGAAGCCCCCACACACACATATCCAAGAAGAATGGACAGCTGAATTCAAAACACATCAACAATTTCAAAAATTTAAAATCCTGAATCATGACATGACACTAGTGGAATTCAGGTGTTTCTGTTACAAGGTCTGCTCTCACCCAATGTGAGGTTGAACTGTTGACCTTGTGTACATCCTACTTCACAAATGAGTCTGTCAGATACGCTAAGCCTATAGGCTGAAGATGATGCCCCAAAACTGCAGAGAAACCTCAGGTGACTGTCCAGGTAGCTGGCTGTTTCTGTCAACTCACAATTTTTTGGAAGTTACTTGCATGTACTTCCTGTTTTTATTTTTGTTAGCTAGTATTATTTCCTTCTTTGGTCTCGGAGGTAGTTGAAGATTAGTTAGAGTTGAAGATTAATTAGGATTGAAAGTGAATTAGACACATTTTGGACTTACCAAAATAGGATAGATAATGGAATTATTTTCTCTGCATTTGTAAATACAAATGGACTAGACATTGTTTAAGTATTTATTACTTGTATATATTGTATGTAGTTATAGTAGTTTTATATATAGTTTTTCTTATGTTAGTTATAAGCTTTTTCCTTTTTTCTTTTTATTAAAATAGAAAAGGGGAAATATGGTGATATTTTATTTTGTACTAAAATGCTATTTGTATGTTAATAAATAAAGTTGCCCGGGGGTCAGACCTATTAGCAAGCCATAGGAAAGCCAGGCAGTGGTGGTGCACGCTTTAATCCCAGCACTTGGTAGGCAGAGCTAGGTAGATCTCCGTGTGTTCAGGGATACAGCCAGCATTGGAGACACACACCTTTAATCTCAATACCAACTATAGAAGACCTGGAGGTCTGTACAGACAGGCAGTGACAAGAAGGTCATGTGGTTGGGTTTACAAACCAATGAGAAGGCAGAATAAAAAGTCTTTATAAAGACTTTAACACAGGAAGTAGCTCTCTTTTGGGGAGGTAGGACCACCTCAGGAGGAAGGGTAAGGTTTTAGCTCTTAGCTCTGATCTCTTGGTTTTCTTCTTTGCATTGATTCTGTGTTTCTTATTTAATAAGACAGTTGGTTACATCTACAGACAGTTAAGGTTTTTCATCCATTTTGAATTGACTTTAACCATCCTACAAATAATTGGCTCATGGGATTAATTTTTATGCTTCTTTTGTATCATTTTTCTTGTTTGACCATTTGAAGGTATATTCTTCAATTATTCAGAAGTTTCAGAGTATGTCTATTTATATATTCTTCAGAATCTGCCATTTTCCTAAAAAAAAAAGAAAAACAAATATTCTTATCATGGTCTTAATCTTTCAACCCAATTTCAAACTTAATTTATTTCTCAAAAAATAAAAAGCTAACAGTAGTGTAACATTCATATAATCCCAGTCATTGAGAGGATGAGATGGGATAGTCATAGTTGTAAGGCAAGCCTGAGATACATACACACTTTCAGACAGTCCTCAGCTGTATAAGATATTCTTTTAAAAAAATCTGTGTGTGGGAGCTGGAGAGAATACACAGCAGTTATGAACACTGACTGCTCTTCCAGATGACCTAGGTTAAAGTCCCAGCACCCACATGACAGCTAACAACTGTATATAACTCCAGTTCCAGGGAAATGGACACACTCACACAGATATACATGCAGGCAAAATACCAATGCACATGAAATAAAAATAAATTAAAAACTTGTGTGTGTATGTGTGTGTGTGTGTGTGTGTGTGTGTGTGTGTGTGTAAAATGTAGTTTGAGGTATGCTAAAAATGACCGCATTAAATAACCTCATTTTCTGTTAGAAATATACTAAATGTTAATATATAAAAGTATACATGTGCAAACATACTTTATAAAATTTTTCTTTACTATATGTATAATAATTTGTATTGCTAATTATGCCTTAGAACCTGCTCACACTATCTCTTTTATTTGCTCTTTATCTCATATAAAGAATACTGTTACAGGGGCTGGAGAGATGGCTCAGCAGTTAAGAGCACTGGCTGCTCTTCCAGAGATCCTGGGTTCAATTCCCAGTACCCACTAGATGGCTTACAATCGTCTATAGTGGAATCTGATGCTCTCTTCTGGAATAAAGTCAATAGACCACTCATATACATAAATAATAATAAAATCTCTTTAAAAAAATACTGTTTCAGTGCCTGGCATTGTGACAAAAATCATGCATACACCTTTTTTGAGCACTTCATAGTTCTCCTCAGAAACTTCATAATATCATCACATAATGTTTATCTGAAAATAGTTTGATATTATAATACTAGCTTAGAAACTTTATGTCCAATAATCTAGGCCTGTTATCTGCTGATAATTACACTAAGTTTAATGTCACACCATCAAAGAAACTCTAAAGTGTCACAACGGATATCTAAGAAAGTCTCCCATATATATATAATAAAAAATATATAACACACACAACACACAAACAACACACAAATATATATATATATATATATAATATATAATAAATATATATATAAATATATAATATCCAGGAAGTATTGAAAATGAGATTTTGTTCTTCATCATTGTTTGGTAAAATTATGAAGGGATAAACAGATGAATGAATACAACAAAAATGATAGATACAATTTCACTGTGCTACATTCTTTGGCCCTCCTGAAAGAGTTGACATGCTATTTGTAATCTTCATCAGAAAAAATACATCATATTTTCACAAAAATATATAGTTTATTGAGATAGAAGCTTTGTTATATCTAATAAATCACACAAAATTTTAAGTCATTTCATGTTTATTGTTGTGGATATGTGTTTTCTTATAAAGAGTTGCTATAAATGATTTGCATGCATTTTCAGTTTCTTACTGAATGATGTATGTATGTCAATAAGTTTAAAATGATGTGGATGAAATTTGCAGTGGATAAGTTATAAAGCATATTCAACTGAAATAGAGCATGTACTGTGGCACAAAGAAGTCATTTGCTGTCCTGTTTATCTTTTGTGTTAAAATCATCATGGGTAAATTGATGAAAAGTTTTTTGTAGGAAGCAAATAACTAGTGTATTCATATACTTATTTACATAATTATATAATTATATGAAGATCTAATCCTAGCTTTTTTCCAACCTTTGATTAGACCTACATATTATGAAATTGTAGTTTTCTTGAATGTAGGACATTTGTATTGAGCTTATTTTATCTTTTTTTTAACACCTTATCTCAGTTCCTAATACAAGACACACACATATACACATATGCAGTTATCAAAATAAAGAGTTGGGAATAATAATGGACTTATTAAAGACACAAATTTTGAAATCTATAGCAAAACTGACAATTATCATGTTAGTTAAAAATAGATGCAATTGTGTTTCACAAGAAATTCTCATACTACTGTAGCCACAAAGAATTTGTCACCATCTTCCAGAACTTATAGGAAACTGGGTCACTGATGGTCAGAGTTCATATAGGAAAGCACCAACAAAATTAATAACAAGAGAGCTGTCTGGAACAGGCCCTTGTTATGTTCATTTTCTACAGTTCTTTTGGAAATCACTAAATGTCTAGGACAGCAAGCTGAGACTCAGAAATAAGGTTACTCAATACTTTAACACATATAAGAAATTTCTCCTTTTTGCCTGTCTCCTGTACTCAGAGCAAAAGATATTAATGTTAGTTTGCCCATTCTGAAACCCTGTTGCCAATATTTTATTATTCATTCAATTGCTCTTCAGATATCAGGGTATGTATCAATTATGAAGATAGTATGTTATAAAATTGAGTATCCTTAATAAAAATAAAAGGTAGAGAAGAGAGAGAAATTCTACAGGGACAGTCAGTATCTCTTTTATTATGGAGCACCAGCAGTTACAAACTAGAATGCATATAATAGACATGGGATTTCCATATAGGTATTATTGCAAATTATGGAGGTTTAGAATTCTGGTTTAAAGTTTAATGGCGGTATTATAAAACTAATATTCCTTATTTCTATCATTCAAAATTATCTAAGTGATAAGTACTGAAAATGAAAATATTTAAGACCAACAGACAAATGGCACCTCATTCAACTAAAATATATCTGTACAGCAAACAAAATTACCATTCATGTGGAGAAGCAGCCTATATAGGAAAAAAACGTTTACCTGCTTTACAGCTGACAGTTGGCTGGTGCATGGAATATATAAATAACTCACAAATTTGAGCACCAAGAAAACAAAGAACTCAGTTAAAAATTATGGCACAGAACCAGAGAGTTTTCAAAAGAAGAAATAGAAATGGCTGTGAAATAGTTTTGAAAATGTTCAGTATCTTTAGTCAGCAAGGAAATGAAAATTAAACTACTTTAATATTTCATCTGCCCCCAGTCAGAAAATCAAATTTTGTTGTGGTGGTGGTTAAGAGGATGATGAGACAAATAAATCCTGAGCCATAAACAAAGTAATGTTGTTCCAATTTCAAGGGAGTGGAAGCTTACATGAAAGTGAGAAGTATCACTTCAGAAGAACCAAAGCTAAGAACTCATACTAAAGACTATCATAGAAGGGTTTATGGAATCAAATATTTATTTAATGATTGTTAAAGTTTTACATGCAAAAAACTGTAAATATCCTGAATGTGCATCAGTAACTGTCTGACTAAATACTGATGCGACTATTTCTTTCTTTTTGTTTATAGTTTGTTTTCACAGTTGATTATTGTTTATTAGAAAAAATAAAAGTAGCAAAAAGTTTTATAATTCTGTAAAGTTTAAAAAGTATTACAGTGCATTAAGCAATTCACAGTTAAACTCAGCTGAGTGACTAGTTCTTAAATAGAAAATCTTATGGCAGGTAGAAAGGGCTTTTCATAAGCACATATGACATGACATTCATAATTTAGTGTTAAATGAAAACTAGTAAACTTTAGAAGAATGAGTAATTACCACATTTTGTTAAAAATATAAAATTGTGTGTCTGCATATATAAAAACATCTCTGAAGGGATTTTCAAGAAGAAAATTACTACTATTAGTATAAATTATAGAACTAAAATTATTGTAACACTCCAAACTTGAAGTTGTAATAGAATATGATTAGTAGCTTAAATTATAGATCCTAACCTTCATTTTCTAGTAAATTCATACTTTAAGAACTAAGTTAACCATAAATCTTACTTAGGAGTTTGTGGCTATCAGAAATAATCATACACACAGAGTTGAAAACATGAAAGGTTAAAAAGTAATAATATATGTGTGTGTTCATAATAGTCATTAAACAAACTACACACACACAATTGGTGTGTTCTTCCCTGGGGAAGAATATTTCTCATGCTCTCAGCAATCCTTAGTTGCTCGTACTTCTTTGTGTAGGGGGTTGAGCCTCCTGGGCTCCTATCTATTTTTATAAGTCTTCTGTTGTCCTTGTTAATCTTATGTTTGGGCACTCATGTTGATAATGTTTTATGGATGTAGTTTCTGATATTACAGAAAACACAGTCTCATTTCCTGATCCTCTGGCTCTTACAATCTTTCTTTTTCTTTTCTTTTCTTTTTTAAGGTTTGTTTACTTATTAAATACTCAGTATTCTGCCTGCATGCATGCCTGTTTGCCAGAAGAGGCACCAGATCTCATTACAGATGGTTGTGAGCCACTATGTGGTTGCTGAGAATTGAACTCAGAACCTCTGGAAGAGCAGCTAGTGCTCTTAACCTCTGAGCCATCTCTCCAGCCCTCTTACAATCTTTCTATCTCCCTCTTTTGCAATGCTCCCAGTACCTTAAGTACAGGAGTTACAGAGTAGGTATATTCATTGGGACTTTGCCCCACAACTCTGTATTTTGATTGGTTACAGTTTTCTATAATGGTCTCTGTCTGTTGCAAAGAGGAGTTTCCTTGATGAGAGGTTTTCTTACCTGTGAACATAAGAACAAAAGCATAGTTGGGGACTATGCTATTTTAATATAGTAGTAGTTGTAGGTTCTCCTCCAAGATACACATACCTACACTAGCTCTGCATGGTTGGCTAGATTTCCAGTAGAGGGCAACTCTTGGGGAGGTGGTATCTAAGGAAAATAGCAATAAGCTGTACATTTTAGGATCTCTCAGATTACCCTGACCAACAACTCAAAAGAGAGCTTCTCATGCCTGATGTTGGAGTTTTTATTAGGTGGTCTTTGCCTCTTGGATGGAACACTGTTAGTCCAGATGAAAAAACTTCATGTAAACTGTATGTACATATTTATACACAGACTTACAGATAGTATAGATTTTTTTGTAGGTAGATAGTTAATAGTATGATTATGGAATCATAGTTGAATTTTTCAGTTATTCTTTCTTTATTTTTCCCATCCTTCTTATGTATTGATCTCTTCCCCCTCCATAATTAGAGCAACTTTTACCCCATCAGATCACTTATATTATGTTCTTACCCTGTGTATTGTTTTTCCACCCCCCTACACAGGAAATGGTCCCTTTTTACTTTACAACTTTATAAACTTACTACAGAATATGTAATTACATTTGAAGAATGGATCTAGGAGCTTCCAATTATAGAGAACTTAAGGCATTTGTCTTTCTGGTTCTGTTACCTAACTCCATATTTTCGTTACTAATACTATCTAGTTATCTGCAAATCTCATGATTTAATTTTTCTTTAAAACAGAATAGTATTCTATGGTGTATATATAACACATTTCATCATCCATTTGTTTGTTGAAGGCCATTTAAAAGAATTATCTGGTTTCAGTTATTTTATGATTGCTTCAAAAAACTTCCAACACATATAATATAGTGAATTACTATCAATTGTATACTTGTTTTTTTTTTTTTTTTTTCTTTCGAGACAGGGTTTCTCTGTGTAGCTTTGCACCTTTCCTGGGACTCACTTGGTAGCCCAGGCTGGCCTCGAACTCACAGAGATCCGCCTGGCTCTGCCTCCCGAGTGCTGGGATTAAAGGCGTGCGCCACCACCACCTGGCTCAATTGTATACTTAAAAATAATATATTACTATCTTTCTGTAAAACTTAAATAAAATAAAATGATTGGGGCAATATGTAACAAGGGGTAGCTCAAATTCATAATCTTCTTATCCTAGACTTCCTTGTGTTGGTATTCCAGATCAAATACATTTTTTAAAAAAAATAAAGAAATGATAATAATTTCTTCCAGGACAATCCCATAATTATTCTTCTGTGTAATCATAAATAACATAATACTACCATAATAATATAACAAAAGATAAAATAATCGTTAATTTAGAAAATATATGACAGTAGAGTTGCCCCTGTGTTATGAATATGGGTTACCTAGATCTGAGGAACTGAGAGCAGAACTGTCCCAGTTGCTTGCCCCTGCTGCATTTGAGTGAACTACAGAGCTCACCCAGGGAGTGATGATGAAGGCAAGGTAGTGGGCTGACCAACCCAGCTCCCACTCAGGCCCAGAACCAGGACTATGAGTTGGCCCACCCCAACATCCACCTCATCAATGAACTATTGGGGCATGTGAAGGGAATGAACCTACAAATCCAAAACAGCAGAATCTCCATGACACAGGACAACAACAAGACATCCAAAAGAAGCCCCAATAAGAGCCAATTATTGGTGGGGTAGCAGAAGCCAGAGGCCCCTAGCTAGACCAATGACTCCTTGCAATGAACACTTGCAAGTAAAGATGAATGGACTAAAGGGTATAAACTTTGACTCAACAGACTACACTACAACTTTCGTGATGTGAATAATTCTCTTCTTGGTTTTTTTATTTTCTGTAGTTTTTTTGTTTTGTTTTGTTATTTTCTGTTTGGTTTTTGGTTTTTCTTTTAAATTTGGTTTTGTTTTGGTCTCGAGGAGGTTGCAAGGAGAGAGGGTAGATATGAGGAGACAGGGAGGTAAGTGGGATCAGAATGCATGAAGTGAAACCCACAAGGAATCAATAAAAGTTAAAAAAAATAAAAAGATGAAAAAGAAATTTTAATTTTTATTGTTTTATGATTTTATATCAATCTTCACTTAGTTTTAAAAGAAGTACTGAAGAACTTTTATACTGATTTGATCACATAAAATTAGAATGGAGATTATTTTGAAGGAGGAAAGAAAAGTCCAGGAGAAGTGAATGAGAAAGCAGAAGGTGAGAGGTAATAAGAGCAATGTATATTTTATGAATGTTTGGGGAAAATTCATAATGAAAAATATAATTTTGCACAATTAACAAACTATACATGCTTTTAAAATTATATAATTTGAGTGTAGTGGCACTTACCTAAAATTCTGCCAATAGAGATGTTTACACAGGAGAATCTAACTGGAAAATCCAAGCCAGCCTTAGCACCACCTATGCTACACAGTAAAATGCTATCTAAACAGTTGTTTCTTTTCTTTTCTTTTTGGTTTTTTGATACAGGATTTCTCTGTGTAACTTTGCAGCTATCCTGGATCTCACCCTGTAGACCAGGCAGACCTGGAACTCGCAGAGATCTGCCTGCCTCTGCCTCCCAAGTGCTGGCATTAAAGTAATGTGCCACCTCTGCCCAGCTAACAGTTGTTCCTTTCTGTAAAAACATCATTGACATTCTGATGCAGATAACACTGAATCTGTGGAACAATATGTGTCCAAAAACCAATTGTTAGAAATCTGTAGAACAATATGTGTCCAAAATCCAATTGTTAAAAATCTGCAGAACAATATGTGTCCAAAAACCAGTTGTTAGAAATCTGTAGAACAATATGTGTCCAATAACCAGTTGTTAGAATGGAGCCCTTGGGTACCATTTGTAGCTGGAGTTTTTTCTCTGGGTCCTGCCAAGCCCCGGCAGTCTGACAGCCCACTTATAAAATAAACACACAGACACTTACTTATATTATTTAAACCTGTATGGCTGTGACAGGCTTCATGTTAACTGTTCTTATATCTTAATTAACCCATTTCTATAAATCTGTACCTTGCCATGTGGCTTGTGGCTTACCGGCATCTTTACATGTTGCTTGTCATGGTGGCGACTGGCAGTGTCTCCTCCACTCAGCCTTCCACTTCCCAGAATTCTCCTCTCTCCTTGTCCTGCCTATACTTCCTGCCTGGCCACTGGCCAATCAGTGTTTTATTTATATAGAACGATATCCACAACATCCCACCTCCTTAAACTGTGCATTATGATACCATGGTAGGGTCATCTAACTGAATGCAGGTGTCTCAAAATGTTTGGCAGTAAATGTTAAACCAGTATCAGATGCATAGTTTATCTCAGGGTGTTTCTGGCAGTGTTCGACTGTGTTGTACCAGACTTTGCTGCAGCCTAGGTTCTGAACACATATGTATGCATTTTGTAACATACACACTGCCATGCTCTACCAAGAAACACTTCCTGAAACATCTCAGTTCAGATTTAAGACTTGTACATTATGGATTACAATATTCCAGATGCATATACAAAGGTTTCTGCTCACCTAGAGACCTAATGCTTTAATTATAAAAAAAAAAATATGGTTTTTTACCATTTTCCCATTCCTATTATTCAGTATGTAGGTATGAAAATAGTATGTCTTTGTATTGTGTTGTGTTAGAATGTTTAACATTAAAAGTTGCTGTTTGAGTTGCTGACTAGAATTCCATAAAAATAATTAAATGAACATTGATTGCCATTATTTTAGTTTTCAATGATTTCTAAAGTGGCCCCAAAACTACTTTTGCCATCTTGTCCTAAATATTTATGTGAAGTTGAGTTCTCAGTGTTGTTGATGATGTCAAGATATCAATTTGCTGAAAGCCTATCTCCAGAAAGGTCCAATGACCTGGGATGGATATGCAAAGTCAGTGCAGTGAAGAAACTGTGACCACTTGTTCTAAGTAAGTGGCCTTGGATAGCTTGGCCTGTTTTTATTTATACAATTTTAATGGTTTGCATGAACAGTTTTACAGTCAAATATGTTCCTTTAAGTTTCTAAAAACCTTTTCAATAATTACCAGTTTGTTCCTTTGTTTTTTTTTCCTCTTCTGTCCCTCAACTTTCCCACAGGTAATCATTACGTATTTGATCTATAGCTCTAATGCTAGAAGCATAAGCAGTGTTGCAGCCACAAAGGAATTTTTCTGACTAGGCCCAACTACAGGTAAAACAGTGTGCCCAGTTGGCAGCATTTGTGGTTACAGCATCATGCAAAGTGAAGGACAGTTTTGTCTCTAGTGGTTAATATTTACATCTGATAGGGTCTGGGTTCTCAGAATCAACTCACCAGCTGAAGCAGGTTCAATTCATTCTACATTCCGTACTACTCTGTCTCCTCAGGGGGATATACTAGGTTTTTCCATTTATCCTATAGTCAATGTAACTTGGAAACTTACTCTTAATAATTGGCACTGTTTATCCCTTGTTCTCATGTCCATCTCTCTTAACTTCTTAGGGTATTGGCACAACTATGAGAGAGCTATGAACTTCTCTGATTATGCTTTATCCCTGGTTCCTAGACTGTTCAGATTAACTCTTGATACCATCTATTTAATAACATTTTTCCAAGGCTCTTGTGGTTAAAATCATTCTCTCCAGAACAGTTAATTCCTATAAAGTGAAACTAAAGGTAGCCAACAATATGGCTTTTATTGAAAAGTAAGGACAGTATGTAGAACATACGCTACTGGGGTCATGCCCAGAATTATGCAGCAAACTGTCCTCAGGCTTTGCCAAATGTGTCAGGATCTCTCCATGGTCTTGCTACAAGGAGAGCTTGTTTGTACTATGCTCAGGTCTTGTCCCCTGAAGACACATGGCTCCTTCATATCATTATATTTAATAAATACATGTATGTCAAATAATTCTGTTAAATAGGTTCTTTTTACGATTTATCATTAATTTTTGATTTGTATGCCCACTTCATATGCCCAAACACTTACGGTCATGTAAATACGTAACAAGTGAAATCACTTAATGTCAAATTCTTCTCTCTGTTATGGTTTAACTCTGACTTTTATTTCAAATCTAAACTTATAATCACCTAATTCATAATTTCTTCAATTCCTAATAAAAGACAATGAACATTCTCCATCTTTACATGCATTCTAAATAAGTCACTAGTGTGCCATGAGTAACATCAAAGACATCTTAAATGTCAAATGAAATAAAGACTTCACTACTTTTAATTTTGCAATTTTTGTCCTTTTTTCTACTGTTCTCCTTGATACTGCTCTTTCTCTCTGCTTCTATAGCTATTTTTATTAGAAGCTCTTATTCACTCAAATATGAATTTTATTCCATTTATCCCCTGTAAATTGAGGCATTTCAGACATCGAAGTTTTATACATAATTATTTATGTATTTATTTTAGAGAATTTTCTGCACAATTATTTTATATAACAATAAAGACAATTATTTTATATTGTGTCCTGCACAAAGACCCCTGAGCAAATGTATAGTGGGAACTAAAATGAAGCATGTGCATTATTTGGTCAAAATATATGTATAAATGAGAGTCTTTTTTTTATACTTCCTGCCTTATCCTGTTAAAATACTGTCTTTCATTATGCCATCATTACTGTAACTTCATATTGCCTTAAAGTTATGTAGTAAAATTAGTTTGTTAGATTGTCTTACTCATTTTGAGTCCTCCACAACCTCATAATTTTAGTTTAAAATATTAATACGTACTGCGGTTTTTATTTCAGATCTATATTTAAATTGGAAGAACTGGCAACCCGACAATACAATTCAATCTTTCAGTGACACAATCATGATATCTCTCTGCAATTTTTCAAGTTTCCATTAATTTTTACTCGGTGTTTTATTGTTTCTCTGACAGAGATATTGAATATATTTTATTAAATAATTTATCAGTAATTAAGTATGTCTATATTATAAAGTGATCATTTTATCACTAGTATATAAAAATACAGATTACAAATGCATATTGATGTTTTTGACATTTACAAAAACACTTTTATAATACAATAAATAATTCCTTAGATTTTTTTAATTTTTATATTATTTATATTACTTTTTATATTATTTATATCTTTCATTCCCCTTCTTTTTTATTTTTCTTTTTTTCTTTTATTTTACAATACTATTCAGTTCTACATAACAGCCACAGATTCCTTTGTTCTCCCCCTTCCTGCCCCCTCCCCTTCCCCCCAGCCCACCCCCCATTCCCACCACCTCCAGATCAAGGCCAGCCCTGAGGACTGAGATCAACCTGATAGACTCAGTCCAGGCAGTTCCAGTCCCCTCCTCCAAGATTGAGCCAAGCGTCCCTGTATAAGTCCCAGGTTTCAAACAGCTATCTCATGCAGCGAGCCCAGAATCTGGTACCACTGCCTAGATGCCTCCCAAACAGATCAAGCCAATCAACTGTCTCACATATTCAGAGGGCCTGATCCATTTTGGGGCCCCTAAGCCTTTGGTTCAACTGAGAAGCTTTTGTAGAGCAAAGGATACAGTCAACAAGGCAAAGCGACAGCCTACAGAATGGGAAAAGATCTTCACCAACCCTACATCTGACAGAGGACTGATATCCAGAATATATAAGGAACTCAAGAAATTAGATATCAAAAAGACCAACAGTCCAATTGAGAAATGGGTTATAGAACTAAACAGAGAATTCTCAACAGAGGAAACTCAAATGGCTGAAAGTCATTTAAGGAATTGCTCAACATCCCTAATCATCAGGGAAATGCAAATCAAAACAACTCTGAGATGCCACTTTACACCTGTCAGAATGTCTAAGATCAAAAACTCTGAGGACACTTTATGCTGGAGAGGATGTGGAACTAGGGGAACTCTCCTCCACTGCTGGTGGGAATGCAAGCTTGTACAACCACTTTGGAAATCAATATGGCGCTTTCTTAGAAAATTGGGAATCTATCTCCCCCAAGATCCAGCTATACCACTCTTGGGCATATACCCAAGAAATGCTCAATCATACCACAAGAGCACTTGCTCAGCTATGTTTATATCAGCATTGTTTGTAATAGCCAAAACTTGGAAACAACCTAGATGCCCTTCAACTGAAGAATGGAAAATAAATTTTGGCACATATACACAATGGAATACTACTCAGCAGAGAAAAACAATGACATCATGAGGTTTGCAGGCAAATGAATGGATCTAGAAAAAATCATCCTGAGTAAGGTAACCCAGACTCAGAAAGACAAATATGGTATGTACTCACTCATAGGAGGATACTAGATGTGGAATAAGGATGACTGGACTGCTACTCACATCACCAGTGAAGCTACCTGTAAAACAGGACCCCAAGAGAGACACGGGGATCACCCAATGACAGAGAAATGGATGAGATCTACATGAACAACCTGGACATGAGTGGGAGCAATGAATGGCGAGGATCGAGGGAAAGAGAGCGGGAGATCCCACCTGGATCAAGAACAGAGAAGGAGAACAAGGAATAGGAGACCATGGTAAATGAAGACCACATCAGAAAAGGAAGAAACAAAGTGCTAAAGAGGCCCACAGAAATCCACAAAGATACCCCCAAAAAAGACTGCTGGCAATGGCCGAGCAACAGCCGGGACTGACCTACTCTGGTGATGGGATGGCCAAACACCCTAATAGTTGTGCCAGAAACCCCATCCAAGGACTGAGGAATCTGGATGCAGACATCCACAGCTAGGCCCCCCGGTGGAGTGCTGCGAGTCTAATTAGCGAGAAAGAGGAGGGTTTATATGAGCGAGAACTGTTGAAACCAAGGTTGGATAAAGCACAGGGACAAATAGCCAAACGAATGGAAACTCATTCCCCCTTCTTATGTGGTAACTTCACTACATATCAAACAGAAAGCAAATTGCCTTTTTGCCTATGTTAGAGGGACAACAAAAAATAGTTCTATATTAGGTATAAGGTTAGCCATTTGGTACATATAGGGTTTTATCTCTTGACTATGAACCACAGGTTTCCTTTATCACAGCATACCTATTGACCCCCATTTCCAAGATGAAAAGCAAAAATCTGATTTCCCGTTATTTTATGTTATGCTATTCATGTCAACTTCAGGACCATCCAAGAATGTAAGCAGGATTTCCACGTATATTTGAAAAGTCTTTGTGCTAGTCAATCTTTGATTTTTCCCATTGCTTTCCACCTGTTTGTGAACCCCCAAACTCTGTCTTTTGACTTGTAAACCCAGTAAAACTAAACATTATATTTTATTTCTAGAACCTTCACAGAAGTTGAGGATGACTCACAGGAAAGATATCTTCTAACTCACGAATTTTACTCAAGCCATTTAATTTTCAGCCAGATTTTGTTTACTATGGCCATTCTATAATGGCTTCAAGAAATTTACCCTCCAGAGTTCATAATAATTTTCTGTAGGAAGTTCATTCTGAAGGAAGATATTCAATCCTTATTTGGATTAAAAGAAAAATGACTAATTTATAAATTCACATTCTATTTAAATTGTGTATCTAATTTTCATTTATTATATATTGTTTTCTGTCTGAGTTTTCTTCCTGCTTTTTCCATCCTACTATGTGGAATTTTCATAAGCATATATGACCCTATCTTAAACATTAGCTCAAATTTAACTGAAACAGGAACCAAGTATATTTCTGTGTATATGTGGATGTATGAATCATGTGTATAAATTCTATATATTCATTAAATAATATTTTGTGGTTATTTTCTATAACTTGGAAGCTTCCTGTGTGACTTATTTCTGCTCTCCCCTTTACCTGTTAGATTTACATTACATAAGAGATGGGTAGTCAGGAAAAATATTAATCAGCCCATCTCAAACTAGTGTTCATTCATGCTTTGCTATGTTAGTTTTACCAGTAAAATCATAGAAAAGTAGTTTATCAATTTTTCTGTTGATATTAAAAGTTATCTGTGTCAACCTTCTCAGAGTTTTTCTTCAATCTCAAGGGGTAACTATTTCATCCAAATGTAAATCATTATCAAAATGTTCTCTGTGTATGCATTATAATGCAAATACTGAAATTCAAATTACCAGTTCCCTTCTGGTGGTTTAATAACCATAAAAATTTTATTTCCAGGTCAAATGCCATTGACTTCAAATCATGAGATTAGAAAATGAATTGATGCAGAGATGTGCCAGAATGAAGGGGAGGGTGGTAATGGATCACACTAAGTGACACTGTAAAAGAAAATCACATCAGAGGGAAGAAAAGTTAAAATATGCTGAATTATTCTCCATTTTGAGTTTAATAGTCATGCAGCTCATTAAGTAGACGATGGATTATGCTAACCCCAACTGTAATTATATATTCTATCAGGCATATAAAGGTAAATGAGAGAGTGAGCCTGCATTGCCATAAAATTCAGGTTTGAGATAATCAGCATAACTGAATTAAGCTGTCACCAACTGACATTCATTATACAGCACAGGCCTAAAGCAGATGGAACTAACTCATTGTTGGCTGTATACTAGATGTCAAGAAACAAATATATTTAGCTAGCTTTTCAAATCTCAGGAAAATACTTAAATGGCAGCAGTGCTGTGACAGGTTTTTAGATAATACATATCAAATGAATGCTACAAACCAGTGTCTTCTAATTTCAAGCTCTGGGTGAATCAAGAACTCAAGATGATCACACTAGAAGACTGAACTCTTCAATGGTGTGCAATAAAGAATAATATTGCACTTTTATCCTTCTTCTGTTGATTCTTCAGAATACATTCGGCTTTCTCAAGTCATGTATCAGAAGTTATTAATTTACTCTAATACATTAAAATGCTAGGACTTTTGGGGCTTGATCAAGATGCAAAATTCAAAAGTACTTTAAAATTTGGGAGTTTTGCCAGCTGTTTTATTTTTCTGACTCCTTCTGTACATAGTTGTTTAGTTGTTGAGTCGGATAATGTTTTTCCAACTGTGTTTTCATAATTCCTCTACATTTTTAGTGGATGTCTTTAGTCCACTCCAAACCTCCATAGACATGACAGTATTCCTCAAAATGTTATGACTCCAGATATTAAACAATTTCATTGAAAAAAGTTTTTGAAAGGTGGGAAAGGATTAAAAAATGGGGGAGGATATAAGGAAATTATGATGCTATACTCTAGAGACCACTCTGAACAAATTGGTAAGTCGATGGGGATAGTGGGTAAAGAAGAATGAAAAGCACATGCAAACCTGGCAGCTTTACAATTCAGTTAGTTCTTGTCAAGCTTAAATTTCTTTTGAATTGACTGTACTGAAGGGAATAGTATTCCGTGAAAGAAATATTTTTTTTTTTAATTTGGTTTTTCGAGACAGGGTTTCTCTGTGTAGCTTTGCGCCTTTCCTGGAACTTGCTTTGGAGACCAGGCTGGCCTCGAACTCACAGAGATCTGCCTGGCTCTGCCTCCCGAGTGCTGGGATTAAAGGCGTGCGCCACCATCGCCCGGCTGAAAGAAATATTTTAAACTAGTGTTATTCAGACATGAAAATATACAGGCATGCACACATGCATATGGGTACTGATTTAATATTTGATCATGGAACATTTGTCTAAGATGAAGCTCAAGGAAAAAGAAGAGACAATGACAAAAATCTCAGGGTCAAGAACTGTTTACACTGATGCCAAGGTAGATAATAATTATGAGAGACTTTTATTGAGAGTTCCATGCATATCTAATGAATAAAAAGAGCCATCAATACATGCATGAATAAGTTAAGAGATACTACTGTCTGTTTCTATATATGTATTCAAGAAAGTATTAATTTCACAAATATTTCCTCATCTTAATCATATACTTAAAATATTTTTACTGTAGGTGTCCAGCATGTTCTTCTTCAAGACAATGTAAATGCCATTTTTGTATATCTCACAGAAATTTTATATTAAAAATACATGTGAGATTAATTAAATGTAAAGAGAGAGAGTTTTGAAAAGTCAACATTTGTTTTAATCAAATATCGACATTTGGGAGTAAAGGTGGTGTGCATGGTTGATAAGTAACATTATTTGAAGACATGCTGTTAATTAATACTACTTCAACTTCATACTGTATGACATATGTACACATATATTGCAGTTATTCTCATTGTTTTGTTCTAACTTGGCTTCTTATATTTTTATAGCTATTCAATGACTGAGTAATTTTATAAGTGATGCAACCATCTTTATAAACAACTTTTAGAACTTTCTAGCCATGCTTCCATCATTTTGCTCACAACTATTTTAAGTTATTCCCTTATTACTTATTATCATTCATAGGCTAGGCCACCACTACCTTCTGTAACCTTTCTTTACTGGAAAATTTCTATAAATGGAATCTTATAATGTCTTCTCTTGTTTTATCCCTTTTTATATATTACATTGTTTTTGAGTTTCACTTATTTCTTTGTAGATGTAACCAACCATCTTATTAAATAAGAAACACAGAACCAATGCAAAGAAGAAAGCCAAGAGATCAGAGCTAAGAGCCTTACCTGCCTGCTGAAGCTAGCCTCTTCAACCAAGAGACCTCTCCAAAAGAGATCTGCTTCCTGTCTGTTTGTCTTTATATAGACTTTCTGTTCTTCCTTCTCATTGGTTGTAAACCCAACCACATGACCTTCTCATCACTGCCTGTCTGTACAGAACTCCAGGTCTTCTATGGTTGGTATTGAGATTAAAGGCGTGTATCTCCAATGCTGGCTGTATCCTTGACCACACAGAGATCCACCTAGCTCTGCCTACCAAGTGCTGGGATTGAAGGTGTGCACCACAAATACCCAGCTCTGCTATGGCTTGCTATTAGCTCCGACCCCCAGGCAACTTTATTTATTAACATACAAATAAAATCACATTTCAGTACAATTAAAATATCACAATAGTTCTTCATTTCTTCTTACAAAAGAATCGCATTATACTAAATGGATTAAATATACATGTTACATCTTGCCTCCATTTACCAGAATATGTATATTCAGGTTGTTTAAATCTTTATGAGGATGCACAGTCTTATTTAACACACACACACACACACACACACACACACACACACACACACACACACGTGCATGCCCAAGAGAGAGAGAGAGAGAGAGAGAGAGAGAGAGAGAGAGAGAGAACTATTCATTCAGTCATATGTTAACAGTAATATTTTAAAAAATATTTTGTTTTCTAAAGGAGAACAAGTAGTTGTTCCTAAATCCAGTCCATCTTGCTATACTTTCTTAGGTTTATTTGATGTTTTGGTTGTTGTTTCATTGTAGTGATGAGGCTCAAAACCAACAAAGAGTTATATAAAAAGTGTTATATAGTCTGTCAAAATGGACATTGTTAAAAATATAATGAGGAATACTTAAACATGTGAGAATTGGTCAGTAGCTAGAAATAACTGCAGAAGGCTAGGGGTATGGCTCTGAGGAAGAGGACCTGCTCAAAATATCTGTGATCCCAACTTTGATCCCAGCACCAAAAAGTAAATGATTATGCAAATATAAAATCAGTAAGAAAGCATGACAACAAAATTTGTTGTAATTTACAATGTTATATGCTTTCTGAAGAACAGAATGAAGATATCTTGGAATTGGGGCTATATGCAATACCCTTTGGAAACTTTGAATGACAAAATTCACCTGATGTTAATGTCATTTTAAATAATGAATATTAATAATGATATTATTAACATTAAATTACTATCTATTGTTTTTTTTCTACTCAAGCTACTTTGTGTAGCTTATCCTTAAAATAAGACCACTAGGAATTAATTTTTGTCCCTATATGTAAGGTGAAAACCTAAGCTTCAGGAAAATGCAGTGTGTTGCCCAGTTCTCATAAGCAATAAATTACAGAATGGATTTTACAGTAGTGTTCCATGTATAACCACAGGAAGTAAGTTTAGTGAATCTGCTGCTTTGCCTTTTTCCAAGCTCTTTGCAAAGCATAAGTCATATATTTCCAAACAATTTTTAATGACAAATATGATCTAAGTCATAGAAAGGCTTCTGAAGTGGCATTACAAAGGCCTACTTCTCATCCTGTCTTTTTCTTCTAGCATGCTCTTTACTTGGGCTGAAGTAATTCATTCAGAGAAATATAGTAACCTATGCTGTCATTAATAAGTAAATGGGCCTTTAGAAGTGAGCAATTTTTTCCTTCTCTGCCTATAAGTTTGACAAGGCCAACTATTTAACGGGCAATTTGTTATACATCTAAAATTTATCTTAAGGCTATAAAATTGGGAAAAGATGAATAGAATGAAAGGCAAATGACTTCAAAATGAAACAAGACAGAGATAAAGAGATAAGGCATGTTGGATCCTGCAAGTAAAATGGAGTAATTGAGTCAATGATTTTATTGTCTGTATTAAAGTAGACAACACACTTTTAATCACATGATGTCTCCCTTTTCTTTAAATGCTAATGCTACTTTCCAGAATGGATAATTTATTGCAGCATAAACTAAAGTAAACCAAAGGTTTTCTCATATTTGAGGATGGGTTTCAGGAACTATAAGTGATTATACCAGTATACTTGTCAAAGTCATAAACTAGGCAATATTTCTAAGGAGAGACAGCCTTTGTAGCTCTTGCGTCTGTTATTTTTATCAAAACAAATACTGCACAAAACAGACTAGAATTTTATTTAAGTCATCTAAAAACTGACAGAATGCTTTCCTACATAAGACCAATAGCAGATAACTAATACAAAGAGAAAATGCCTATATTTTGCTTCAGCAATGTCAAAAACTGTTCTTTTTAAACAAGTAACGACAGCTGATTACTTACTTTTTATGTGAGACCAGCTCCAACATTTGTTTACCCCAGGGACTCTTGAGGAGTGAAGGAAAGAGACTTAGAAAGAAACATAGGAGAGAAACAGATAGAAACGCAGGACAGCCTTGGGTGGAACTGGATCCTTATCCACTGGCCCAAAATATTATTCCAAAGGGCTTCTTATAACAATGCCAAGGGGAGGGGCAAAAGACCTGCCCCTTGATAAATACAGCCAAGTGTAGATCCTTCCAAACACCTGGTACACAGACCTGTGGTCCAATCATCCTCTTACTCAGTCTTGCTGGGTAAAGCCACTAGGAAACCTCAGTGGGCTCCAACACTGTGAGAGCTACTAAAATGATCTGCAACTTAAAGAGTGTAGTTCCATAAAGACACAATATCTTCTTATGAAAATTACTTGGAAATTAAATCAAGCTATTTGTGGGCATGGCAAATGAATTATTTTATTTTTAAAGTGTCATAACATAAGTTCACTGACATGGAAAATCTAAGAGTTCTCATAGTATAAGCAGGTAAGACAGCTTTGCAAATAAAAGTAATTGCCATGAAGCCTAAAAGTCTGAGTTCAGGTCCCCAGATACACGTGGTAGTAGGAGAGAAATGACTTCTATGGATTGTTTCTTGACCTCCACAATCTCACCAAGGCACGCGCGCGCACACACACACACACACACACACACACACACACACACATACACACACATACACACGTGCAAATACATGCACACATACATGCACACAGACACAAAATAAATAAATGCAAAAATGTTTTCTATGAGTTATCATGGTAACCATGTCCTTTCCTTACAAATATATTAATTTATGGGCAACACTTTGTTCTATCATTGATGCATACTAAATTTTAAGAATCATCCATATGGTAAGTAATAAGTGGCACACTCTACACACAGATGAAAAAAATTAATAGCTACAGAGAACTGATTATGCCAAAGCAAGGAAAAACAGTGAACTTCATGATTTTAGTGAAGATTAGTTATTAATGTTTGCTTATTTAATAAAAATCCTGCTTTTTTATCTAAAAAGGTAATAGCCATGGTATTTTTACTTATTAAATGTTGATTTATATATTTTATGTGTATAGGTGTTTTGATTGTATATATGTCTGTGTACCATGAGAGTGCCTGATGAGCTTGATGCTCTCAGAGGCCTTGAGATTGAACCACCATGTGTATGCTTGGATTTGAACCCAGGACATCTGGAAGGAAGAGCAACAGCCCCCAGTCACACTTTTAAACTCCAAAGTTCAAGGCTACCAATAAGTAAAGAGTTTAGGAAATTTCTGGATTTTTTTCTATGCTCATATTTCCCTTTTGCAAGTTGTCTAATTTTGTTCAGTTATTTTTAAAATGTCTGATTTATTTATTTAACAGAGTGACACTAATATATCAACTACACTCCAATGTAAGCCTCATGATCAGGCCAATACAAGACCAATTCCATGTTTGTGTGTGTGTGTGTGTGTGTGTGTGTGTGTGTGTGTGTGTGTGTGTGTGTGCTTTTCTTTGTTTTGTTTTTAAGAGAAAGAACACAAAGTTGGGAGGATAGAGGTGGGCCAGGATCTAGGAAGAATTTAGAAATGGGAAATAATAGAGTAAAAATATATTGTGTGGATTTTTTTAAATATAACTAAGTAAAATTTTAAAGAGATATTTGTTTTGTACATTTTCTTCCCATGGCTAATACCCAAATTGTACTTATTTAGTTTTGTGTAGATGATATAAACAATATATATATATTGATAAAATGCTACAAAAATTATGAATAATGCCATCATTCTTCTATTAATTCTATACCATGCTTGTGGAATTGACATAGGCCTTCTTTCTAATAACCAATGGAAAAATAATACTTTTTCTCATACATTGATCTCCTTTTTTTGTATGTTTTCGGGTAATTTAAACTACCGTTTCTATTCATTTCTCCTTTTTATAATAAATGTTAAAGAAATCTTCAAAATATGTAAAACTGTGCCTGTCCTCCAACTAAGATCTAAAGATAATAATGAGTAAATTACCCCCACGTGAAAATTGATGTGCAATATCTAGTTACTCAATAAATGTGAAAAATGAATCAAAATAGAAATCAGGGATGATTCTTATAGTCGTGGCTTGGATTGGACTCGGAAAGAAAGCAGACAAATTGTTGTGTTGTTTCATAGATTAGAAGATATGCACACTGTGCTGTCTGAAAGTAAGCAAATAAGGTTGCTAGGAAAATGAGCTTGGATAATATGGATTTGAGAAACAATATGGTACTGACAGACAAATGACAGAAATGAATGTCCAGGACTGGACAAATTTTGCTATGTTAGTATCAAAGTATAATACTCAGGTCCCAACAGTGAGGTAAGAGTAGTTCTGGTAACTGAAATCAAGCTGGGAATGATCACTTCTTTTTGTTATTTTGTTTATGAAAATGGGTTTCACTATGTTTGTAGTTCAGGCTGTCCTCAGCTATGACATAGCCTATTGGCTTCAAAACACAAAGTCCTCCAACTTTAACCTCCCAGTGTGCAAATGAATTTTTGAACTAATCTTTTCTTACCCAGAGACTGTCCTTGGGTTGATTTCAATCTAATTCATAGTGTTTGTCACAGCTTTAACTTATATTTCTTTGCTTATAAGATCAGGCTCCACTAAGAGAATGAAAATTACATGAAATCAAACTTTCTCGTTTTTCCATTTGTTCACCATAACTTCTGATTGCTGGAAAGTAACAAGCATTCATTAAATCTTATTTTTTTCAAAAGATGCTGTTATTTAAGATACAAATGAGAGTGGACCAAAGAAGAAGGAAGAGGAAGAAAAGAAGGGACCAAACAAAGGAGAAATTTGAGAGGAATAAGACATAGAAGAAAATCAGAAAAATTCAATCCCAAAGGAGATAATTAAAGACTTTTATGATACAGTCAATGCAATGAGAACGCTGCCTGTATGTATGAGTTTTCTATTTGTGTATTTGCATCTTATGTAGTGCAAGACATAGGATAGATCCTCTGTAAATATTCTTTGAGTCATTATTGTGGAAAATATACATTTTCAGCAACAAGTTTATACATATTCTTACTCAATGGTCCTCAAGAGAAGTACTTAAAATCTGAAGAAATATTTTCTGATGGGTGAATAATAAATGGATAAACAAACATGAGACAAAGCATCCTGCTTGTCTCTTGGAGAGAGTGAACATTTTCAGAACTTATCTTTGAGTTCTTAGTACAACTGTAGTTCAACTCCCTTTGGGGCATAAAATGGGTTCATGAGAAAGCAAAATCAACTGAAATCTAATTTGCCAGACTGTGATTCCCACATGCACACAAAATATGATTGAAAGAATGTCTTAAAAAACTATAAATTATGCCCTACCATTTTGGTCTCCAGAGTATTCTTCACTTCCATGTCTTCCAAGATGTTTTTAAGGAGATCCTTTAATTTTGTGACATGACATAAATCTCCACATCTTTTCAATATTTTTAATTATTTTTGTTAATTTTATTCTGATGATTGTGACTGAAGAAAATGAACAGAAACCATTTTCTTCTTGGAAATTGCTTTGTCCAATATTCAAAGAGGTAGCACACCTGGAAAATCTAAACAAACAAAAAAAATACAAATCCATGGTTGATAGTTTTCATAAAAGAAATTAATGAACTAGTGTGTTTATAGCAATATCTATCTTCCTTTTTCAAATGGCATTGGTCTTACATTTGATTCCATTGATCCACCTGTCGCCTTTTATGCCAGTACCATGGAGGTTTTTATTACTATAGCTCTGTAGTAGAACTTGAAATCAGGGCTGGTAACACCTCCAGATATTCTTTTATTGTACAGGATTGTTTTAGCTATGCTGGGTTTTTTTTCCATATGAAGATGAGTATTGTTCCTTCAATGTCTATAAGAATTCAGTTTTAATTTTGCTGGAGATTTGTCTTGAATCTGTAGATTGTTTTGGAAGGATGTCTGGACAGTTGAATTTCAATAAAGAAGCCAAAAATACAAAAGGGAAAAAAGACAGCACCTTTAACAAACTGTGCTGATCTAGCTGGATGTCAGCATGTACAAGAATGTAAATCCATATCACCCTGTGCTAAACTCAAGTACAAGTTGATCAAAGACCTCAACATGAACCCAGATACACGGAATCTGATAAAAAGAGAATGTGGGAAATAGACTTGAACGCATTGGCACAGGAGACAACTTCCTAAAGAGATCACCAATAGTGCGGGCACTAAAGTTGACAGTAAGTGGGGCCTCGTGAAACTGAAAAAAATCTGTAAGGCAAAGGACACGGTCAATGGGACAAAAAGTCAGCCCACAGAATAGGAAAAGATTTTCACCAGCCCCACATTTGACAGAGGGCCAATTTCCAAAATGTATAAGGAACTGGAAAAACTAGACTTCAACAAACCAAATAACTCAATTTAAAAGTTGGGTAGAGATCTAAACAGAGAATTCTCAACAGAGGAATCTCAAATGGTTAAGAAACACCTAAAAAATGTTCAACATCCCTAACCATCAGGAAAATGCAAATCAAAACAGCTCTGAGATTCCATTGTACACCTGTCAGAATGGCTAAAATTAAAAAAAAAAAAAAAAAAAAAAAAAAAAAAAAAAAAAAAACAGAAGTGATAGCCCATGCTGTTGAGGATTTAGAGCAAGAGGAACACTCTTCCATTGCTAATGGTAGTGCAAACTTATATGGCCACTTTGGAAATCAATGTTGCAGTTTCTCAGAAAATTGGGAATCAATCTACCTCAATACCCAGGTATCACTCCTGGACATATACCCAAAGGATGCTCCATCCTAAAACAATGACACTTGTTCAACTATGTTCATAGCAGCATTATTCATAACAGTCAGAACCTGGAAACAACCAATATGTCCCTCAACTGAATAAGGGAGATAAGAGGGAGCCCACAACTGATTCTACCTGAATGTCCAGAAATTAGAGGCAGAACAGCTCAGAAACACAAGATAGAACCAAATATGACTGGCAAACAAGTCAATGAAATGATTCCTACTGATATTCTGCTATATTCATATTATCTGTGCCTACCCCAGTTGTCATCAAAGAGGCTTCATCCAGCAACTGATGGGAGGAGATACAGTGACCCACAGCAAAACATTAGGCAGAGCCAGGGGAACCCCAGAGAAAAGGAAGAGGAAGGACTGTAGGAGTCAGAGGGGATGAGGATACCACAAAAATACAGCCCACAAAATTTGCTAAGCAGGGCATATAGGAGCTCAAAGAGACTTAGGTGCCAAATGCAGACCCTGTATGGTTCTGAGCTAGGTCTCTGCATATACCTTATGGTACTATAGCTGGGTGTTCTTGTGGGACTGCTAACAACGGGAGTGTGGGTGTCTCTGACTGTTTTTTTCTGGGCTTAGGACTGTTTTCCTCCTACTGGATTGTGTTGTCCAGACTTAATATGAAAGTTTATGCAGTCTTATTGTATCTAGGCCATGTTCAGTGGGTATCACTTTGAGGACTGCTCTTTCACTGGGGGTGGGGGAGGGAAGGAGAGGATAAGTTAATCTGAAAGAGAGGAGTGGGAAGGAGTATGGGGAGGGGAAACTGTAATTGGTATGTAATGTGTGAGAGAAAAATAAAAGTTAAAAAATAACATTAGGACCTAGAGTGTTGAAGAGTACTTGTTGCTCTTGCAGAAGACATGAGTTCAGTTCACAACACATACTTTATGGCTTACAATCATCCATAAATCTAGTTCCAAGGGATCTAACAAATCTTCTGACCTTTGTGGAGATGAGACATCCACATAATGAACAGACATACATGCAGGCAAAATACTCATACACATAAAAATAAAATAAATAAATCTAAAAAAAATAATAAATATGACACCAAGAGAATTGTGGCTTCTGTAATAATAGTTTATTTATGATCCCTGTTGAATATGTGCATTGGGGCAGCATAGAGTTTTGATAGTATACAGAAAAATTCAAAATCTGTACAGATATTGCTAAGTTCTTACTTGTATTATTTTCAATGTGTGATAGATTTGTCAACAGATATGAAATAAATGTTTTCTAAATTACAACCAGTTTTTTTAGTAAATTATATTCTAAAAGCATGTTGCCTGAAAATATAACTATTCATGTATGAAAATTTAGTAAAAAAAAAAAAAAATGACTACTTTGAGAAGGGTAATAGTTTTCCCCAGGGATGTGCCTCTAATTAGTTATATAATACCAAGTGCTCATTTCTGAAATAATATCCCCAAAAAGCAACAGATAACTTAATTTATCAGATTATATTTACATATTTATGCATTTATATATGTAACAACAATAATAAAAAGGGGTCATGAATTTGAGAGGGAATGAAGGGGCACATAGGAGGGGCTAGAAGGAACATGGGACGAATTGGAGAGAGGAAAGGGGGAAATGATGTAATTATATTGTAATTAAAATGAAAATATTATGTGAGAAGATACAAGGTTTTATTTAAATAAATGTTAAATTAGTGATATTGAGATGGATATGATCATTAGAGGAACTGACCTGAGATGTTTTGTGAGTGCACACACATGTGCATGCACGTACATACATGCACACACACATACACATACAGAGGGGGACATGTTAATGCATATTATAGAAATAATTCTTTTAAATTTTTATCATACAGATAGAATTTTTAACATAAAATATTGAAAAATAATTCATATATTTTAATGACAAGCTCTTTCGGTTCCTATCCAAATCTGTTTTTTAAAACCTGAGGGACCTGGTGGATACCAGTTATTGTCATCTAAAGTCTCTTTTACTGATATTCTTCTAAAGTGTTTACAGAAACTATTTACTTGGAACAACTCATAATTAGAAGCACTTGTTGATGTCATGAAAAGGAATTTCAGGGAAGTTTTCATTACATAAAAGAAAACGTTGTACCATCAGTTTATGAAAGTAGAAGTAATATATCAGAATGTGTGACAAGTTACCTAAACAAATATTCACTCACTCTTGTTTAAAACACCATCATATAAGCAGAACAGAGAAATCAGTCAGGAAATTTACAACTTTCTAGCATATGTGGTGCCAGAAGATGAGGTGCAAGTTGCTATAAGAGAGAAGACATCCATCAATAGTCTTACATAGCACCATAAACTCTATACTACATTACTGATCTTTGGTTAGATATGCCCACTGTTGATGTAATGGCATGGTGGTTATGGAAATAGTAACTAAATGCTCTCTAAATAAATATGTGGCCTCCACAAGAGGATATCTGCTCTACAATTTCAACCTTGATATTGTAAACATTGTCAAAATCCCATGACTAGGATGACTGTAGGCCCCATGGAGGAAAGTTATTGCTGTTTTGATAATGATCATTATGTCAAACTGTATTTTAAATACTTGTCCTTATATTTAGAAATTGTGATTCTCTCAACTTTGTTCTGAGAAGCTTCTTTTTGCAGTGTGTAGTGGCTAATGCAGAGACTTATAGCTGGTCAAAATGCCAAGTATAAATAACTCTTAGTGCTCAACCTTCAGTAAGTTTTCTAAATCAACCTTCTCCCCATGAAAGGCTTAAAGGGAACTTTAAGAGACATGGGCTGAAAATATGTAAGAGCAATAGATGGGGAAAACAACGCTGAGATCCTGACTTATGAACATAACATGGCAGTTACAGACACACAAATTCAAAGTAGCTATGATCACTTTTATAACACCTGCAAATGATCAAGCCTATCCATGTTCCAGCATTAATGACAGGGTGCTATGGGATAATGTTTTCGTATACTGGTTTAATAAAATACTGATTGGCCAATAGCAAGGCAGGAAGTACAGGCATGATAAGAAGACAAGGAGAATTCTGGGAAGAGGAAGGCTGAGTCAGGAGACACCAGCCTGCCATCCAGGTTGCAGCTTGTAATGACACACACGTAAAGCCATAGAAAACATGGTGACATATAGATTAACAGAAATGGGTTGAGTTTAAGTATAAGAGCTAGTCAGTGGTAGGCCTAAGCTAATGGCCGAAGAGTTTTAATTAATATAAACCTCTGTGTGTTTACCTGGGTCTGAGTGGCTGCAGACCAGGTAGGACACAGGAAAACGTTCTACTACAAAAAGGGGCTCCCAAGGCACCGCTCCTATGAGAGGAACTATTGGCTGCAGATCGCTGCTGAGGTATAATCACTCTCCTTTTAAAACATAGCAAATGGCAATTGTTTGTGCTCCAGTGGATGGTCACACACCATGTCCATAGTGACAACAATAATTGGACTTGGGGACATATTAATAACAAAAAATTAAATAAAAAGAATACATGAAGTTAAGGGAGAAATGGGATAGGGGTTGGAAAGATGTAGTCTTGGCTGGATATTGTCAGTACATATTGCATAATTTTATGAAACTTTCAAAAAATAAAAATATTATCTGTAGTGGGTAGCCATTCCAGCTTGGATCTGGAAGTTCCAACCCCCATTGAGACTCTGGCAACTGTCACGCCTACGAGGCAGGGCGAGGGGAGGCGCCTGGGGACCCGAGAGCTGGATGGGCCAGCTCTCTCTCTGTGTGCTCTCAGTGCCAGGATGCTGAACGGTGAAGGTGGACTATGCAGAGCTCCGGAGAACACTGCTAGACTGCGTTACACCTTCCCCAGACCCTGCGACCTACCCATTACTTAATTTGTGAGTTACGCCATTAAATAAATATCCTTTTAACTACGTGGAGTGGCCAAAATAATTTCTCCAATATCTGGCACCCAACGTGGGGCTCGAACCCACGACCCTGAGATTAAGAGTCTCATGCTCTACCGACTGAGCTATCATAACATTTTTAAAAAGCACCATATAAGCATGATTAGCCTATTACAGATTTTGTGGAAAGTGTAGCCTTTCCATTATTTTACCCAAAAGTCTGTGTTAGTTTTAATATTATTTTTCTGATAACTGTTTGTATGTTGATCGGAACTGATAATAGAACTAAAGAATGTTTATTTCTCAAAGTATTTCTGATAATGTAGCCTAGGGGTTAGAGCAATAGCCTAGCATAGATTCAATTCCTTTCATCACCTTCAATCAAGTGGTGCAGACAAAAGGCCTATACTCCCATATATTCTGCAGGCAGAAGCAAGAGGATCCAAGACAAAAAGCTCATGCAAGGCCTCAGCAAGATAGAGGCCAATCTGGTTTATATTACATTCTGTCTTTAAACAGCAGAAGAAAAGTTAGATCTAATAAAAATGTTATTTGATCCACAGATTAAATTTAAAAAGCTATTACAAGATATGTTTTAATCTCCAAGCATCCTTTTGTGAATCATGAGTGTCTGAATAAAAAATGCAATTGAATGCAATGGAAAATAACACACCAAATATGTGTTGGAATAGCTCAAAACACTCATTTTAACCTTTGTTTTGCATGTACTTTTCAAATTTGGATAACTGTAATTTAGGCAGGATCATAGAGTTATTTGTAATGAACCTCATTTCTCTGAATACTTCATACTGAAAAAAATGAGGTACATCATTTAAACAAAGACATTTACATGTGTTTGAATTATATTCATAGTATGGAGTTAATAAGTTCCTATTGTTTTGAAGAGTAGTGACATGAAATAATGATTGACATGTTTAGAAAAATGCTGTGGATATTGCTCTATATAAATAAAACCCAAAGTAATGGATAATTAAAAATAGATTAATAATTAGTCATCTATGATAATCGTATTTGTAGCCATGTTAGTTAAGTCTTCTAGGTATACATAGATATATTTCAGATAGATAGGTAATCTTCAAACACTTCATAGACCTACAGAATATGGCATTTAAATAACTTAGAAATCTGTTGACGTGAGACACAATTGCTCCTGGCTGTACCAATTTGATCCCAAGAGAATGTTGGGCTTCTAAGACATTTCCATTTGGAAGTTTGTCTTTTTGGCACAAAATGGCCTACTGGGCAAAGAACTGCCCTTGCCTTGACGGCTGACAGTACAAATGCAATGCTGTCCTTTCTGGACAAGCGGGACACAAGGAAAGGGACCAATGTATTCTGCCAAGACAGGGTAAGATGGTCTCTCAGAAATCCTGCTTCTGAAAATGGTCTGTCAGATACTCTAGGCCTGTAGCCAATTTGAATGCACCAACAATGCTGAGAAACATTATGTGACTGTCCAGGCTGCCAGCTGTCTTGGTCTACTCTTGCAAGATTCCCAAAAGTTGCTTGCATCCATCTACCATTTCTCAGGTACCATTATATTCCTTCTCAGGTCTTTGATGTGGTTGAAAACTAGATAGTTGTAATTTCCTCAGTTATGATAAAAGATAAGTTAGATATAAAACCTTAAACTCACAAATATAAGATAGATAGGACATCTTCTTTAATATTGTAACTATAATTCTTGCTCGGTAATTGTTTTGTTATATGTAATTTTACCATGTTAAAGTTAAAACCTTCCTTTTTAAAAAAAGAAAAAAAAGGGGAAGTGCTGTGGATATTGTTCTATATAAATAAAACACTGATGGCCAGTGACCAGGCAGGAAGTAGGTTGCCAGGCAGAAAGTAGGTGGGACAAGGAGAGAGGAGAATGCTGGGAAGCAGAAGGCTGAGGGGAGAGACACTGCAGCCACCGCCAGGAGAAGCAGCATGTAAAGACACTGGTAAGCCACCAGCCATGTGGCAAGGTATAGATTTATAAAAATAGTTTAATTTAAGATATAAGAACTGTTAGCAAGAAGCCTGCCACAGCCATACAGTTTATATGTAATATAAGCATCTGAGTGATTATTTTATATGTGGATTGTGGGACTGTGGGGCTTGGTGGAAGCTGGAGAGAAGCCCTCCAGCAACAGAAAAATGATAGCTAGAATGATCAAAATATTACATTACCTTTGAAGAAAATCTGACTTCAAAAATTGACATCAGCTTCCTAAGTTAAAATCCATATGGAATCTACTGATTTTTTTGTTGATAAAAGCAAATATTGATTTTTAGAGTTACTCTCTACATTTACTATATCAATAGCATACACTCACACACATACACACACAGAAGACATTTTAATCTTTGAGAGTTTTAAAAATAAATTAGTTAATTTTGAATAACAAGTGGTATGATATTAAAATATTTTAAACAGTTTTGTTTAAGAAATTCCAAAATAAAAACTTGATCAGATTTACTAATTATTGTTTTAAATCACATTAAATTTAGAATTAGCTCCAGAACATAATTATTCTGAAGCATGTACAAAATATATTTTAAAAAATACTTGACTATAATCAATCAAGTGTTTACCTGTAAAGATAAAGTATATTCTAACATTTAGCCATCTGTCCATCAAGATTTATTTATTAACAGCCTGTTGCATATGGAATAGTTAACCTTAAAATAAATCAATCATATAAAAGTCAATATTTGAATACTTAATATAAGAAAATGACAGATATTATTACAATTTCTGTCTAATAGTTTAATAAAGATTTGCTTCATCATTTTTCATTTCTATTGTCGATATGCTCTTGGAAGCTACTGTTAAACTATACTATGAAGCTTAATTAAA
Organism: Peromyscus leucopus; assembly: GCF_004664715.2. Taxonomy (NCBI): domain Eukaryota; kingdom Metazoa; phylum Chordata; class Mammalia; order Rodentia; family Cricetidae; genus Peromyscus; species Peromyscus leucopus. Next base: position 51,410,033 of record NC_051083.1, read on the forward strand.
ATGATAAATATGCATTTTGTAAGTATATTGTTAGCAACCTTGTGACTAGGCTCATTTGCCCTGCCCCAACATTTCCACAGAAAAGCATACCAGAATAGCCTCTTATGCAGGTCAATAAGTCAATAACTAAAGGATTAACACTGTTCTAGTTCCCAACTATCTTTAAATAAGAAAATACTTTATAAAGTTTTTGTATCACATAATGGAATTGCCAGTGTTCTCAGTGAGCGATATAAAGAAATTTCCCCTCAGATTCTTAAAATTTTATTTCAATGTGGATATAATAATAATGTTTCTCTCTGGAGATTGTTAATGGTGCCTGCTAATAGCCTATGTATTTTTCTTAGGTACTTAACAAACGTTAGATATTTTCCTTTTTGTTACTATCTCCAGTTTAAAAAGTCACTAAAAAATCATATTAAGAAATCATACAATAAGAATCATTGTAATATAACTAGTCTCATTCAAAGATGAGAGCATTGAGTTACCAGGGCTTTAGAAAGTATTAAAATTCAATATTTCAGTTAAGGTAGGATTAAAGAAATAACAGCAAGAAGACTAAAGGAAGAAAATAAAAGTTATAAGGAAAAGAGAAACAGTCTCCAAATTCTATAAGTTCCTCAGAATAACGTCAATGTTTAAAATATGTTAGATCCTTCTTCAGGGTCTCCCTTGGTGCATATCACTGACCCTCCTCTTCAATGCCATCACCCAGCCTGCCAGATCCAGTCAAGGTCCCACATACAGGGTTCTAAGCTAGTATAGTCGTACCTCTCTGTATTACAGCCAATTTCTAGGCTCCTGCCAGGACTCTTCCTACCCATACTCCCAATCCACAGGCCTCTATCATGGTACATTCAACTTTTCTACCCAGTCAGATCTATCCCCACATTCAAGGCATGGACCGGGAGGCACAGCTTGTATATCAGCCCAGTCCCTCCTGTCCACCTGACTTTATTCCACTCAAGGCACTTCCAACTTCTAGGCACACCCTGTCCACACATCTCCTCTTTGGCCCCAACTTACTGTGTTCATATCAGACTCAGAACTAACAAAAAATGTCTTCATGCCCAGTCCATCGTAAGAATACTAAGATGAAAGATCAAGCTAGCATCCTCCTTCTAAAACCTACCAGTTCTTTCAAAATGGCTGGCAATGAGAATGACCTACATGAATAGCATGACATAGATTTCAAAAGAACAATAATAAATGTCATCAAAGAATCCAAGAAGTTAAAAGAAGACAGAAACTGTTGAAGGAAATTAAGAATAAAAGGCTTAAATAAAATGTGTGAGTGAAGCCCAAGAAAACACAAACATAAACCTTATGAAAATGATGAAGACAATGTTGAACTTGAACATACAGAAAGAAACATTGAAGAGGACTCAAGATGAAACAAAGATGGATTTGAAAAACCCTATAACTCAAGAAGGAAAATCAAAGGAAAGCCTTATAAGTAGAATGAATCAAGCAGATGATTAGTGTCAATTATATGTGAAATACAGTCCAGAATAGATCTTTTTAAAGGAAATTATATGAAGCATCTTTTCTGACCACAAAGAAACAAACTGTTAATCAGTAACAAGGGAGCTCTGGAAATTACATAAATGATCAGAAAATATACAACGTGATCCTAAAAAACAAATTGAAATAGGGAATGAGTTACATTCAAACAAAAATGGAGAAATATTTTATTAAAACTTATCAATTATTTTACTTTAAAGATTTACTTACTTTTATTACATGTATGAATGTTTTGCCTGCATGTATGTATGTGTACTGCATGCATGACCAGTGCCACAAATGTCACCAGAGGGAGCTTGATACTCTGGAAATGGAGTTAAGGACTATTGTAAGCCACCATGTGGGTGCTGGAAATAAAATCCAGATCATTTGCAAGAGCATCAAGTGTTCTTACCTACTAAGCAATGTTGTCTAGCCCCATCAATTACCTTGTTTTAAAGAAAAACTGCAAACATTTAGGTAGATTTAAAAAAAAAATAAGATTTTATGCCACAAAGAGAAGTTTCTTTGAAAAGGGTGATATCTGTACTTATCTGTGACTATAAATATAAATATTTATAATGCAAATACAGAAAACCAAAGCTAGTTAAAATGTATGAAATGACTGACAATATGGTTTCTAGCTCCAACTGATGTATCCAATGCTCAGGAAACATCAAGGCAGAAGGGGAAGAAAAACTGTAAGAGCCAGAGGACCAGGAAGTCTGCTGTAAGATTGCTTTCTAGTCATTACAGGAAAGCTATTCTCATGAAATCCCTACAGCATTGCTGCTCAAAGAAGACCTTTCAGGTTTTTCCAACAAAAGTTGATATCCCAATATAGATGGAGAAAATCTCACAAGGTCACACCCCTAGATGAAGAGCTGCAGGCATTCACCAACTGCTGAGAAAGGGAGAATTAGTCTTTTCAAGGGATGAACCCCTGATTGGTTATCCAGTTCTATATACCCAGTCCTAGAAACACACACACACACACACACACACACACACACGTACACACACATGTACACACACGTACACACATGCACACACACACGTACAACACTGAATTGATTAACTAGGCTGTACTCATAAGTTGATTAATTTATATACATATTAACAAACATGGTTCAGGAAGAGGAAGCCATGAATTTGATTTGAGTGTATGTCTGTCAAACATGTGAGGAGTATAAGGGAAGAGAGAAAGGGAAGAAATGATATTACTAATTTTAAAATATAGTTTAAAAAGGTGGAAGGCACCTGAAAAACACCAGAAGTTGTCCTCTGACTGCCACACACACACATATATGTATGAATATACACATGTACACTCCTATACATATACAATGGAGGTATGACCATGGAGTAAAAGCACAGGGAAATAAGACATTTTCAAAGCTGAAGATGAAGGAAGGCACCACACAAAAAGACATGTAGGACACAGATTCTCCCAGTGAATACCCAAAAAAAGAGTTCTGCCAACTACTTGATTTCAGCCTAATGAGATCCTGTCACTCCTGACCTCCAAAACGAAAGATAACAAATTTACATTGCTTAAGATAAAAATAAAACATGAGAGAAGACTCAAAAGGTAGAGATGCAGACTGAGATATTTCAACTGATATTGAGCATCTGCAAAGATTCATAAAAGATTAGTATTGAAAAAAAATATGCTAAAAGTTGAAAAACTAGAATAGTTAATTTCCTCAACAGTTGCATAACACTAAAACTAAACCTTGAAGAAATAGAAAAACCTGAACATACTCAAAATAAGCAGCAACACAAGTCAGTAATAACAGATTTTCCATTAAAGAGAAGCAGAAAACATGCTGGTTTAATCAACAAATTGTCCAAAATATTTAAGAGTAAATTAATGCCAACTCCTTTTCCACTATTCAAAAAACTGAGGAGGAATAAACCCTACCAGACTCATTCCATGAGGCCACCACTGTCTACCCTATCAAAACAAGATGAAAATACATGAACAGCAGAAAAATAAAGAGTGAAAGAAGAAAAACAAAATTGAAAGGAAATCAATAGGCCTATGTTCATGATGAACAGTTAGAACATCTTCAGCACAAACATTAATAAACCAAATTTGACAAGATTTAAAAATGTTATTTAACACAGTCCAGTGGGATTCATCCCAGAAATATGTGGATAATTCAACAAATCAATACATGTGATATGAAACTTAATAGGTATCAAGTTTCACTGATTTTATTCATCACAATGCAGTAATGCCAAAAGCTCCACAATAAATATACTTAACCATCATGATTAAAAAGAAGGCAATATATTTACTCAGACCTCTCCTAAGAGAAGACATACAAATGCCTATCAAGTACATGGAAAAAACAAACCATGAAACCTCAGTAATTACCAGTTAAGTTCCAATGAAAATAGCAATGAATATCATTTTACTAAGGTCAGTGGCTGCTATTAAAATGATCCCAAACAACAGAATTTTGGTGAGGATATGGGAAGTATTCTAGTGTAGCTATTGATCTTTCTCTCTAGACTTTAAAGTTCATGACAACCTCTGATCTTTTGTTGCTGTAGTTTTCCCTTTTCAAGATGTATTTCAGGTGGAATAATTGTGTATTATTACTTCCAAATTGGCTTCTTTCTCTTAGAAAAATGAATTTAAAGATTTTCCGTGTATTTTCATGACTTGAAAGACATCTCTTTTATTAATGAATATAATTTAATTGTCTGGATCATCACAGCTTACAACTTATCCTTTCACCTACTGGAAGCATATTAGCTATTTACAAGTTTTTATAGGCTAAAGTTTCTATAATATCCATATGCAAGATATACTGGTTATGTTAATGAAGATTTTTCCATATATACAGGAGAGAGGAAGAGAGAGAGAGAGAGAGAGAGAGAGAGAGAGAGAGAGAGAGAGAGAGAGAGAGAGAGAAATACATGGGGAGTGAGAAATTACAATGAAATAATGATTGTGGAGACTGAGACGTTCTAAGATCTGTGAACAGAAAGCTTGGCATTCAGTAGAGTCAAAGTATATATTCAGTCTTAGTCAAAAGGCTTGGATATCAGGAGACTCAAAAGTATGAAATTCCTTCCAAAGTTGAAACCCTCAGTGCTCAGAAAGAGCCAATTGTTTCAGTTTGAGTTTAAGGCTGGCAAAGACCATTGACCAGTATATGTGTTCAATTATCAGAGTGAAGCAGTCTCCTCTTATCTTTTCTGTCTTCTGTCAATCTTTAGTTAATTGATGATGACCACATAAATTAAAGAAGACAATCTGCCTTACAACATCTGCCAATTTAAATCCTAACCTCACCATACATTACCTCTCATGAGTACACAGGATAATGGTGTGAAAATGTCTTGGTATTTCAAGGGCCAAGGCAAGTAACATGGCAAGTACTCATGATAAGTTGAAGGCACTAGAACCCTTATTAATTGCTGATAGAAATGGAAAATGATGCAATTGCTGTGGAAATCTGTATAGAAGTTCTTCAAAATGTGGTTTGTTTGTTTATTTGTTTGTTTGTTTAACAATGAGTCTCTCTATGTAGCCCTGACTGTCCTGGAACTCAATATATAGACCAAGCTTGTCTAAAACTCACAGAAATCCACCTGCCTCTTCCTCCCAAGTGCTGGTATTAAAGGTGTGTGCCACCATTCCAGGTTCACAGTGTTCAAAAATAGTATCATATCAATCAGAAAACCTGGGTCTAGATGTATAACCAAAGTGATGAAATCAAATAAATTAATAGATAGTGGGATTATGTATCCACAGAAACATGGTTAACAATATCAAAAGGTGGAGGCAACCCATTAAAAGAAGAAATGAATACACAATATGCATACATATAATGAAATAATCTTGGGCATTCAAAATGATAATCCTCTAATACATCCTACACATGATTGAACATTGAGGAATCCTACTAAGTGAAATAAGCCAGTTAAGAAGTACTGATGCTGGATTATCGTACTAATATGAGGTATGTAGAATAGTCAAATCAATTGAGACACACCATAGAATAGTGGCTTTCACTCAGCATCTGATTCAAAAATCACATAATGTCTCCATCTGTGATTCTCTTGCATCCTTATATAACTCCAAGGACTTTTGTGAAACCTACCAAGATAGTATAAGGTGTTATTCCTACATGAGATCAGCTGTAACAGCAGAGACAACTAAAGGACACATTTAATTAAAAGCTGCAATGTAAAAGAAAGCTCAACAGATTCTAAAGAAGGAATCATATACCATTTATAACTACTGCTTACCAATATTCAGATATATTTAGATACCTAGTATGTCAGTAAGATATTCTAGTGACTCGGCAGGCCTGAAAAGATTAAACACATGATTAGAGACAAATAAATGAGACAAATAACTCCTACACAAGCCAACTTCTCTGAGTTGCAAGTTTCCAAAGCAAGTACAAGTATAATAATAACATTCTCTATTCCTATAGATATGAACATAGTTGATTTAATAGCATCATCAAACACAATGATGTACCTAGTAAACTAACAGGTAAGTGATCTAACTTTGTTCCACCAAAGGTAGAAGTAGAAGTGAAACAGTTTCTTAACCTTTAAAATCTACAAAGATGAAATTATCTATTTTCCGAGACAGTGACAACTTTCATTTTGAGGCCTATACTTTGCTGCTTGTGTAGAGACATAACATTTTCCTGTTCCCTGCTCTATCAGTGCTTTTTTTTGCCTTGTTAAAGAGTTTTAAATTTTCTCTAAGAGTGGAAAGTGCTAAGCAAAGCAATTTGCAACTCATTCTTGCATACTGCCTCTCCTCTAAACTTTCAAATCCTATTAAACCCATTCACTCATTAATATCAATATCCTTGAGAAGTTAAGTGGCAATTTACCCCAATTTCATAGAAAAGGGGGAAAGAATTGAAATGACATTGCTTATAATTAAGTTACTGCAATCACAGAAGCAAATCCTTAGTGCTGTGCTATTTCTATTTCACTAGTAACATGGGACAAAGAAAACACCCACAAAGATTCCTGTTTGTCAAAACCTGATATTCGCATCCAGTTTTTACTGTGGAAGGAAAGAAAAATGAATCTTTCACCCCTTTTTTATTTTAGGGCAAAATTCTTACAAGAAAATTGCTGGGCAACCTGCCCAAATGATAATATTTTAGATTTTAGCAGAAGCACAGCAGAATTTGACTTATTACTCTTTTATCTAACAACTCAATGAATACTTGGGATAATTTTCTGAGGTTTCAATTTGATATATGTGAACTGGGAGTGAGATTAATAGTAGATGTATCACAGAATTTGTATAAGAAATGAGTAATTTAAAATATGCTCAGCATATATAAAAGTCTTTGGCATATTCTTGACATCTTGTTTCTTGTATTTGGGCAAGAATTTATTGATTCTTACTGGATTCAGTAAAAATAGATTTTCCCCCCACTGGGTGAGAAACATTGACTAAACAAACCAGTATTTTTAATTTGCCAAAAAGGTTCTGTAAATAAAAATCCCATGACTTGAAATAATGCCCAGAAACTTCCATTATCAAAAGGAAGCTGAATTTTAATCAAGACTCATACTCAATTTCCCAAACTTGTAATGCTCTTTTGTCTCTATCGCTCACTTTGCCCAAATATCTTGTGCATAAAAAAATCTTCGAGAATTTCCCATGTGGGTGGCTTTAGGATATAACAGAAAAGTAGCGATTATTATATAAATGTGTAGATAATATTTCCCTTATATGCACTTCCTATGGGTATATCAGGCAACCTAATTTCTGTGTGTATTTTCTGTTGGACTGTATTTATGGCATGTTCAGCTCTAGCAGACATGGAATGATGAAAGAGCAGAAATTATGTCCACTATTGTTTTTATTCTTCGAGGCTTTCTTTCCTTTTTCATTTTTTCCTAGTTTATTTATTTATTTTTATTAAATTTTTTTATTCATTTTACATACCAATCAAAGATCCCCCTCTTCCCTCCTCCAGCTCCTCCAGCCTGTCCCGACAATCCACCCCCCAACTCCCTCCTACAAGAGGGTAAAGCCTCCCATGGGAAGTCAGCAGAGCTTGGTACATTTAGTAGAGGCAAGTACAAGCCCCTCCCCCTGCCTCAAGGTTGTGCAAAGTGTCCCATCACAGAAGTAGGTTCCAAAAGCCTGACCATGCACCAGGGATGGATTCTGACCCTACTGCCAGGGGGCCCCTTAAGCAGATCAAGCTACACAACTGTCTCCCTATGTATAGGGCCTAGTACAGTCCAATGCAGGCTCCGCAGCTGTTGATCTAAATTTCATGAGTTCCCACTAGTTTGGTTTGGTTGTCTCTGTAGGTTTCCCCGTCATGATCTTGATGTCCCTTGTTCATAGATTTCCTCTTCTCTCTCTTCGACTGAACTCCTAGAGGTCGGCCTGGTGTTTGGCTGTGGATCTCTGCATCTGCTTCCATCAGTTCCTAAAGGCTCTATGGTGACAGTTAGGGTATTCACCAATCTGATTACTGGGGTAGGCCAGTTCAGGCACCCTTTCTACTATTGCTAGTAGTCTAAGCTGGGGTCATCCTTGTGGATTCCGGGGAACTTCCCTAGCACCAGCTTTCTCCCTATCCCCATGATGTCTCCCTCTATCATGGTGTCTCTTTCATTGTTCTCCCACTCCATCCCTGTTACAGCTTGACCATCCCGTTCCCTTATGTTCTCATCCCCAATCCCCTAACTCACATTTCCCACCCCTCATCCCTAGTTTACTCAAGGAGATCTCATCTATCTTCCCTTCTCAGGGCGATCGACTCGTCCCTCTTTGTGTCCTCCTTGTTACCTAGCTTCTCTGGAGCTGTGGGTTGTAGTCTTGTTATCCTTTGCTTTACATCTAATATCCACTTATGAGTGAGTACATAACATGTTTGTCCTTATGAGTCTGGGTTACCTCACTCAGGATGATGTTTTCTTGTTCCACCCATTTGCCTGCAAATTTCATGATGTCATTGTTTTTCACAGATGAGTAGTACTCCATTGTGAATATGTACCATATTTTTTAAAATCCATTCTTTGGTTTAGGGGCATCTAGGTTGTTTACAGGTTCTGGCTACTAAAATAATGCTGCTATTAACATAGTTGATCATGTGTCCTTGTGGTATGATTGAGCTTTTCTTGGGTATATGTCCAAGAGTGATATAGCTGAGTCTTGAGGAAGATTGATTCCCAATTTTCTGAGAAACTGTCATACTGATTTCCAAAGTGGCTGTATAAGTTTGCACTCTCACCAACAGTGTAGGAGTGTTCCCCTTGTTCTAACATAAGCTGTCTTCAGTGTTTTTTATCTTAGCCATTCTGACAGGTATAAGATGGTATCTAAGAGTCATTTTGATTTGCATTTCCCTGATGACTAAGGATGTTGAGCAATTCCTTAAATGTCTTTTGGTCATTTGAGATTCTTCTGTGGAGAATTCTCGGTTTTGCTGTGTAGTCCATTTTTTAATTGGATTGTTCTGTGTTTTGATGTTTAGTCTCTTGAATTTTTTATATAATTTGGAGATCAGCCCTCTGTCAGATGTGGAGTTGGTGAAGAACTTTTCCTGTTCTGTAGCTGTTGTTTTGTCTTATTACTGTGTCTTTTGCCTTACAGAAGCTTCTCAGTTTCAGAAGGCACCATTTATTAATTGTTGCTCTCAATGTTTGCACAACTGGTGTTACATTTAGGAAGTAGTCTCCTGTGCCAATGCATTCAGGACTACTTCCTACTTTCTCCTCTATCAGTTTCAGTATAACTGGCTTCATATTGAGATCTTTGATCCACTTGGACTTGAGTTTTGTGTGTAGTGATAGATATCAATTGCAATCTTCTGCATGTTGACATCCAGCTATTCCAGCACCATTTGTTGAAAATATTTTCTTTTTTCCATTGTACAGTTTTGGCTTCTTTGTCAAAAATCAGGTGTTCATAGGTGTGTGGGTTAATGTCAAGGTCTTTAATTTGATTCCATTGGTCCACATGTAGCTTTTTATGACAATACCAAGCTGTTTTGGTTACTGTAGCTCTATAGAAGAGCTTGAGATCAGGGATGGTGATGCCCCCAGAGGTGGCTTTATTGTCCAGGACTGTTTTAGCTATCCCAGATATTTTGTTTATCCATATGAAGTTGAGTATTGTTCTTTCCAGGTCTGTGAAGAACTGTGTTGGGATTGATGGGGATTGTGCTCAATCTGTAGACTGCTTTTGGTAAGATTGTCATTTTTACTATGTTAATCCTACCTGTCCATGAGCATGGGAGATCTTTCCATTTTCTGATATCTTATTCAAATTATTTCTTCAGAGACTTAAAATTTTTGTCATATAGGTCTTTCACTTGTTTAGTTAGAGTTACCCCAAGTTATTTTATATTATTTGTGGCTATTGTAAAGGGTGAGGTTTCTCTGATTTCTTTCTCAGCCCATTTATCATTAGTATATAGAAGGGCTACTGATTTTTTGAGTAAATCTTGTACCCTGCCACATTACTGAAGGTGTTTGTCAGCTGTAGGAGTTCCCTGGTAGAATTTTTGGGGTCACTTATGTATACTATCATATCATCTACAAATAGTGTAAGTATGATTCTCTTGGAAACTTTCTTAATAAAATTTATTTTGTATCAATACTATATAAGTCACATAGGAGTATATTCCCTTCTTATGCTACACATTTGATATTTATTTTTTGACCTTGTAAGAAATGTTAAAACTCTCTATGGAATAATCAAGCTTATGATTGAATGAAAACTTAGTAAGGAACCTATGTGGTGATGGACTGGTTAATCTTATTTGTTTTCTATTGCTATTGATAATGCCTTGAAGTGGCTTTGATAATATTCTTACAAATAATTAATAATAACCAACCATTCATTTTACTCCTGGCATTCTTAGATTACTTTACTTAGTAGATTATCACAATCTACTAAGTTGATGGTTATATTAATTTGAAAATTATAGCTGCTTATAACAGAAGTGCAATTATAAGAATATGATGTTTTGGATATGGGCTACAAAATAGAATTATTCATATATCCTATCAATAGGTTGAATAAAAAACAGTAAGAGTATGTTTGAAACTAAACAGGAAGGCAGGAGGTGAAGGAAGATCAGGTATGGGAGAAAATCAGAACACTAATTTTGGAAATCTTCTGTTTGAATTATCACTTGGATCAATGAATATCAAGTAGACAGTTAGAAATTCAAACCCAGAATTCATACATAAAAAAAAGAACTGAAATCATTATGTATTTGGTAATAAATATCATGTGGACAAGTTTACATCTGCAGGACTGTATTCAATTCCTAATACAATAAAAATACAGTAGAAAGATAGGAGATCACTGATCTGAATTTGGAAAGATAGACATTACCTAAGAAAAAAAAGGCTGAGAAGAGATTTTCCAATCAAATGGTCTTAATAAACAAGCAGGTGTAGCCATCCTGATATCCAGCAAAATAGACTTCAAATTAAAATCAATCAAAAGAGACCAAGAAGGGCATTGCATACTCATCACAGGAAAGATCCACCAAGATGAAGTTTCAATTCTGAACATTTATGCCCCAAACACAAGGACACCCACATATGTAAAAGAAATATTACTAAAGCTTAAACCACATATAAAACCCCATACATTCATAGTGGGAGACTTCAACACCTCACTTTCACCACTGGACAGATCTCCCAAATCCAAACTTAACAGAGAAATAAAGGACTTAACTGATGTCATGACTCAAATGGACTTAATCCATATCTACAGAACATTCCATCCTAACAAAAAAGAAGGAATCTTCTCAGTACTCCATGGAACCTTCTCTAAAATCGACCACATATTTAGCCACAAAGCAAATCTCAACAGATACAAAAACAATTGGAATAACCTCCTGCATTCTATCAGCCCACCATGGTTTAAAGTTAGATTTCAACAACAACAAAACTACAGAAAACCTACAGTCTCATGGAAACTGAATAATGCTCAACTGAATCACCAATGGGTTAAGGAAGAAATAAAGAAAGAAATTAAAGACTTCCTAGAGATTAGCAAAAATGAAGACACCACATACCCAGAATTATGGGATACTATGAAAGCAGTGCTAAGAGGGAAATTCATAGCACTAAATGCCCACATAAAGAAGTTGGAGAAATCTCACACTAGTGACTTAACAGCACACCACAAAGCTCTAGAACAAGAAGAAGCAAAGTCTCCCAGGAAGAATAGAAGCCAGGAAATTATCAATACAATACAAAGAATTAATGAAACAAAAAGTTGGTTCTTTGAGAAAATCAACAAGATAGTCAAGCCCCTATCCAAAATAACAAAAAGACAGAGAGAGAGAGAGCATCCAAATTAACAAAATCATAAATGAAAAGGGGGACATAACAATAGACAGAGGAAATCCAGATAATCATCAGGTCATACTTCAAAAAAAACTCTATTCCACAAAACTGAAAAATCTAAAAGAAATGGATAATTTTCTGGATAGGTACCACATACCTAAGTTAAATCAAGACTAGATAAACTATTTAAATAGTCCAATAACCACTAAGGAAATAGAAACAGTCATTAAAAGTCTCCCAACCAAAAACAGCCCAAGACCAGATGGTTTCAGTTCAGAATTCTACCAGATCTTCAAAGAAGAGTTAATACCAATACTCTCTAAATTGTTCCACATAATAGAAACAGAAGGAACATTACCAAACTCCTTTCATAAGGCTTCAATTACCCTGATTCCTAAACCAAACAAGGATACAACAAAGAAAGAGAACTACAGACCGATCTCCCTTATGAACATTGATGTAAAAACGCTCAATAAAATACTGGCAAATAGACCCCAAGAACACATCAAAACAATTATCCACTATGATCAAGTAGGCTTCATCCCAGGGATGCAAGGGTGGTACAACATACGAAAGTCCGTCAATGTTATACACCATATAAACAACCTCAAAGAAAAAAATACATGATCATCTCACTAGATGCAGAAAAGGCATTTGACAAAATCCAACAGCCCTTCATGATAAAGGTCTTGGAATGATCAGGAATACAGGGAACATACCTAAACATAATAAAGGCAATTTACAGCAAGCCAACAGCCAACATCAAATTAAATGGAGAGAAACTCAAAGCAATTCCACTAAAATCAGAAACAAGGCAAGGCTGTCCACTCTCCCCATGCTTATTCAATTTAGTAATTGAAGTTCAAGCCAGAGCAATAAGACAACATAAGGAGATTAAGGGGATACAAATTGGAAAGGAAGAAGTCAAGCTTTCCCTATTTGCAGATGATCTTGATAGTATACTTGAATGACCCCTAAGATTTCACCAAGGAACTGATAAAGCTTATAAACACCTTCAGCAACATAGCAGGATACATGATCAACTCAAAAAAATCAGTAGCCCATCTATATACAATTGACAAACAGGCTGAGAAGAAATTCAGAGATCCATCACCGTTTACAATAGCCACAAATGACATAAAATACCTTGAGGTAACACTAACCAAGCAAGTGAAGGACATATATGACAAGAACTTTAAGTGCCTGAAAAAAGAAATTGAAGAAGATGTCAGAAAATGGAAAGATCTCCCATGCTCATGGATAGGCAGGACTAACATAGTAAAAATGGCAATTTTACCAAAAACAATCTACAAGATTCAATGCAATCCCCATCAAAATACTAACACAATTCTTCACAGACCTGGAAAGAATAATATTCAACTTCATATGGAAAGACAAAAAACCTAGGATAGCCAAAAGAATCCTGTACAATAAAACAACCTCTGGAGGCATCACAATCCCTGACTTCAAGCTCTACTATAGAACTACAGTAATAAAAACAGCTTGGTACTGGCATAAAAACTGACATGTGGACCAATGGAATCGAATTTAAGGCCCTGACATTAATCCACACACCTCTGAACATAAAATTTTTAACAAAGAAGCCAAAAGTGTACAATGGAAAAAAGAAAGCATCTTCAAGAAATGGTGCTGGCATAACTGGATATCAACATGTAGAAGGCTGCAAATAGATCCACATCTATCACCGTGCACAGAACTTAAGTCCAAGTGGATCAAGGACCTCAACATAAATCCAGCTAGTCTGAACCTGCTAGAAGAGAAAGTAGGAAGTAGTCTTGAAAGAATTGGCATTGGAGATCACTTCCTAAATAAACACCAGTAGCACAGACACTGAGAGAAACAATCAATCAGTGGGACCTCTTGAAACTGAGAAGCTTTTGTAGAGCAAAGAATACAGTCAACGAGGCAAAGCGACAGCCTACAGAATGGGAAAAGGTCTTCACCAACTCCACATCTGACAGAGGACTGATATCCAGAATATATAAGGAACTCAAGAAATTAGACATCAAAACGACCAACAGTCCAATTAAGAGATGGGTTATAGAACTAAACAGAGAATTCTCAACAGAGAAACTCAAATGCCTGAAAGACATTTAAGGAATTGCTCAACATCCCTAATTATCAGGAAAATGCAAATCAAAACAACCCTGAGATACCCCCTTATGCCGGTCAGAATGGCTAAGATCAAAAACACTGAAGACACCTTATGCTGGAGAGGATGTACAACTATGGGAACTCTCTTCCAATGCTGGTGGGAATGCAAGCTTGTACAACCACTTTGGAAATCAATATGGCACTTTCTTAGAAAATTGGGAATCAATCTCCCCCAAGATCCAGCTATACCACTCTTGGGCATATACCTAAGGAATGCAAAATCATACCACAAGGGCACTTGCTCAGCTATGTTCATATCCACATTGTTTGTAATATCCAGAACCTAGAAACAACCTAGATGCCCTTCAACTGAAGAATGGATAAATAAAATGTGGTACATATACACAATGGAATACTACTCAGCAGAGAAAAACAATGACATCATGAGGTTTGCAGGCAAATGGATGGATCTAGAAAAAAATCTTCCTGAATGAGGTAACCTAGACTCAGAAAGACAAACATGGTATGTACTCTCTCATAGGAGGATACTAGATGTGGAACAAGAATGACTGGACTGCTACTCACATCACCAGGGAGGCTACCTGGAAAACAGCACCCCAAGAAAGACACGGGGATCTCCCAATGATGGAGAAATGGATGAACAGTCTGGATATGAGTGGGGGTAATGAAGGGCAAGCGTCGAGGAAAAGAGAGCTTAGGGGAGCAGGAGATCCCAGATGGATCAAGAACAGAGAAGGAGAACAGGGAATAGGAGACCATGGTAAATGAAGACCACATGAGAATAGGGAGAATCAAAGTGCTATAGAGATCCACAGAAATCCACAAAGATACCCCCACAAAAGACTGCTGGCAATGGTCAAGAGACTGCCCAATCTGACCTACTCTGATGATAGGATGGCCAAACACCCTAATTGTTGTGCTAGAAACCCCATCCAATGACTGAGGGAACTGGATGCAGAGATCCACGGCTAGGCCCTGGGTGGAGCTCTGGGAGTCCAATTAGCGAGAAAGAGGAGGGTTTATATGAGCAAGAATTGTTAAGACCAAGGTTGGATAAAGCACAGGGACAAATAGGAAAACGAATGGAAACACATGAACTATGAACAAATGGCTGAGGGTCCCCCAACTGGATTAGGCCCTCTGAATAGGTGAGACAGTTGATTGGCTTGATCTGTTTAGGAGGTATCCAGGCTGTGGGACTGGGTCCTGTGCTCATTGAATGATTTGGCTGTTTGAAACCTGGGGCTTATGCAGGGATGCTTGGCTCAACTTGGGAGAAGGGGACTGGACCTGCCTGGACTGAGTCTACCAGTTTGATCTCAATCCTTGGGGGAGACTTTGCCCTGGAGGAGGTGGGAATGGGGGATTGGGCTGGGGTAAGAGGAAGGGAGCAGGAGGGAATAGAACAAGGGAATCCGTGGCTGATATGTAGAACTAAATTATATTGTAAAATAAAATAAAATAAAATTTTAAAAAAAGGAAAAAAGAATGGTATATGGACCAATAATGTTATTTCATATTATTTACTAGAGTTTTCATAAATGCTTCCTTTCAACTTAATTTTTTCTTAAGAAAAAAAAATCAACAAACCCAGAAATCAACACCTAGACCTATAATCATTCTAAGCCCAGATGTTAAGATACCAGTATAAAAACACAATCAGTAACAGCTAGGGCAATATTTCTCCTCTAGAGCTGAGCTAACATACTATGGCAGGCTCTATATATTCCAACATAGTTGAAGAATGAGCAAAAGTCCCTAAAAACCAATTATAGGAAGATGATAGAGGTCCTTAAAGAAGAAATGAATAAATCTATTAAAGAAATCCAGGAAAACACAAACAGATGAAAGAAATTAATAAATCCCCTAAAGAAAGCCAAGAAAATATAAACAGTTGGCAGACATAAATAAAACTTTCAAATCTGAAAATGAAAATAAGAACAATAAAGAAAACACAAACTGAGGGAAAACTGGAAATGAATAATTTAGGATTTGAACAGGAACTACAGAGGCAAGCTTCACCAACAGAGTACAAGAGATGGAAAAGAGAGTCTGGGGTATTGGAGGATACGATAGAAGAAATAAATACATTAGCCAAAGAAAATGTTAAATCTAAAAAATTCCTGACCCAAAACATCCAGGAAATGTGGGAAACTATGAAAATACTAAATGTAATAGTAACAGGAATCGAAGGAGAAAAATCCAAGCTCAAAGGACCAGAAAATATTTGCAACAAAATCACAGAAGAAAATTTTGTATTCTGTATGTTTCATGAGCCTATAAAGGTACAAAAGGAATACAGAACACAAAATAGATTGAGCCAGAAATAGTCTCTTATATAAATAATAATCAAAACACTAAACATACAGAACAAAGAACAAATATTAAAAGTTGCAAGGGAAAAAGGGCAAATAACATATAAAGGTATACCTATTAAAATTATACCTGATTTTCAATTAAGACTTTAAAAGAGAGAAGGGCCTAGCCAGATGTACTGCAGCCTGCAAGAGACTACAGATGCCAGCCCAGACTACTATATCTGGCAAAATTTTTAATCACCATAGATGAAGAAAACAAGATATTCCATGATAAAGTGAAATTTAAACAATAATCATCTATAAATCCAGTTGGACAGAAAGTTCTAGAAGGAAACTCCAATAGAATAAAGTTAACTATACCCATGAGAAAACAGGAAATAAATAATCACACACAAGCAAAACCAAAAGAAGGGAAGTGTATGAGTGCACATGCATGCATATGCACACACACAAACATACACACACACACTACTACCAACAACAACAACAACAACAACAAGAAAATAGGAATCATCAATCACTGTTTATTGATATCTATCAATATCAACAGTCTCAAATCCCAAATAAAAAGATACAGACTAAGAGAATGGATGGATCCTTCTACTGCATACAAGAAATAATTCTCAACATCAAGGAGAGATAGACATTACCTCAGTGTAAATGGTTGGGAAAAGATATATCAAGCAAATGGACATAAAAAGCAAGCTGGTGTGGCCATTTTAATATCTAACAAAATAGACTTCAAACCAAAACTAATCAAAATAGATTGGGAAAGAAACTACATAGTCACTAAAGGAAAAATCCACTGAGCTGACATTTCAATTCTTAATATCTACCACAAGGGCAAAGTTTGTGAAAGAAACACTGCTACAGATTAAATCATATATTGACCCTCATGCATTCATAGTGAGAGTCTTCAATATCCTACTCTCACCAATGGGCAGGTCATCCAGACAAAAACTAAAAAGAGAAATATTGGAGCTAACAGACATTATAAGCCAAATAGACCTAACAGATATTTAGAGAACATTTCATTCCAAAACAAAAAAAAAATATTCTTTCTTCTCATCACCTCAGGGAACTTTCTCCAAAATTGACCACACACTCAGACACAAAGCAAGTCTCAACAGATATTAGAAAATTGAAATAACTCCTTGAATCCTATCAGACCACCATGGATAAACCTGGATATCAACAACAACAGAAAGTGTATGAACTCATGGAAACTGAACAACTCTCTACTGAATGAAAATGGTTTAACAGAAAGGGCAAGTATTAAAGGGATCTTGGGGGGGGATGCAAAGATCTCCCCGGGAAAGGGAAATATAATAGAGTTTGCCAGTGGGCTGGGGATGGGTCATAAACAGAAAGAATCAGGTAGGGTGGAAGAAGAAAATCCTGGAAGAAATGACTGGAATTGGGGAGCATTTCAGGGTTGAGTTAGAAATCTAGTGCAATGAAAACTCCATGGAATCTGTGAGAGTAACCCTAGCAAAGACTCATTCTAATGGGGACACAGAGGCTGGACATGCCGTCTTCTGTAACCAGGCAAAGCCTCAAGCGTAAGGATTAGGAGACCAACCCAGCCACAAAACTTTCAACCTACATTTTGTCCTGATTGCAGAGTGTTCTGGGACTGGAAGCTAGCATAATTGTCATGAAAGAGACCAGAGAGACTTCACCCAGCAACTGGTAGATGCAGAGTCCTACAGCCAAACATTAGGCTGATCTCTAGGATTCCTCCAGAGAAGGGGGAGGAAGGATTGGAGAAATCAGAGGGTCCAGGAACACCACAAAAACAATGCCCACAGAGTCAACTGATTGGGACTCAGTAGGGCTCACAGAGATCAGGGAGCCTGTAGAGGTCTGACCAAGGTCCTCAGCATATATGTTATGGCTGAGTAGCTTGTTGTTCTTGTGGGACTCCTAACAGTGGAAGCAGGGGCTGTCTTTGACTCTTTTGCTTCCTTGTGGGACCATATTCCTACTACTGGGTTGCCTTATCCGGCCTTGATATGATGGTATGTGCCTGGTCTTATTGTAGCTTGTTATTCCAGTGTTTGGTTGATGTCCCTGGGAGGCCTGCTCTTGTCTGAAGGAAAAAGAGAACATGGATCTAGGGGAAAGGGGAGGAGAAGGGGGGCTCACAGGAGGAGAGGGAGAGGACAATGCAGTTGGGATGTAATATATGTGAGAAGAAATAACGTTTGTTTTTTTTTTTTTTTTAAATCGGAGAACTTGAAAATAAAGAAATAATATTTGCCAAGAGAGAAATAAAGAAATTAAAGACTTTCTAGAATTCAATAAAAATAATAGCATATCCAAACTTATGCAACATAATAAAAGAGGTGCTAAGAGGAATGTTCATAGCACTAAGTCACTACATTAAAAAATATTGGAGAGATATCACACTAGCAACTTAACAGCACCGTTGAAAGATCTAGAATAAAAAGAAGTAAGTACACCCAAGAGGAATAGTTGGCAGGAAATAATTAAACTGAAAGCTGAAATCAATAACATAATAACAAAGAGAATAGGACAAAGAATCAATGAAAAAAGAGTTGATTCTTTGAAACAATGAGCAAGATAGAAAAACCCTATTCAAGCTAACACTAAACTACACAGAGAGAATATCCAAACTCTCATAATCAGAAATAAAGAGATACCAAGGAAATTCAGAGAATCATGTGGCATACTTTAAAAACCTGTACTCTGCAAAATTGGAACTTCAAAAAGAAATGGATAATTTTCTCCATAGATATTACTTACCTAAGTTATATAAACTTCACATAAAAATTTATATAGACTTTTAATCCCTACCGAAAAAGAAGTAGTCATTAATCTATCCCAAACAAAGAAGACTAGGGCCACAAAGTTCTAGTGTTATCAAAGAAAAGTGTATGCCAGTACTCTTCAAATTATTCCAAAAATAGAAACAGAAGGAACCTTTCTCAATTCATTTTGTAAGGCCACAGTTATCCTGAAACACAAACCACGTAAAGACTCAACAAAGAAAGAGAATTACAGACCAATTTACCTTATGAACATAGATGCAGAAACATTCAATAAAATACTTGCAAACTGAATTCAAGCACAAATCATAAAGATTACCCAGCATGATAAAGTAGGCTTTAAACCAGAGATGCAGAGATTGTTCAATACACAAAAACCAGTAAATGTAATTCAGCATATAACCAAACTGTGGGAAAGAAAACCACATGATCATCTATTTAGATGCAGAAAAGGCCTTGGGAAAATACAACACCCTTCATGATAAAAGTCCTGAAGAGATTAAGGATACAAGAGACCTCAACATATTGATGCAGCATCCTGTAAAGTTTTGTTTAATTAGAAAACAGTGTTTGAGGATAAAATTTGTGAAGTCCATACAGTATATTGTGATTATATTCATTTTCCTGCATGCAACTCTTTGCAGACCCACCTCTACCTCCTTATATAGCCAACTTCATACATTCTATCTATCTGTCTGTCTGTCTATCTATCCATATTTCTCTCTCTCTCTCTCTCTCTCTCTCTCTCTCTCTCTCTCTCTCTCTCTCTCTCTCTCTCTCTCTTCCTCTCTATCTAGAGAGATCTCTATACATCTAGTAGAGTTTGTCTTGGTCAACTATTCTTGGGAGCTGGTTTTTGCCCTGGTGTGTGTTTAGCCTACCAGAACTTGCACCCATAATGAAAGAAAGAAAAGAACAGTAACATCAGATATGAGAATCCTTCTTTTGAGTTGTTGGTCATCATTTTCCACAAGACTCCAAGAGCATATAGCTTATTGTTATTGCCTTTGGTTTTCCCCCAGAAGTGGAAATTAAATATCTATTGCTTAAAATAACATGTAATTCAGACATAGGGCTTATAGGCTCCTGAGCTCGAACTGGACTGGAAGCCTCCTCCATGAGGACTAGCTTTCATGGTGCCTTCTGGAAAGCAGAGAAGCAGCCAACAGTCCTACAGAGCTATGATACCTATGAACTACAATGACCAGCACGGCAAGAGAACTCTCAAGGTGCATTAGCAGTACACATGCCTTGGGGGGTAACCAACAACTCTCTAGTTGGCCTTAAGACTGACTCAACAAGAGGGAAATCATACCTGCTACTATAAAACTAGACAACTAAACATATATAGCGAAGTAATGGTTCTTGAAAGAGAACCTACAACCACTGTTTTAATAATAGGCATAATGCCTAACTACATTCTAAATACTTGTCTTCTACCCACAGATAAGTGCCATCCTAAGCCTTCATCAAGGAAATGTCTCTTGCAACAGACAGAGACCACTACAGAAAACCATAATCAATGAAAATGAAGAATTGTGGAGCCCAGTCCCATCTACAAAACAACTCTGCACCTAGGTCTCAGGGATCATTTGGGAAGAGTGGACAGAAAGATTATAAGAGCCAGGTAACACTCATGAAGACTTACCAATATGAATGGATAAACATGAGCTGAACAAGGATGACACCAAGAGACATGCCAAAGTGGATGGAGAAAAGAGTACAAGGCCTCATCCTACAAAAAGAACTATAGTCAACTAAGGATGCAGAAGGTTATGAGAAATAGTTTTCCTAATGGAAGAGCACACCAATTGATTCTCCAGTATCAAATGGTGAATCATGAAAACATGCTTAGAAGTGACATTATACAGACTAAGCAGGTTATATTTAAGAAAATAGATGTATAAACATAAATGCATATAGCAGTAACTAATGAATGAAAAGAGAAGTCATGACTTTGATAAGAGTAAAAACGGTATATGAGAGGTTTTGGATTGAAAAGGGAAATGGAGAAATGATATAATTATTCTAATCTCAAAAATAAAATTACAGGAGTAATTAAAGGTTGAAATTCAATGTACAATGTCTAGGGGGTTGTTTCACTGAGATAGTACTTGGGTATTTAAATTCTTAAAGAGTAATGGAGAAGAGATCAAGATAGGAAGGGTATTTTAGAAAGCAAGATCATTCTTCATTAAATTATAAGCTGATTTTTTCATGGAGAAGTTACAACAAAGACAGAATTTAGGCATGTTAATATCTCTATTCTGGAAATAACAAATAAAATACCTTTGTACACAAATATGAGATCTAAGAAATATGGTGGCACTCATCTATAATCTCAGCAGAGGCAGTCAATTCTTCGTGAGTTCAAGGACAGCCTGCTCAACATTACAAGTTCTTAGCCATCCAGGGCTGCATAATCAGAGCCTGTGTCAAAATTAAAAAAAATAATATAAGTAAAATAAAGTATGAGAGCTAGAATTTTTTCAAAAGTACACTAGGGTTTGAACTACATTAAATAAAGATTTTTACTAAAACTAGGAAGAAAATAGTTCCTTAGTTTTAGTCATACTGTCTCAAATGTAAAGAAAATACTTGATCCATTCTATCAACTTGACACACTGTGGTAAACATTCATCCAATGCTAAGTATAAAACCGTACCATAGTGTTCAAAATATGGACCCTAAAAACAGTCTAAAGTAATATAGCTTAAGCTGAGCCGGATCTCCTTTAATCACAGCACTGGAAGGCACAGGCAGGACGATCTCTGTGAGTTTGAGGTCGGGCTGCTCTACAGAGTGAGTTCCAGGACAGCCAGGGCTGCACAGAGAAACTCTGTCTCAAAAAAACAAACAAAAAAACCCAAATAAACAGACAACAACAACTAAAATGAACAACAACAAAAAAAGTCAAAGGAAATACCAAACATACCATTTATCTACTTATGTCATGAGCAATTGTGCATTGTTCTTCTCTTCAAGGTGGCCTAGTGCTTTTTGAATGACATTTTCTACTGGAAAGTTGCTTTTGCTTAACCATTTTGAGCTTCACTTAAAAAAATAAGCATAAAACAGCCATTTGTTTTATTCTCCAACAAAACTGAACATACTCTCCTATAAGCACTACTATTCCCCAAAGACTTCATTCAAATTTAATAGCTTTTGGAAGAACTGACTCACCCTGATACTCCCTTGACAAAAAAAAAAAAAAAAAAAAAAAAAAAAAAAAAAAAAAAAAAAAAAAAAAAACCTTCTAGAGATCTTTATTTCTACTCTTTAATATATTTAGAAACTAATTTTCTTCAAGACTAACACATTTCTACAAATTGTTTATCACCAAAAAGTACTAATTATTTCACTGATTTGAAGTCAAAAGGATAATGCCTGCCTCAAGTATGCAGCCTAGGAAACAAGTAGAAAGAACAGTGACAACATAAAGTTATCTATAGCAATTTTACTGTTGTTCCATCAATGATTTGGGTGAAAATGTGAGTGCTGCTAGAAGACAGAGAGAAATTTAAATTATTCAACATCCTCTGGACATTTAGCAAAATGCTATCACGTTAGATCTTTTTTCCTGTAATTCTGTTTAACTTTATTATTTCTAACTTTTTAAAGTTAAAATATAGTTAAATATTTTCCATTTCCTTTTCCATCTATCAACCATTCTATGCACACACACCCCCACCAGTTGCCTACCCTAAAATACAGGGTGGACTATTCTTTAACTTCACACACACACACACACACACACACACACACACACACACACACACCCCAAAAATCTCCTAAGGTATATTTGTGGACATTAAATTTAAAGTGCTAATTTAGTGCCATCATTGAATTATTCCTTATTTCTGCTTTTATTTTTTATTGTTTGCCTTTAGGTAAGGTCCTGTGTAACCCAGGCTGGTTCTAAACCATCTATGTTGCTGAGTATGTCAAATACCTAATCCTGGTACCACTTATGCCCAAATGCTGTGATTTTTATTTCATCATTGGTTGTTATTTTTAAATATTTGTATGTGGATTTTCTCTGTTCGATGGTCTTATTATAGGTCCTGGTGATTTTGAAACCACAGAAAAATGAGATTATGATTTTGTTAGTGTGCTAAAACATCAAGAATATCTTCTTACTGCTCTATATCAGAAAAAAGGCAGTTTGTCTAGTACAGACTGTTGAAAGTGTGATTCTGATGTGAGCAACATCAGTATCTTTAGAGATGTCTTTACATATGCATAACCATGGTAAATCTGAACCTGAAGATAGGATGTTCTTGTAATAACTACTTGAAATTTTTGAAGATCTTTGGATACAACAGAGATTAAAGATAAAAGATTGAACTAGGAGATGTTTTCTTTTGTGAAGGGATAATATGGAAGTAAATGCTTCTAACCAGGAAAGAGCCAAATGACTTGAGCCGAGTAACAGGAAAAAATGGAATGTCTCTAAAATGGCTGGAGCATCACTTGGGGAACAAAGGAGAAAGAAAATCTAGATAGGAGGAAATCCATGCTGCTTCTCCAACATAAGCTTTTCTAGTCTGGCACATTGTCAATTCTATATGTTCGGTGACCCCCTAAGTGCAATGTCTTATTTCTACTCATAGGCTTTTCATATGTTCCTGAAATTTAAACTATTACTAGGAACCAAAAGGTGTCACAGCTCATATATCAACAGTATTAAGGTAAAGCCAGTTACAAGATATTTGATAGTTTGAAAGTGTTTATATAAAATGACATAGTGCCATCATGCAACACTGGTATACCAAACGTTAATTGGATTACATTCTCCCCTTTGTGTGTCAATAAAAGGACAATGTTATTTGGCATGTTAACCAAGAGAATGTATTTTCATGTCATTACTTCCTTATAGAAAAAAAGTTCCTTTATATCTTATCACACTCTCTGTGAAATAGATATGATAAATTTGGAGAGAAAGTTCTCAAAGACTGACTCACTTATTGGTTCAACATTAAAGCTAGAAAATTGTTGAACCAATCAATGAGTGCAAATGAGGGGGTCTTTACTTCTTATGCCTTCTCTTGGGATATTTTCTTTCTGATTTTTTTGTCTTTTTATAATGTGTTAGGTATTTTATCTTATTATATGTTATTTTTTATTTTATTTTATTATTATCCCTCAGAAAGGTTATTTGTTTTATAATGCAAGACACAAAGGTGATGGATCCTGATGAGAGGGAAGAAATGTGGGGAGTAGAGAGAGAAGAAATGGTAATCAGAATATATTATATGAAAAAAGGTCTATTTTCAATAACAAAGAGAAAACAGAAAATTGCAGACCACAAATAACTTCAGTGCATGTCTTGAGAACTGGGCTTTAGGCTTCCCTACTTTGGCCTGTGGTATCAAAATATGGTCCTCAGAATCCAAAGCATCTTTCTAGGTGGCCTGTTGAATGTTGAATTTTATATAAATTGTATTTTCTACCGGGCTAATATTTGCACTGACATTGTAAAAACAATAGTAGTTGTTAGAAAGCAGGCTTGAATTTGTAGGCCAAATTCCACAGGCTGAATAAATCAGGACACACTTTCCAGCTCTCCCTGTGACAGAGTCTTAAGAAACAGTCCATCCTATAGCTTAGCAGCAGCCCTTAAGCAGTACCTGGCTCCTCTATCCTCTTTGTCATATATGCTATGTTGAACTAAATCACAATATATGAAACTTCTTATAGCACTGTATCATTCCCTGAGCCTCCTCCCCGACAAACATTTAAAAACAGTTTTCAATAAATTCTTGTACAGAACTTTTTTTCCTCTGGGAATAAGAAGAGGCCATCTTGGACTTTGTCCCACGTCCATGGCAACAGAGCTGACCAATATAGTGGTATCCGTGTCTATGGCAATGATAATGTACTTCTTGATACTCCAGAGGTAGAGTCAGAAGACTGTCCCATGGGATTCTAGTTACTATTCCCTTGCCAAACTTCAAGTGATCTTGGGAGACTACAAATAAATGAAATCAGGATGTTATAGTGTTGCTTCCATGAGGTCGCCATCTATGATGGGGTGAGATTTTGAGGTGAGGTGATATAGCTGCTGTGAAATCATTATACTCCTATAATTAACTTCTTACTTATGCACTATGTAAGTAATTACTATCACGAAGTTGGAGTTCAGTGAAATCATACTTGGTTCTGTCATTGCCATCTTGGGTAAACAGGCAATTATTTCTGTCTCCTCGGGTAAAATTAGTACAGCACGTGGCCTAGCAGTAAGAACATGAGGCTAGGATATGTCAAGTCCTATATATCCTCTCCAAACACACACACACACACACACACACACACACACACACACACACACACACACACACACAGAGAGAGAGAGAGAGAGAGAGAGAGAGAGAGAGAGAGAGATGACAGTTTTACCTAATTAATAATGTCCTGAGAAAAGTAAGAAAATCTTAATTAAAATCTTAATTAAATATCTTTTAGCATTTCCTGTGTTGAAATTTTAAGTAAATATGAAGCACCACACTTTATAGTTAACTACAGTGGTTGTATCAAGGAAAAGCATTTATGCAGTTGTTTGTGATCTTGAGTTTCGTTATTTTTTTGTGAGGATGTGGGGGGAAGTGTTTTTTTCACTTGAAAGAAGTACTGGCAGATAGGTAGTAGTCATTCAATCTTGGGTACTTGGAGGATATTTTCTCAAAATGATCAAAGGGATCCTGCAACTTCAAGGAAAATAGCTAATAACATCTATAGTCAATGGAAAAAATGGGATTTCATGCAAAATTGTAAACCTTGCCAATGCTTTAAAAATCTTGACTCTGCCTTGACACTTGAAGACTTTTTACAATGAGAACAGTGGTGTTATTAATGAAAATATTTTCATATTATATACTGAAGTTCCAGTGAACCAAAAATTTCCAGTAACTAATACAAAATCACAAGTGCAAAAGATACTGAAAATATCTAGACACATCGATGGATCTTAACAAAATAGACCACAAAATCCATTATTTGGATACACATTCCACAAGGAATCAATTATTTGTTGTGAAAGTATGGTGTTTTATTAAAAATTTATCAAAATTATCCTTAAAATTATGAAAATAATTCTCTATCAAGTACTTATCTATGAAAATCAATATTTTGTTCATATAATTTTATCACAGAAACACGTCACAATAGAATGAATTAGAATATATGGGAATCCAACTGCCTTCTGTTAAGCTAGATATATAAGGCAATGACTTTCTCATCATTGTTTCTTGTTTTCAATACCTCCTAACTACAGCTTCTTTTCCCCCCACTTATCACAGTTCCCTCCCGCTACTTTCCCTCTCCCCCAGATCCACTCCTCCTCAGTATTTAAAATATTTTCAAATTTTTGTTTTACTTTCAAATATTATAATTATTAATAAACACTTCCATACAAAAGAAACCTCTATAGGATAATCTTCAATAATATTTTTCTCTAACATATAAAATGGTCGTAAAGCCAAAATATATTAGGAACAGCCACAGTATATTAAGCAGTAGCAGTAAAATTTAACATTTCACATTATATAGTTCCATATATCTAACAGGTTTATGTCTCAGAAATATTTCATTTGGCTTCAGAAATTTTTTTCCTTTTATTTTATTTTACAATACCATTCAGTTCTACATATCAGCCACGGATTCCCTTGTTCTCCCCCCTCCTTCCACCCAGAACACCCCCATTCCTACCTCCTCCAGGGCAAAGCCTCCCCCAGGACTGAGGTCAACCTGGTAGACTCAGTCCAGGTAGGTCCAGTCCCCTCCTCCCAGGCTGAGCCAAGCGTCCCTGCATAAGCCCCAGGTTTCAAACAGCTAACTCATGCAATGAGCACAGGACCTGGTACCACTGCCTAGATGCCTCCCAAACAGATCAAGCCAATTAACTGTCTCACCTATTCAGAGGGCCTGATCCAGTTGGGGGCCCCTCAGCCTTTGGTTCATAGTCATGAACCCCCGACTGCACTGTGAGCTTTAGGCTTGACTTTCATGACCCAAGAAGCGGGCATGCCACTTAGCTTGGACTAAGCTTGGGAGAGAAAGGAAAAAGATATAGGCAATTATAGAAAGAAATAGTTTTAAAAATAAAGTCTTTAAAGGGACAGTAAAAAAATAATGTAAAAGAAAAAAGTCACAAAAAAGTGTGAAATAACAAGGAATCTGGATCCTATATAATATTATGTTGATTTTAAATTTTTTGATTGCTGAAAAACAAAGGACAGCTGCTAAAAGACCTGGAATTAAAAGAGAGTCTGAAAAAAACATGCCAACCTAAATATTTTAAATATGTTCTATCTTTAAAACAAAAGTCAAAAAATGCACTTATAAAATGGAACTTAAAAGATTCATTGCTTTGGAAAAGCTCTCCTGCTTTGGTTTTCACAGGAAATAAGAGGCTATGGATTCATTCCAGGTTAAGATGGACCAGATTTGACCAAGGGAGACCTCCTGAACCTTGACAGGTGATATCTATCAACAAAGATTATAGCTGGTCTTCCCAGGACTTGGCCATTATCTCAAATTTTCTCAGGGACCCTAAATATACTTTGTCCACAGACAATAGGAAGCAGTTTGGAAAAAAAAACAACATCCATATTCCCAAGAGTTGGGGGTGTGGATGATATTTGATTATTTGATGGGTTATTAATATTTGTTATATTTAGGATAATATAGAAATATAGGATAAAAGGGCAGCTATTAATCTCAGATACTTTGCATTGGCATGGATTTTGGTATAGTGATACAAATTTAAAGTTAGTTTTGTTACACAATATATGTGTTTCTATTCTTGTTTAAAGAATTTTTGTATATTGATACAAATTTAAGATTATTTTTGATTATATATATATATAACATATATATATATGTATATATATATGTGTGTGTGTGTGTGTGTGTGTGTGTGTGTTTCTACTCTTGTTTAAGGTATTGTCCTATTCAGTTCATTTAAAAATGTAGAGTAAAATTCTAGTTTTTGAAAGCTATCATTATAAACTATTTAGGATAATCAAGAAACATAGGTTAGTAATTAGTCATCTATAACAATCAAATTTGTAGATATGTTAGGCATGTTGTCTAGATCATACAGAGATATGTTTTAGATAGATAAATGCTCTTCAAAGACCTGTAGAATTTGGCATTTTAAATGTTTTGTTAGGAATTTTCATGACAATGAGTCATATCTGCTCTTAGCAGCACCAATTTACTTCATAAAAGGATGATGGGCATCAAAGAAACTCCATAAGATTAGCCATTTTGGCAAGAAACTGCTTTTACCTTGACTGCTTAACTATATGCTATATAAACTGGACATGCAGGACCTACAAGAAAGTGACCACTAAACTTTGCGAAAACAAGATGGGATGATCTTTAAGGGTTCATGCTTCACAGAAGAAACTGCCAGATATTCTGCAGGACACAGAGGAAAGTGACTGATGAGCTTTGCCAAAATAGGTAGGACAGTCCTTCAAATTTCCTGCTTCACTAAAACGTCTGCCAGATACTCTATGCCTATAGGCTGAAGGTGGATGCCCCAACATTGCAGAAGAAATTTGGATGACAGTCCAGGCAGCCAGATGTCTTTGTCATTTCTAGAATTTTGAAAGTTTCTTTCAATGCACTTTCTGTTTACTCAGGTAATATTATATCCTTCTGGGGTCTTTGATGGAGCTGAAGACTAAATAGTTATAATTATAGTTTTCCTTAGTTGTGATAAAAGATAAATTAGATATGACACTTTAAACTCACAAAGATAGAATAGATGATAAAATATTTTCTTTAATTTCACCAAATACAAATAGACTAAATATTTTAACTATAATTCTTGCTAGATAACTGTTTTGTTATATGTAATTATACTATGTTAAAGGTAAAACCTTCCTTTTTGATTAGACAGAAAGGAGGAAATGATGTGAGATATCCTTCTGTACACTGTGGATATGTATTGCTCTAATTGGTTGATAAATAAAGTTGCTTTGGCCTACCACAAGGCAGCTGTGAGCCAAATGGGAAATCCAAGCAGAGATACAGGAGAAGAAGGGTGTTGTGGAAGGCACCATCCAGCCACCCAAAGAACAATATGCCAGCAGACCAGTAATGCCACAGCCACATGGCATTACTTTTATTTTAAAAATGGGCTAATTTAAATGTAAGAGCTAACTCATAATAGCCTGAGCCATCAGCCAAATATTTAAAATTAATATTAAGCCTCTGAGTGGTTATTGGGGAACTTGTTGGCAGGAGAAAAACTTCAGATTACAAAAATATGTGTTTTTGCATGTGAATTATGTAGAAAACATGACTGAAATTATGTGTTTCTGGTAGGGTTTCTGTTTCTGTGATTTTAAAAAAAATAACCAAAAGCAAATTGGGAAGGAAAGGTTTATTTTGCTCACACTTCCACATCCTAGTCCATCATTGAGGGAAATCAGGGCAGGAACTGAAGGTCTTAGCCTGGAGGGAGGAACTGAAGCAGAGGTCATAGAAGAATGCTGCTTGCTACCTTGGCCCCTTCCGGCTTGCTAAGTTTGTTTTCTTATACAGCCAGGATCACCTATCCAGAGGTGGCAATGCCCACAATTGGCTGGTGCCTCCCACATCAATCACCAATCAAGTAAATGCCCTACAGATTTGCCTACAGGCCAATCCTGTGGAGGCATTTTCTTACTAAGATTCCTCCTCTTCAGACAACCCTACTTTGTGTGAAGTAGGTATAAAATGTGCTAGCATACCATATTTATACAAAAAAGACAATGAAATAAAGTTGACAAATAGGAATATAGCACCATTTACTGAACACCATTTCTTAGTGAAGATTTAAGGTCACATGAGGTTATTACAGAAAAGCAGATTCATGCAATACTCTGCACTAAAATCAATCTCTCCATTCATAGGTTAAGAAAGTGCAAGAAACTAGTTACATGTAATGTGTGATTAGAAAGGATTGAAAATTTATGCATTCCTTTTATGTGTGAAGCATTTTTGACCTTTGGGTTTAACTGCTATAGTAAACTATTTATATCTTTAAACACATTAACAAGAAAATACCAGGGAAACTCAGTGGTAAAAATAACTTCTTCAGCTAAAATAACCAGCATTAAAATAAAAGAGCTATAAATAATGTATTCTTTACAATATACACCCAAATGTCCCTTATGTTATAATTAAACCAAGCCTTAACAGTTAGGGAAGGGTTTTCATGTGTGAATCTTGAAATGATTCACATATTATTAACTCCATAAAAATGCTTCTGAATTAGAAACTTTATAGATTAAGAAATTGAGATAAGTTTGATTTGCTACAGGCTACGCTGATAGGAGATTTTAGGGATGAGTTTAAAGGCCAAAGGATGTTTTTGTTAATGTATTTTTAGGTTAAAAGTTAGTGTTATCATCATGTAAAAGCATGGCTTGTAATCAGCCACATGTCTTTGGTAGAAAGTTGGACACAGATAAAACATTTAAAAAAATAGATATCATAGCTTTAAATTTAAAAAATTTTATAAATGTCAAATTTTGAAAACAAAATGAAGGTTGTGATAGAACATTTGTTGTCATTAGAACAAATTATGAAGATAAAAATTAGTGATTTGATTGATGGCTGAGTACAATGAATTCCTCCACTTGACATATGTATCTATACATAATGAAAAGATAAAGCTAAATAGTGAGGAAGGGTAAGGGAATGGATGGAAGAATATTTTTACATTTTGAATGCATTCTAAACATATTTTGATTTTAAATCATGAGTTGCATAGAGAAATATTTGGACAAAAGAATAATTGATCACACTCAACATAGAAAGAGATAAATATGAGAAAAACAATGTATGCGTATGTATTTTTGTGCCCATCATATTAATATAGCTTTAGTAACAAGTAATTTTTAGCTTCTGAGGAAAACTCATTTCATGTCTTTGCATGAACACTGGTAATCCAAAATGGAAATGGGATTCTCCATGCACCAGGAGATAAATTGTTCTTTAAAAAAGCCTAGGATCATGATGTCTCAGCAGTTAAGGAGCTTCCCACCAATATTGATGATATCCTGAGTTCCATCTCCACATGCACACAAACACACACACACACACACACACACACACACACACACACGCACACGCACACGCACATGCACACGCACACACACACCATTAATTAAATATATTCTATGTGCTTCCACAAGCAATTCCTTAGATAGATGGGTAGTTTACAAAACTGTCTAAAGAGCATCTTTCCATCTAAATTTTTTCTTGGCTGCACATTCCTTAAGCAAAATTTTACTACTGCTCTGAAACTTCAGAGACATATCCCTAGAGATGTAACCCATTAGAGTTCTGTCCTTTACACATGACATTTGGAGAATGAAGCTAAAGCCCCCCAAAAAAATTTTACTTGCAGAAATTACCCTGGAGCCTCAGAAGAATTCAACTTTCCCTACATCTTCTTGAGCACACAGTCATTGAAATGGTTCACCCTTTGAGCTTAACTAGTGGCTACCAACTTCAACAAGCAAAAAATCAACCAATGAAAGGAAAGTGAAACCCTCAAATTCTGAGGTAGCCATAGAGCAGAGTTAGTACAGAATGCAACAGCTATATGCTAGAAGGTGAGCCCCTCAGGAAGTTTGGAAATATCGTTGTGTTGTCTGGACAATTAGAAATGCTGTGCTCATTACTTTGCCAAATATTCATCCATAGCATTGCACTCATGGAAAACATGTTTAATTGTAATTTTGTGACTTATTTAAGAATATGATGCACTATAATTCCCAGAAAGATATATTTCTTTTTTCTTCCCAAAAGATTTTATTTTGTTAATTATTAGCATATATTAAGTGCACAAGATAACCAGTTTTATTATGATACTCTTATCCCTTGGGACTTTAATCTGTCTTTATCTTTACATTGTACTCACTGTGCTTATTTTCTAATTTACACAGAATGGCTTGCATAAATTGATGCTCTTGCATTAGTTTACAGTTATGTGCATGTCAAAGTTTAACCGTGAATTATCAAGAGGCTAAAACCATGATGTCCACTGCCTCTTTTCCCATGGATAGAAATCTCTGTGTGTACTCAAAGTAGTGAAATATACTTCCTTCTGTGTGAAGGGACCATAGTACCTAGCAGCTTCTTTTGCTCATTCTGAGATCCTAGAGGATATATTACTCTCTATAGTGTAGTTCTCACTGCATTCAAAGTCAAAGTCTCTCATAACTGTCCAAAAGTCCACATCACTCTGAGTCTGACCTTTAGACCTCAGTGTAAAGGGCCTGTGTGATTTGATCAACTCATCTAGACAGTCTCCATTTCTTAAATTTGGTTGTGTCTTATAACACAATATAATATATGCAAGTATATCATCTATAGGAACATTAGTAATTGTACATGGTTCATAAAGAGTGGTAAGGTCTTGGGTGCTTCTTTAGAGCCTAGTATCCTAATTATTATTGAAAGAACTTTCCATACTGTGAATAGATAAAAACTCATATAACTATCATATCTGGACACTTTTAGAAGTCTGAATGAAAATTTGAAATCTAATTATACCCTTGTTTACAGTGTTCCTTCAGAAAACAAATTTGTGTGTCACTATTGCATTAAATATATTTTCCACTCATTTCGACTTCAGAAAGGCAAGGTAGTTAAATCTAGCACAGAAGTAAAGAATGTACTTTGATTTTTTACATTGTGCTAAATCTATATATTTTATTTGCACACTACATAAAATCATAACCATGCGTACATATGCAGTGTTACCTCACATAAAAGAGATGTATGAATATTTTTTCTTTACAAGAATCTTTCTTTCATATAAAAATGATTTATTTTTCAAGAAGGGCAGAGCTATTTCACAGGTTTTCAAGGAGTGATGGTAATTCAGCTCAGGGTAAATGTTCAACATTATGTAGAAATATTTTTCCTTCCACTTGAAAAATTGAATAAATAAATTATTAAGTAAAATTCCTCACATTAGACAATATGACCATTATCCTTTCTCAAATATCATTCCAATGTCATCATCAGTTAAAAATTCTGCATAATCATTCTCTTTGAAAGCAGGAAGAAATAAATGATTTGTAAAAGTATTGAACAAGGGAAAATAGGCCAGCCTTGCCAACTTGAATATTGCTGAGTGAGATATATTGACATTAAGAAGTGAGTCATGTTATTAGTACCCCGATGAAGTTTGAACTATAGTCTAGGATATTTTTAAACTTTCTATACTTTCCTTCACATGGTATGATTTAAGAAGCCTTGACAGAACAGAAAGAACTTCTGAAGTATTCTGGCTTTAAAAGAATCATCATCATTTCTTCTGTGGTGATAACCCACTGAGTGCCTTGAATTATCTCATTTAATATAAGCCTTCTAAACTAGTTCATCTAAGAGACTGAGTTACATTTAATACAATTCTTATGTCATTAACTCACTTAGTTACAAAACTATAAAATGGAGTCTGAATTTCCTTAATTTTTGTATACAATTTTAACAGTTACTTTATTGTACAAGATTACCATAATACCCACAAATCCTAATTGTTTAATATGCCTACACATCTATATTTTCTTTCTTTCTTTACATCAAAAGAAATGAGTCATTTTTTTCAGCAGACTTTTCTATAAAATTTGATTGATGGTGTCTACACATTGTTGCTTTTTGAGTTACCTGTGTCTTTTTTTTTCCAAAAATCTGGCTGTTAAATAGAGACAAAATAGATCAATTTTGGATTTTTTCCCAGGTTTACTATGTAAGTAATACTTCTGGCTTTTCTGAACTTACTCTCTTCGAGGAATGTTTGAGCTTCAGCACATATGCTGATGTTAATCATTCTGAGAGGTTGTATCTTTTCCTAGAATAAGTAATGGATTAAAACCCAAGATACTTAGTGTGCCAGGTTCTGCTGACTCCCCATGGGAGACCTTGATTTGGGGGATGTGGGGATGTGGGGTGGCTTGGGAGGGAGGGCTGGGAGGCAGCAGAAGGGAGGAGGTGGGATCTGTGGGTGGTATGTAGAATGAGTAGAAATTTTCTTAATAAAAGAAAAATGGGGGAAAAAAAGAACCCAAGATACTTGGTGTCTTAAAAATTGTATCTTACTGAAATATGGCTAACTATCAGAGACTCTTTCTTTCAGTATCTTCTTTATTATTCTAAATGTCAGTTTATAAAAGTAGTAATTACACTTGAGTTGATCCCTTTACTACTTTCCAAATATGACTTTAGTTACTGAGCACCCTCTAAAGGATACCAATGAGCTTTATTTTCCTTAAATGCCTTTATAACCTGTTGAAGGTAAGCACACTTGGAATATTCTAATTTTCTACAATCTTTATTTTTATTTGCTTAAATTTTGGCAGTTCTTGACTGGTTTAATGTGATTCAACTTGCTGCTGAGACACTTTTCTAGGGCCTTAGTGAATTTTGAAATCTTCCATGCTCTCAAGTATAACAAGATAACCTTTTCTATACATATTTCCTGTACCTTACTTAGAATGTTCCATTTCTTCAAAGACTCCCATTCCAATAACCTGACTTTGGACACCAAACTCAAGCAAGGCCTATTAATGCAGGTATGTAATTCTAGCTAATTGGGAGTCTAAGGTGGGACGATCACAAGTTCAAGGCCTGTCTGTGCTATAAAGTGTGTTCATGGCCAACTTTAGTGTGTAAGGAGGTCCAGTATGGAAGAAGGTAGAAAGAGACCTTCATGTGTAGTTTAGTGGCAAAGGGCTTGCCTAGCCTGACAGATGAAAGTTCAGTCCCCAGTAATGTAAAAATAAATGCAGTAAGAAAAGGAAGAATGGACGCATGGAAGAAAAGAGGGAAGGAAGGAATCATGATGTAAAGGGGAATGCAAATTGCTGTCAGGTTAGTCTTGGTCCAAAGCTTTTTTGTGTAAATTGCTATGAAATGCAATGTATTATTTCATATTGCATTTTCAAAAGTTATATTATATATCTTTATATTCCGGTTTATAATCCCAGAAAAATCTTGATATAACATCATAATCTTCTGCCTCTTTTGTTGCCCCCAAAACTCCCCAGTTACCAACGGTGCTAGAATAATTTATTTTCTTTATCACAGAAGAAAACACAGAATATCATTGAATAACATTACAAATATTGTAATACAACTTCATTATTAAAAACTGAGGCATTTGAGGCTTCTGTTTTTGTGGATTGAATATTTGTAGTTCTTGTCCTAAGAGCACATGTCACTATGTGAGTATAGTCAAAGTATTGAATTGAAAGTAACTTACAGACATTTCTCTTCGTGTGATTAACACAGGAACTAACAAAAAATGTCTGATTTCCCATACCTTTTGACATTTCATTGTTGCCTTCTACTTAAATGTATTTTGTAACTGAATAGAATATGTACATTCTTTAGATGGTAAATATAAAAGTATGTCCTAGTAGGGATTGCTTTTGTTCCTGCAAATACTTTCTAATTTTTTTATGTAAGATTGTTTTCTTGTTTTGTATTGAATCGAGCTATACAGTGCATACTTGTCTTAGAATTTAGGGAGATTTTCTTTTTAAAGACAATCTCTCTGTGCAATCCAAACTTGTCTTTAATTCATTATCCTTGTACCTGGGTTACTCTTTTTAAATATAAGCATGTGTCCTGAATGTAATCCCACAGAAATATAAAGCAGATCATCTTTATTTCCTAATAATTTTTAAGGCAAGTGGATAGCCATAGTTAATGAGGTTTCTGTTTCCTCTCACGTTCCTTTGCCATTAAAAATAGTACTTTAGGGTAAATTTTTATGCACACTCTGCTACAATTACATATTTCTTGTTCCCTAGTGTAAAGTGATAAATTTAGTTTGCCATAAGTGGTATATGACTTAATTCAGAGATCATGATACCCATATTTCTTCAAATATGAATTTGTTTCTTTGAGAACATAAATGTTCTTATTTCAATTCAGTATGAATTCTGTCAAGTCAACACTTACTTTACTCTCAGTAAAGGCTAGTTCATTTACTGGGTTTCCCTGTTTCTGGGTCTGTAACCCTTCATTGATACACAACCATTTTTTTTTTTAGTTGATTATGAAGACCTTCATCTTTGGCATTCATTGAAATCCTGAGCTCCATGAATCTTCTTTTGGCTCTATTTGTGCATTTAGGTAGCATAGCCACTTCCAACATTATATTTCTTGCCCTTCTATCTCTTAACAGACTTCATAAACTCAAGCGTAAGAACAATGTACTTCCCTTCTCTACTGATACTTATCAAATTCTGGATGCCATGATTCTCTAATTGTTCAAATTTATGTTTCCATATTAAGATTTTCTGTTTGCCTTTAGTAAAGGGGTAAACTTGTGAGCACTACACTGGCAAGTGTAACACAGTTTCATTCACTTTTTAGTGAAATGGTAGGGAGATATTCTGAAATGAGTACAGTAAAAAAACAAAAACAAAAACAAAAACAAAAGACAATAACTTGATAAAGGTGTTTACCACTACTCATACACCGTACACCAAGCATGGCATGTGTGGGCCTCCATGAAATGAATTAAAAACAAAACAAAATAGGCATTTTTCATGGAGTCTGTGTTCAGGTTGGATACTAGGGTGTTCGCTGTTTTGGCTATTTTCTCTTGCTGCCCTCCTTCTCAGCTAGATGTCTCTACATGGTAGGAAAAGATGGTGGCTGCTGAAAGTTACAATATTATAGGGTCCCTCACAAAACTGATCAAAAGAGAATCTTGGAAGCAAAATATGATGATGCCCTAAGAGGCAGAGGTGGGAAGAGCAGAGCCCAAGGTCATCCTTGGCTGCATAGTGAGATCAAGGCCAGCCTGGGCTATAGAGGGGGATCTGTATTGTTTTCATTATGTCTATTAGAGCTGTTTTCTTTTTAACTTAATTTCACAATGCCTTAAATTCCTACAATAAATCAGCAACATATCTAGCAACGAATCCTGTTGAACTCTCATTTAAGAGATAGCTCTCAGTTTAGTCTAACATTAGATAACTGGCTGAAAATAGAAGCTCTGCTCATTGTTATTCAAGGTCACTAGTTTTGTTTTCGTTGTTGTATTAAAAAAATATTCATTTTACATACCAACCACATATCCCTCTCTCATTCCTCCTCTCTCTTCCCACTACCTTACCCCCCAACCCACCCCCATCCCTGTGGTAGACCAGTTCCCACACTTATTTACCCCAGGGACTCTTGAGGAATGAAAAAAAAGAGACTTTTACTTAGAATAAAGAGGGGAGAGAAAACACAGGATAGACTCGGGTGGGCCTAGATCCTTATCCACTCACTGGCCTAGAACTTTATTCCAAAGCTCTATTTATAACAATGCCAAGGGGTGGAGCAAAAGACCTCTTATGCAGTCCTGCTGATTTCCTAGTAGGCTACAACAGGTCCCATATATATATATATATATATATATATATATATATATATATATATATATATATATATTTGGTTTTTCTTTTTTTTTAAAATTGGAAAAACTTTTTATTAATTTTTTAAGAAACTCATACAATGTATTTTGGTCTTATTTACCCTCTAGTTCCTCTAAAACCCATCCCTAATTCCCCTCCTCAATTTCCTTTTCTTTTATGGACATATATATTTGGTTTTTCGAGACAGGGTTTCTCTGTGTAGCTTTGTGCCTTTCCTGGGACTCACTTGGTAGCCCAGGTTGGCCTCGAACTCACAGAAATCCACCTGCCTCTGCCTCCCAAGTGCTGGGATTATATTTTAAAAGAAAAAATTATTGATGCAACTGCATCAACTTAACGTAACAATTCTAACATAAACAGAACTATGCAAAATTATAATTTCTATTCTCAACCTTCCTACAAACCTACTCTCACCCTACAAACTTTCTCTCAACCTACAAACCTACATTCAAGAACCATTTCTTGCTAAACTATACAAAATATAACATTAATTCACTCAAGAAACATGAAAATACTTTTTAATTGAAGTTACTGAGGAATATTAACTCTCCCTTTTCTTTATATTTTAGATTAAATCTTGAGCCTAGTTATAATTTTCTAAATTTCTCTATAAGCAGTTCCATTTTTACATTAACAGTTCATAAGTCATCACCACTGATAGAGTCTATATGCATAAGTAAATTCAAACTGTCCCATTGTAGTGTAATCATTACTGTCCATTGCATTTCTTAAGTCCGAAAGTTCAAAAAGAGTTCTGGTACCAGACTTCTATTTTCAATTCTGAAACGTTTTTCACAACAAAAACCTTTCTGCCATTAACAGTTTCAGGCCAAACAAGCATCTCTGCACAGTCAGCAAACAGAAACTGCGAAATTTTTGTTGCTAGTTCTTTCAGGCTTTATGGCTTTCACAGTCCCATTTGTGCCTCCTTTAAGTGGGCTGTACCTGGACCCCTGTGTCTGCTAAGAGCTGAGCCATTTCCTTCCTATAACAACTCTGGCTCCAGGGAGGAAAACCCAGTAACTATGAACTACAGCTTTCTTGGGCTCCATTATCTGTTTTAAAATACTCAGCATCCTGGGTCCCGGAATCCTCCTTAGGTTGTCCTGTTGTATCAATGATATAGCCTCAGGGCAATTCCATGATTTCAGTCATACCCTGCTGCTGGGCGCTCAGGTTGCAGTCAGTCTCGGCAGTTCCCTTAGAACCCCAGGCTGGCTGTTCAGCCTGGAGTACTCAGCTGCTTGTCAGTCACCAACACCATTCTGCTCTCAGCCTCTGAAAGCAGTCTGGTCTCCAAGGTCTCTGTTGCTCCATGTTCATCTTTCCCAAATCACTGACTGGGCTCTCTCTGCCATTCGCCTTTCTCAGGGTGTAGTTTATCAAAGGCTGCAGAATCTTGCTGTTCACCTTTCCTGCTTTCCAAACTACTGCTTGCCATTAGCCTCTCTCATGGGTTAGCATGTTCATTTTTCACCGTTGCTTTCTTCCTGTAAAAAGCTTGTAGACCCTCATGTATCTGCCACATGCATGGCGTTGATGCCTTGAGGGTCTGAGCTTCCGAAACCCTCTGGCTGCTGGCACTTGCACTGGCTCTTGGCATCTACTGCTAGAGAATCTAAGACACTTCATGGGTCTCAGCCGTGGACACCTAGTTGTTATTTTCTGAAGGTGACAGTCTCTGAGGCTGCTTCTTGTTGTTATTGGTAGTTTCTGTAACTGCCATGAATATTGTTTCCCGGGTTGGAAAAACCTACTCTTCATATCTTTAGATCTAAAGCCTATATATTTTAAATCCACATTTTTCTAACTAAATCTATGACCTATTTAAACCTACATTCTATAGGACTATTTTATAAACCTTACCCAAGTCTCATTCAAGCTTACATAATAAACTTACATTCTATAGGACGACTCTACAGCCCCTAAGTCCTACTCAACCCTTTACATTTCTTATTTAAACTTATATTCTATAGGTCTACATTATAAACCTTATCAAAATCTTACTTACATTCTATAGAACTACCTTAGTAAATATACTTCTTATCTTATTTAAACTTATATTTACAACTAATATGGCCATTTATTGCTACATGTCTTAAAGAAATTCTATAGATCTATTCAAACACCTAAAGATTTCTTAATACCCAGAAGAGATTTAGAAAATATATCTAGGAGAGATTTCTTAACTATTATCACTTTACATATAACAGAACTAACAACACTAAAGCAAACATCTATAAGATATTTCTTAACACCTAGAAAAGATTTTTTAGCTAAATTTTTTAACAAGACCAGAAGTACTTGAATCATTTTTAAAGTTGGAGTTTATAGTCATTCTGCAAAGTCTTTTCTTTGTATAAGGTAGTGAAAGGACATCTTAACTAAGTAGTGATGAGAATGAAAATGATATAGTAAAAATGAAAACTAGACCATCAACTCCTTCATACCCTGACCTATAAACAGTTACAAGTCAACTTTGCAACTAAATTAATTAAAAATGCATCAACAGAATCACTTTTTTCTCTTTGCTGCTGGAAATGGAAGCTACCACTGCTTTGTACATGCTAGTCAAAGGCTTCACAGATAAATCATATCCCAAGCCCCTACTTTCTCTTTTATTTCCC
Organism: Peromyscus leucopus; assembly: GCF_004664715.2. Lineage (NCBI taxonomy): Eukaryota > Metazoa > Chordata > Mammalia > Rodentia > Cricetidae > Peromyscus > Peromyscus leucopus. The sequence goes on from NC_051083.1 coordinate 51,450,184, forward strand.
ACTATCAACTGTTCACACATTGTTTTCATTTCCTCATTTTAAAACAGTTGATCTGGGTTTAAAACACAGCTCAGTGGTAGATGCTCATCTAGCATATACAACGACTTGACTTCAGTCCCCAATGCAACAAATAAAAAAAAATGAAAAATGACATTGGCCTATGTGAGGTATGTAAGGTGCTCTGGTTTGAGGCCAGTTCCTCCATGGCTATAGGTAATTTCACTCCTTGCCTTTTCCAAAATGTTGCCTTACTCTTTTTCATGACCTGATTCCATGTATATCTACAAACAATTTAATCAGTAGCTACACTGCCAGATACTGCTCAACTAAGTCGTTTGAGGAATGTTTAAGTTTGCAAAATATTCATAAGTAATTAGGACATAAATAAGTAATTAGTACATTAATAAGGGCAACCTATATTTTACAACTACTGTTCCTCAAAGTAGCCTTATAACTGTCAGGATATCCAAACTGTAACCTGTGTTCATTCAGAATATACTATGACAAAGAAAAGATGTAGGCAATGGCCCTTTGTACAACAAAAAAAAATCCTCCTTTTATTTTCTCCAGTCAACACTTGACTCTACCTCAATAAAGACTAGATGAAAATCTCTTATCCAGAGAACATAAATTCTGTGAGATAATGTTTTTGTACACTGTTTTAATAAAATGCTGATTGGCCAGTAGCCAGGCAGGAAGTATAGGTGGGATAAGCAGACAAGGAGAAATCTGGGAAGAGGAAGGCTGAGTCAGGAGACGCCAGCCTGCTGGCTGTCCAGGGAACAGCATGTAATGGCAACAGGTAAGGCCACAGAACATGTGGTGACATACAAATTAACAGCAATGGGCTGAGTTTAAGTGTAAGAGCTAGTCAGTGGTGGGCCTGAGCTAATGGATGAGAAGTTTTAATTCCTATAAGGCTCTGTGTGTTTACTTGGGTCCAAGCAGATGCAGACTACGGGGCCTTAGGAGCCAGGCAGGACCAGGAAAACTTTTGGCTACACATAAGAGGATCTAGAGTCATTGGTCTAACACTTATAAGCTTTCTTGTGGAATTGTTGAGCTATTTTAGGAGGGAAATCATGGAAGAATATTAGATATTTAGTTCATAAAATATGAGAGTAACAGTAAGTTCACATTTCTGAACCTACAATAGGAAATACACATAAAACCACTGAAAGATAACACAAAAAGAGAAACAGTATTTTGAACATTCAGTATGTCATAGGTACTTTGCCCACTGTGATCTTACAAGAAATTTCCTTTGAATATGAGCATGTTGTACCACAATTATAACTCTAGTACTTGAGAATCTGATGCAGGAAGGTAATCATGATTTTTGGGCTAGCCTGAACTGTGTAATGAGTTCCAGGCCACACTGGGCTATAAATTGATACTATGCCTGAAAACAAGAGCAACAGCAAGAGAAAGCTCTTTTGAATTTAAAAACATCTCTCTAAGTCAAATTGTCTTAACCTAAGACAGAGTTTCCACTTATGGCAAGACAATTCTTTGGGGTTTAATTGAATGGTACCATTTTGTACATTATAGGTTGTTTATTTTCAACCATTTTTTATGATGTTGAATAAAAGATTTATAAAACTACCATAAATCTATCTCAATAGGGTTTTGGAAATTCCTTTGCACAGTTTCATGAAATTCATTAGGGAGTCATGATGAGCTGCATGGTTTTTCAATGATTGTACATATTCAATTGATATTCAGTGTATTTAAAGTAGTAAACTCAATTATTTGTCTCCCTTTGTAAAAAAAAATATACTAGTACTTAACATTACCAAGCTATGATATTATAATCTTGGAAACATATTCTTCCATTTACATTGGTTAAATGGAAAAATGATATTTGTCATCAAAAATATAAAAGGTTAGGTTTGTACTTTCTAATAATCCTTTATTTTCATGTAACACTAAAATAACCAAAGTTATGTGCATCATTTATATAATGGAGTTGATTACCAAAATGTTATTCTGGAAGGAGAAATAAACATAGCAATGCCCAGCCATTTCTTGTAGGAATTTATGTAGTCTGTTGCTCAGTATTTAGTATGTCTCCCCTACTTCCTTTTAGTACCAGGGCACAATTACTGCTGTTTACTTCTGGGACAACATTATTTACAGGCTGAACTTCTATCAAGAGGGGCTCCTTTCTCTGTCAGCAATAGCTTAATAAAATAGCCTTTCACCTTTTGAGACAGGCCTGTATATTCTTTCTGTCCAAATGGAAATGCTATAGGTCATTTTCTTCTAATTGCTTGTGGAAAAGGATTGATAAGCCACCACACAATTTTACTTGATTGGCAGCTACTTCTCAGGAGTCCCAGCCTAAACCAGCAATTTCAGAATAAAATTTAGATGTCTTTTCAGAGACTGGTGATAAAAATTAGCTTTAGTCTGGATTGTAAGAGGAAAAAAATTAAAAGAAGAAACCTTTATTGCAATCATTTACAATTGGATGTGATGCTATTGATTAATTATCCTATGAGTTATTTTGGTAAGTTGGTTTAGTTTCCCATTGTCAAAAAGCAAGAAACATACAAGAAAAAACTTGAGTTGAAATTATTTTAATTTTGCTATTAACTTATTTATTGTACTTGTTTGTGTATGTGCTTAAGTGAATGTATGTGTGCCATGTGCATGCAGAAACCCACAGAGGCCAGAAAAGGGCATCAGATCCACTGGAACTAGAGTACAGGCAGTTGTGAGCCACCATGTTGGGACTGAGAATCAAACCTGGGTCCTCTAGAAGAGCAATAAGTGCTTTTAACTGATGAGACATCTGCCTAAAATAGATATATACATATGTTTAAAATTATTGTAGTACACTTTAAGAAATAGCTAAGGTTGATAAGTAAATGTTCCCAAACATTTTATCTGACAGAAATGTTTCTGTTCTTCTCAGTACTATTTTTCACTATTTCACCCAGCATTATACAATGCCAACAGTGTTCCTGATAATTGAAATATCTTATGTAAAATCAGTTTGAATTGCTTCTTTTAAGGCACATTCTAAAGTTGTGGAACTAGATCATTCTTTTCTTTAAAGAAGGTCAAAATCCTGCGAGGCAGTGCTGGCACACGCCTTTAATCCCAGCACTCGGGAGGCAGAGCCAGGAGGATCTCTGTGAATTCGAGGCCAGCCTGGGCTACCAAGTGAGTTCCAGGAAAGGTACAAAGCTACACAGAGAAACCCTGTCTTGGAAAACCAAAAAAAAGTCAAAATCCTTTTAAGTATTTTCATGAGTTATGTCAGAATTTTTAGACAAAGCAAGTGAAATTATCATTTGTACACATCAGCAGTCCTCAAACACATCCATCCACTTATAAATATGGAGGTTTGGGTCTAGAGAGATAGCTCAATGTTAATGGGACTTGTTCTTGCAGAGGACCTGGGATCTGTTCCCAGCACCCACATGGTGGATCACCTCCATCTGTAACTCCAGTTCTAGGAAAGCCAATGCCCTTTTCTGACTTCCTCGGGCATCAGGCACACACATTCTCCACAGACATACATTCAGGAAAAACACACATACATACAAAATAAAAATACATTTAAAAAAGAAAAAGTTTTTTAAAATCTATATATACACTAATTAAACATGGAGATGTGACATTGTTTCACATGCTTATATTTTAAATAGTTGACTTAATAGAAAGTTATTAACTTCTCATATGTATCTCAGTTCTGTTAACCATATTCTCTTTCTAAATTTTCTGGGCAGTTTGTGGAATGTTTGTCAGGGAATGAGATGGGAAGAAGGCAAAATGATATCTTTTGATGAAAATACTGTGGCTTAAACATCCCTTGGGAGAGTTTTGAAGATGTTCTTTGGATCCTAGGCCAACCTTCTAGACTCCATACTTCACACTGAAAATCATTTTCCATAGAATGTCAGTATGTTTTATTTTTATATTTGAAACTAGTAAAATATTCTCTTTGTGGATTGAATGAGAAATGTAAGTCTGATCTCAGCTTGAGAATCACTTTTTAATCCAGTTATTTCACTTTGCTTTCTGTAGAAAAGTTTGCTATATGAGTGTACAGCATAATAAATACATTAATTTGTGAAAGTTTTATATAGATATAGTCATCATCCATAACTTTACTAATTTTTCCAATAGAATATTGCTTGTCATTTCTTTAAATTTTTCTTTGTTTTACATGTATGGGGAGGGGTTGTACATATGAGTACAGAGCACATGGAAGCCAGAAAGATAAGATACCCTATATCTGGAGATTCTGGAAGTTGTTTGTCATTCAGTTGGGGTGCTTGGAACTGAACTTAGGTCCTCTAGCACTGTTCTCAATCACTGAGTCGTCTCCCTAACACTAACTTCTTATTCTAGCATTCCTTGGAATTTCTGAATTACTGCTAATTATTAAAGATTTCTATAACCTAAACACACATAAAAATTATTTCAGTGGTTAACATACATCATTTATATAAATTTCATACCTAAGGCACAAGATCCCTGATCCTGTGTTTATCAGATATAGGTTATAGTCACATGTGCCTCAGTACACACACACACACACACACACACACACACACACAGAGAGAGAGAGAGAGAGAGAGAGAGAGAGACAGAGACAGAGACAGAGAGAGACAGAGAGACGGAGAGATGGAGAGATGGATAGGCACACAGACACAGACACATACACACACACACACACACACACACACTTGGATTCTACAGTCATGAAGAGCCTTCTTTTAGTAAGAAAATGAATTGGAATCATATGCAGACTTAGTTGGAACTGGACTCAGCTGTCATAGAGAAAAGGAAGCCCTACAAAGACAATATTGGTGTTCTTCAGGGTGGGAAGACAAACAAAGAAAAATATGTGTGGAAAACATTTTTATTCATAGAAAATAGAATATGTTTTGATTTGCTTTGAGGTATTACAAATTGAACCTAGTATCTTGTGCATATTAGGCAATTGTCATACTACTGAGCTATATCTTGAGTTTGGAGTATTTTATTTGATTATATTTCATCAACTGTCTTGCCTTTCTCTTCCCTTATTTAGTAGAGCTAGCTAGTTGATAAATAATAATTATGCAAACTATCCCTTATCCTTGTAACACTACATTTTCAGAACCATCTTTTATATTTTGTAAATGAAGCTGAGACACAAAAAGGCATAATTCTGCTTGGATAATAAGTAATTGGTTTGGTGTTAAATCATCGTAGGCACACATCCTGCTCCAACCCCAATTCCAATCAAAGTCTGTTTTCTGTTACTTACAAAAGCTAGATGAATAAAAGCTGTTTTAGCATATAAAATATATAAAGCTAACTTTTTGTTCTCATGAACTTAGTGATAACAAGAGAACATTTTTAGCTCTTACAGAAAATGAACAGGTTTTATAAAGATTTCCTTACAAGTACTTGAATATTAAGTTTCATTTTGCAAAAATAAGCATATATGAAATGACAACTGAACACTTTATTTCACTTGGGTATTTTTTGATGTTTTAAATATTTCTGTGATTTTAGTGTACTCATTTTCACAGGGGAATTTCTTCACTTCATTCTTCCCTTTCAGAAAAAGTCAGTGCTAATTTTATACACACAGACATCCTATTGTTCTGGAAAAAAACTTACAAGAATAATTACTTTGCCCTGGTGACAAATTGTTTAGCCTAAATAACAGTGCCATCTGCTGAAAAGTACTAGTGAATCCCAGGGAAGATTTTATTGTAGGGGACTAATTTTGGTTGGATGCACAGGAGCTGATGATTAAAATAAGCAAACAAAAAGACCTCAGAGGAGGTAACGTTAAAGTTGAAACCTAGAGAGACAGAGCCTCAGAGTACAGAAAAATCAGAAAAATAAGGAGGAATCTTACAAGACAAAAGTCTATATATTATAGACTACAAGCATTTTAAAAACTTGAAAAAACTCAAAAACAATAAATAGATTGCAAATGAAATATCCTTCTGCTAGAAGATTTGACTAAAGGGTATTGTTTAATTAAAATACTAACTGGTCAACAGGAATAGGTTCTTATAATTCTTAAGCCTTAAAATGCTCTAATGAAGGATTAGTGCTAGATGCCATCATTTAGAAATTAGAAGTAGGAAAAAAACCTTGTTGGCATTTTACTGATGTGTTTGATGTTTGTTGAAGGTGTATCAGAAAGGACAATCTATTTACACAATGATGTCTTTAAAATGAGCTTCTTAAATATTATGTTGTTACCTTATATAACATTTCTAATTTCTGTCTGTCTCTCTTCTAATCATATCCTAGTGATAGTGCTGCAGTTATTTATGGTGTACTGAGTATGAATAGATCCTATGATCATAATAAAAGTTTTGCTTTAGAATGCTATTGAGTAAAATGAAGCAATGTGGAACCCCTTTTATTGCTATCAACAAGAAATTCTTGAGTTTATTTTGGCCTGTCTCATATGAATGGATTTAGCATTGTCCACTGATATGAAAACAGACCCAATTGTGTGTGTGTGTGTGTGTGTGTGTGTGTGTGTGTGTGTGTGTACACATATGTGTGTATATACTAGGTAAATTCAGCCAATATACAGTTAATGATATTTTTGTTAATATAGTTGTGTGTTCACTTGTACTGGTTTTCATCTTCTCTCTCTTATACCATTTCAACTTGGGAAGCTTTGAATTTCTACAGTTGCTACCTATGCATTAATACCTTCTTTTTAAATTTTTTTATTCATTTTACATACCAACCACAGTTCCTCCTCCTATCCCTCCTCCCACTACCCCCACCCCCCACTCACTTCTCCAAAAGGGTAAGGCCGCCCATGGGGAGTCACAAAAGCCTAGTACATTCAGTTGAGGCAGGACCAAGTTCCTCCCCCTCCTCTCTGCATCAAGGTTGAGCAAAGCATCCTAACATAGGGAATTGGCTCCAAAAAGCCAGCTCATATACCAAGGAAAGATTCTGATCCCACTGCCAGGGTCCCCCCTCAAACATAAGAAGGCACACAACTGTCTCCCACATGCAGAGGGCTGAGTTTGGTACCATGCAGGTTCCTCAGCTGTCGGTCTAGAGTTTGAGAGTTCCTATGAGCTTGGTACAGTTGTCTCTATAGATTTCCTTATCATGATCTTGATCCGACTTGTTCATATAATCCTTCCTCTCTCTCTCTCTTCGACTGAACTCTTGGAGCTCAGCCTGGTGCTTAGCTGTGGATCTCTGCATCTGCTTCCATCAGTTACTGAGTGAAGGTTCTATGATGACTGTTAGGGTATTCACTAATCTGTTTTATAGGGCAAGGCCAGTTCAGGCACCCTCTCCACTATTGTTAGTAGTCTTAGCTGGGGTCATCCTCGTGAATTGCTGGGAATTTCTCTAGCACCGGGTTTCTCTCTAACCCCATAATGTCTCCCTCTATCAAGGCATTGTAGCATGAATATTAAAAGTTCTTATTAATAAAAACAAATACCTGGAGCCAGGTATTGGGATGAATGCTGGAAGATCAGAGAAGCAGAACAAGCCACAGCTTCCTCACATCGCAAATTCCTCAGCTGATCCTGTTTCCTCAAACTGAAAGCCCCTGTGTCCTCATCCAAATGGATCTCAGCTGAACTGCTACTCAAAAGCCTAAAACCCTAACCACCCTAGTTCCTGGTCCTCACACCTTATATACCTTTCTGCCATCACTTCCTAGGATTAAAGGCATGAGTCACCAATTCTGGCTGTTTCCAGTGTGGCCCTGAACTCACAGAGATCCGGATGGATCTCTGCCTCCCAAGTGATAGGATTAAAGGTGTGTGTGCCACCATTTTCTGGCCTCTGTATCTAGTGGCTGTTCTGTTTTCTGACTCCAGATAAGTTTATTAGGGTGAACAATATTTTGGGGAACACAATAACACCACAAGACATCTCTTTCATTGCTCTCCCACTTCTTTCGTCCCCTCAAGCTCAACCATCACTTTCCCTCATGTTGCATTAATACCTTTTTAATGCTCTTAATAATGCTCACCAGTAGCCTTCTTAATGCTCTCTTTATTTGCCGATTGTTTATTTGCTCCAGGATATAGTCTTAGTTTTAGCTATTAATATTAATTTTCCTATGTTTTCTGTTTTTCTGAGTATCAGGTTGGAAATAAAACTTTTTTTTAAGATTTAATGTGCTGGGGCTAGACATATAGATCAGCAATTAAGAGCACTTACTGCTTATGCTGAGGACCTGGGATTGGATACCAGCACCCATATGATAAGTAACAACTACTTGTAATTCCAGTTCTAGGGCAGCTAATGCCATCTTCTGCTTTTATGGGCTCCTGCATACAGGTGGTTCACCAATACTCACACAGGTCAGTATTTATACACATAAATAAATATATCATTTAAAGACTTACATGTCCTAGATATGTTTGTGCACACCTTTAATCCCAACACTTTTGAGGCAGAGGCAGGCAGATTCCTGTGAGTTAAGGTTCCTAGATAGCCAGACTTACATAATAAGATATTGTCTCAAAAAGAAAAAGAAAAAGACATATACATAGTAAGTATACTCTATTTTTTATCTTACTTTTATCTTTATCCCTTTTTTTCAGAGCTGAGCACATCTTTGCTTTCAGAACATACAGACTAACCTATAATATTATCACCCATATTAACTCTCCTGTTGTCTTAGAAATAGACAACAATTAATTCCCACTTGCCATTCTGCATGTCAGTATCTCCACAGTCAGTTGAGTTTTGAAAGTGCTTTATGTATATTCTACTGAGAAAACTGACTGCAAATGCATTGCAGAATTATTTAACATTCCAAACATTGTCTACGGACCTAGCTTCAATTTTTATTGGCTCAATATAAAATCCTGATCTCATCTTTTCTTCTTTTATAGTATAACAAATAATCATCTATACTGTCTTTTGACATTATTGCTATACAATCTGATAATGATTTATCCCCTTAGATATGCCTTAGAATTTCATTCCAAATTCATTTTTTGTTTTAGTTCAGAAGTTCTATAACATATATCTCAGTGTTGACAGCTTTTGTTGACTTTTTTCCTCCAAGAACATACTTTCAACATATTTAGGAGTTAATTTTGTAATGTTTCCTACAAAATAATTTTGAAATTCACTTGGAAATGTGAGACTTTAATACTATTTTTCACTATGTATACCCTATTTCCTTCATTTTAAATTTTTTATATTCTTTAGCTTGCAATAAGTGTTAATACTCATGGGATCAGTGTGATCTTTCCACAAAAGTTCCATCATGTGTTCTTACTCCTTTGATACACCCTCTCCCCTACCACTGGCAAATACACCCTTCCCAGGCTCTATTAACCATTATTCTATGTATGGATCAACTTTTTTTGGCTTCCACATATAAGGAAGAACTTGTAGTATTTATCTTTCTGTGTCTAATATTTTATTTAACATAATACTCTAAAATTCCATCTATTTTACTGAAAAAAAATAATAGCATAAGTACCTTCATGGCATGAATTCCTTCTCTCTTCTTATTTTCTCTTATTTTTGTCTTCTTTGAGAAAGTCTCACTATATAATACTGACTGGTCTGGAACTTGCAATATAAACCAGGCATGCCTCATACTTAAAGACCTATTTGCCTCTGCCTTCCAACTATAGAAATTAAAAGCATGTGCCACCATACTTGGACAAGATGTCCTTCTTTATGGTTAAGCAATGCTTTCTGTATATACATATATTTTTTTTATCTGTTCACTGTCATCAAAGTTGATCCCATTTCTTAGTTGGGAAGAGTGCTGCATCAAACATGGATATGTTGGTGTCTATTTAGTAGTTGGCTTAATTTCCTCTGTCTCAGTGCTGGATGATGGATCAATCATATAAAAGATCTATTTTCACTTTTATTAGGCATTTCTGTTTTGTTCTCAAAAATTAATAAATTTTACATTCCCAACACCAGTGTAGAAAAATAACTCACTTTCTATCACATCTTTATGAAGGTTTGTATATTTTTAATGTTTGGCAAATATTTATAATAGATATTCTGGGTGATAAAATGGATATAGCCCAGTGTTAGAGCATTTGCTTGGGACCCTTGTTTTGTTTCCAGCACTGAAAATATAAAAGAGCATTCTGAAAAGACAGTGTAGGATCTCCCTGTCATTTTGATTTACAGTTTCCCCAATAGCTCATAAAATAAAGAATATTTTCATATGTTGAACATTTTCAAAATCTATTTTTGAATTGTTGATTCAGATTTTCTGCCCATTTTCCAGCTGACTTACTTGTTTTATGGATTAGTTCTTTGTTAAATGAATTCTTTCTCACATTTTGTCAGTTGTCTCTCTGTTGATTATTTCCCTTGTTATTCAGAGCTCCTAACTTTGTTTCTGTTTCTGCTTTTTTCTTTTTGCAATTCTTCCTTCTAGAACACCTCCATGTCAAATAGTAATATACCTAGTAGATGTTACGTAATATTTTCTACCATTAACTTAATTACTTTCCGATTGAAATATAAGTGGCTTTGCAAACATTTTGTTTGGATGCGTGCATTTTTATTAAGACTTAATGACAAAAGAATATAACTCCATTCTTGTTTTCTTTTCAAAATATAATTCTGTATTATATTTTGGCCCAAATCAAGTTTTGTAGTTTTTTGTTTGTTTCTTTGTTTCTTTGTCTTGTTTTTCCCTGGAAATAAAATGCATTTCCTGTAAATGATTTTGGATAATTTTTCTTAATTCATGGGGCTAAAGTTACTTTTCCCCCATTCTTTTCATGAGATAACAATGAGTATTTGTCTTAGTTAGGTTTCTATTGCTGTGATAAAACACCAAAACCAAAGCAACTTGGGGTGGAAAGAGTTTACTTCATCTTACAGCAGGTAGTCCATTATCCAGGCAAGTCAAGGGAAGAACTCAAGACAGGAACCTGGAGGCAGGAGCTGATGCAGAGGCCATGGAGGGGTACTGCTTACTGACTTGCTCCCATGGCTTCCTTAGCTGGCTTTCCTATAGAATAGGCCCATATGCCCAACAGTGGCATGGGCCACAGTGAGTTGGGCCCTCCCACATCAATCATTAATTAATAAAATGCCCCCATAGGCTTGGTTACAGACCAAGCTGATGGAGGAATTTTCTCAATTAATACTTCCTTTCCTCAGATATGTTTAGGTTTGTGTCAAGTTGGTTCTTTTTTTTTTTTTTTTAAAGATTTATTTATTTATTATGTATACAGTGTTCTGCCTGCATGTGTCCCTACAGGCCAGAAGAGGGCACCAGATCTCATTATAGATGGTTGTAAGCCTCCATGTGGTTGCTGGGAATTGAACTCAGGACCTCTGGAAGACCAGTCAGTGCTCTTAACCACTGAGCCATCTCTCCAGCCCCAGTCAAGTTGGTTCTTATAGCAACTTCTTATATTCTAAGATCTGCTCCTCTGTTCCATCACTATAATTTATTTAAACCTTCCTTTACTTTCCCATCTTTTATTCTTCTTTATTTGTATTATACTACCAGAAATTTCTCTGCAACTATATGTTATTTATGCAAGGATTTTTGTTTTTTTTTTCATTTAAGCAATTTGCAACCCAACCACCTTCATTTTTTAAACATCAGTTATTTTGTACTCAATCATAAAATTGTGGATTGAGAAATAATAATAGGTACCAAAAAGATATAATCTTATTTCCTATTTCCTTATAATGCCAATAAAATAAAAAATTTAGATACCACCTTAAAATTAAAATAAACTTGTATGATACTTTATATTAAATTTAGAAAACCCTTTAAGTCAGCCTTAGGGATCCAAGGTATATTTAATATTTTAAATATTATATTATGATATTATAAAGAGACCTTATAAATAATCTCAGTTAATACATATTTCCCTTTATCATAATCGTATGTATTCCTTTGTTATAAGTAGAGAGATCATAATATTACTTTATCATCACATTCAGAAAGAATGTATTTTCTCATACATAAATGTGACTATAATGTATGCTTCCTTGTAGAAGATATACTATGAATTATGAAATTTTAAGTAGTTTTTATTCAAGAAATGTACTTCTTGGACTTATCAATTAATAGTACCACAGCTAGGTTTTTCATCTCTTCTGGACTCTCTGAAATATCTCATACTTTCCTTTGTAACTCTCAGGCATAGCTACTCTCTTATTTCTAAGAGAAGAGAGGCAACACGAACAATTATGATTTCAAAAGAAATGATTAAGTACATTTTCTTAACTCAACCAATGCAGATACAGTCTATAAAGTAAGCACACTAGCCTCCTAAGTTCTTTCAGCAATACTGAGACTAACACATGGAGTGAAACATATTAAAAACATATTAAAAAGAAGAGCAAAACTGATGGAATAATAAAAATACTACTGGCGCTTTATAAAATGTTATCATTTTATCACAAAGTATTATTTTTTGATCTATTAACAAAATCCACTTTTTTCTTCCAAGGAGTGTTGAGAATATGTGAAATTTCAGCTCAACCATAGGTATAAAGTAATGAATGTGTATTCTGCTGTCATTTTCCTTTCTAGAGTTTCTACACTTGCCTTGTATAGCCCCCATCCAGAGAATTATCTGTTTATTTATTGTTTACCTTAAATGAGCAATTATTCTGTATAATATTTTAAATTAGAACCTCTGTGTAATGATTTCTTAAGATATACTACCAAAGTCAGTATGAAATATTCAACAGTTGACTTTTGATCTGTAATGTGGGATATCTAAATTAACAGGATGATGCAAGGAAGAACAGCAGTGACATCAGTAGTATTTGCCTTTCTTAATATGGTTTCCAGAAAGAGTGGGAAATAGTATCATTGTCTTGAGATGCAGTGCACTTAATGAACTATGTGCTCTCAGTTAGACCGTGAACATTCAGGAGAAGAGGCATATTACAAGAAACAGATTGGAAGGGTGTTTGCAGTTAACAAATGTATGAGAGTCATATAGTAGTAGAGTATACCAAAATTTACAGGGTGGGGATCTTGGCAATGAAAAAGTAACTATGAGTATTGCATTTGTAATAGTTACTGATGTATAGAAAAATTACAAAATTTGGGGGTAAGGTTTCCGGGCCTCCCTGGTAATTTTGATGCTAATGTTCTGAACAATTTCTTGGAGGTGGATGGGAGTTAGTTTTGCAGAAAAAAGGAGATTCCACTTTAAAGTATATGAAATAAGAAACGAGGAAAAAGCCATAATCAGAGATAGTCTCGCTATCCTCACTTATTCTTGAAGCAATAGAATAGGAATGATGTTCCTTAATTTAAATTGTGTGGGTTTCCACAGTGTGTTGGACTTTAAGACTCAGTTTTTGTTTCTAAATTTTTTATGGAAAAATATTTTATGGTTTGTAACTTGACATTAAGTAATTTTAATGAAATATATTTGATAAACAATCTTTTTTAAATTAATTAATTTTTTTGCATGAGTGTTTTGTCTGCATGTATGTCTATGTACCACATGCACACAATGCAACAGAAGCCAGAAAAGGCTGTTGGATACTCTGGAACTGGAGTTACAGATGGTTGTAAGCCACCATGTGGGTGCTTGAGATTGAACCCAGGCTTTCTGCAAGAGGAACAAGTGCCCTTAATCACCGAGCAATCTCTCCAGCCTCTTAACACATAATCATGCCTATCAAGCAGTAGCTTTTAGATATTATTTCAACTATTTAAAATTATTTTAATAACTAGAATTTAGTGAAGTTTTTGTTACTAAATTATTTATTCCTAATTAGCATGTCTTTGTAAAAACAAATCAGTATAGTTTCTGATATGAATACAGTGTTGAAAATGTATATTTATGGAATTTTTGCTTGTGTACATGTCAGGGTGCATTGTAAAAGCTGTTGAAAAAGCATATTATGGAAATGTAAGCAGTAGCGTTTATTATTTCAACCATGATTTTAAATTCCATTGATGTTCAATGAATGAATTGCCAAGATGAAAACAAGCAGCCTATATAGTCTAGAAGCCACATCTAGTCGTAATATACCTTTCAAAACCCAGTATTTTTTTACTGAATTTTCTTATTCAGCACATTTGATTACATTGACTCTATGGGTTTGCTTTGATCTACAGGGAATTGTAGATATGAATTTTTTCCATCTTAATAATTCGATCTAAGAAGTGAAGCTTCCCAAGTGTTGAGAACTAAAAATAGCCTAGTTATTAATTTAGAAACCCCCTGCAGTATACAGTGATAGGCTTTGAACATGTGCTTCAAAAATCTGTACTTCTTTCTCCATTCCCCTTCTTTCCTCTCCCTTCCTCTTTGGACCTGTGACTTTCTCTTTGGTCTGACCAACCATGTATTACTGATAATTTAGACAATGACAAGTGGTTGTGTCAACTGAGTATGAACAGAAATATTGTGCTGCCTCATGATTTTAAAATATTAGCCTTCAAGCTGGGCAGTGGTGGTGCATGCTTTTAATCCCAGCACTTGGGAGGCAGAGCCAGGTGGATCTCTATGAGTTCGAGGCCAGCCTGGTCTACAGAGTGAGATCCAGGCCAGGCACCAAAACTATATAGAGAAACCCTGTCTTGAAAAACCAAAAAAAAAAAAAAAAATTAGCTTTCAAAAATGCAGGAAAAATGTACTCACTCATTGGTGGATTCTAGATATAAAATGAACAATCAGACCACAACCCATAGAACCATAGAGGCTATATATATAGCATGGAGGTCCCTAGGACGACTGTGGCTTATAATAAATTTCAGTTTTACTCAATTATTGAAAAAAAATAGCCAAATGAATGGAAACACATGAACTATGAACCAAAGGCTGAGGGGCTCCCAGCTGGATCAGGCCCTCTGAATAGGTGAGAGAGCTGATTGGCTTGATCAGTTTGGGAGGCATCTAGGCAGTGGGACCAAGTCCTGTGCTCATTGCATGAATTGGCTGTTTGAAACCAGGAACTTATGCAGGGACACTTGGCTTAGTCTGGGAGGAAGGACTGGACCTCCCTGGACTGAGTCTACCAGGTTGATCTCATCCTCAGGATTTGCCCTGGAGGAGGTGAGAATGGGGGTTGGGCTAGGGGGAAGGGGAGGGGGCGGGAGGGGAGAGAACAAGGGAATCCGTGGCTGATATGTAGAACTGAATGGTATTGTAAAATAAAAAATATATATCACAAAAAAAAATATGTGTGATGACAACAGGAAAAAAAAATGCAGGAAAACTTTTGCAAATCTTTTTATTTTCCTTTACAAAGCTAGCATTTGTCATAATTGTAGCCGTGGTTGTTTGCTTTTAGAATCCTAGGATGTAATGAATTTCTTGATTTAAATGGGTCCTAATATTTTTACCAATAGAAAGTGAAACTGACAACTGGATGCTTTCGATGAATATTATAAATCTAAACATAAGATGTAATGTATGATCATAGTTCATAATGATCATTCTTGCCATAAAGAAGACATAGTATGTTTCCCTGTTATTGTTCTTTTCATACTGCTTAGAATCTGTGAACTTACATCCTCAATGTAGATTCTTGCACTCACCCATTTGAGCATGTGTTCCTATTGTTCTCAAACTAGAGCAACAAATGAGTGCTCAAAGACTACAAGTAATATGCTTGAAGTTTCAGACACAACTTGAGATGGGAACTTGATTTCTTATTTCTATTAGAAATGGTATGCTACAGGTGATAATTTAAAAATGATCTACTTGTTTCTCCTTTAATGATTTTATGTTAAGCCATAATTAATGACTTGAGCCCATAATAAGTTATAATATTAGACTTGTCCCTTAAATACCTTTTGTTCTTTTTTTAAGTTCACATTTGCATCAACAACATTTAATCATTCAACAAAGAGCTCTGTACATGTTCCTTTCTCAGATATTCCCTTGAAATTCTGCATTGTACATTTTTATAAAATAAAAATGATATTATATAGCTCTATTTTATATGATCAATTAGTTGTTCTTTAAATAGTATTTAAACCTGGGATTACTTTAAAATATATTTATTTAGAAGCTAATGTCTTCAACATATCTTTCACAATTTTTTTATTCTGAACTTGGGAAAAAACAAAAGGAGGCCATATGCCATGAACTGAGTATTTAAAAGATGCAGATAAAGCCATAAAATAGAGGAAATGTGATTTATATTTCTATTTTGGTGTTCCAATTTATTGAAAAATATTTACAAAGTAATGTTTTATAAGGCTTAAGTGAGCAAATTTTATTAGAGGGATATTACTATTTTACACAAGTCTCAAACTTCTGATAATGGGTAGAGAGTTCTAGAGCCATCCTTATTCTGTTATTATGTAATAGGGCTCTATTCTTATGCATTTTCAGTAATTATTTAGTGTGTCATAAAGTAATTTTACATAATCCATGTTGAATAAAATGTTAATAAATTTGTGTTAGCCATCAAGCTGAGAGCTCATATCTTTGATGGCAAGCATGAAGCAGAGAGATTACATTGGGAATGGTGAAATGCTTTTACATCTTGAAGCTCTCATCCAGGGACACACTTTCTTCAATAAAATCACACAACTCCGAAGCCAAACAGTGACACCAACTGAGGACCAAACATTCAAATATCTGAGATTATAGTAGACATTTCTCATTCAAGCCATCACACGAAAGAAAATTTAAAAAGCAATTATATTCCATCTACATAATTTAAAAATACATTCATCAAAATAGAAATTGAGTAAAAAACACAATTTGATTTTATCTAGTTTTTCCTCCAAAATATGAATCCCCATTGAAAATTAAATAACACAGTAAAATACATTATAAATTATTATAAGCATGTTACATCAAAATTATTATTTTCTCTTTTGCACTACTTGAGATCAAACTCAGGTTCATGACTGCATAAGGCAAAAGCTCTTACCACTGAGTTATATACCTAGAGTTTAAAAGAGTCAGTTAATATTGAGTAGGTACTATGCACCCTGATGACTACAGCTTGAAAAGAGGTAACACATAACTTCTGGTACTGTTAACTGGGCCAACAGGCCATGGCTGGCTAAATCATAGGCTCAATGGGAGAAACTAATATCATTCTACTAAATATACCTAGTAAGAAATTGCTCCCTAAATTCTTATCTTTAAACTCACAGATTAGTAAATAACTTAGTGTTCATCAGATAAGCTTCGGTTTATTGTGCTCAACTTTGAATGGGAAATCTATATCACAACTTCTCCATCCAAAGCTCATGGCTTATTGAAAAAGATGGGGCAGAAACTTTGAAAGAACCTGAGGTAGTGGACCTCTGCAATGAAACATGACAGAGTCATTGCACTTATGAATTCACAGGAACTTTGGGTACAAAAGACCTGCCTGAGCTTAAGCCAGCCAAAATCCCAGCAGAAGGTGCTGATAGCTGCTGTGGGAGGGAGGAGAGTCAGTTTTCTTCAGGAATGCAACCAATAAAAGGCTACAAATATTCCAGTAGATAGCCTCATATCAATGCACATACAACCAGCACTAAAGGGATTAGGTGGCTTTAAAAAAAGCATGTGAAGTTGGGAATTAATACAGGTAGAGGATATGTGGAAGATTATACAGAGAAGGGAAATGAAGTTGGATTTGGTCACAATGCATATATATATATTCATGTGTGAAATTCTCAAACAATAAAAATTAATATTTAGCTAAATGTACTTTTACAATTATGAAGGTCAATAAACATTTTATGGATAGCTATGTTTTTTTTAGTTCTAGTGTCTAATGTGTATGTACTTATAAATGTAAAGCAAGTTGACATTAAGCCTACACAAATGAAAATTTAAGAGAGTAAATGCTATGAATAATTACAAAATATCTACTGCATGCTAAATGTTGGAAAATCCCACTCTAACTTATATGGATGCCTTGAACAGCAGGACATGACATTAAAGGCAGAAAAATAGAATATTTTGAGTTGCTATCAGGAGAATATAATTTACTGAGTACAACTTAGTTGTATTCATGCTGAGGGAATTAATCCAGTCAGTTAATTAATTGTCTTTTTTATAAATTACATGTTCTGCCATTTAATTCATTCCCCAACCAAAGAGTATTCATTTTCCAGCATGTAAGTGATCCAAATCTTAAATCTTCATGGCATTTCAATGAACTCTCTTCTTTTTTAAAGATAGTATCTACCTGAAGGGTTCTCTGGGACCTAATGTTGTTTGATGAATATATTTAGGGCATGGAAGTTCTTCTCTGCTAGCACTGAGTGTCAGATCAAGGAAATACAGGCAAGCAGATTATGACATCATCATTGTGTATGTGTGTTTGCACATGCATGTGTGTATGTATTGGTATATGCACACATATGACACGTGGGTCTTCCATGCAAAAAATCAACTAGAGGATTCTATTTCTTGAATTTAAAGCAAATACTGTACTAAAAATCATCCAACAGAAGAATATTAGTGCATTTGCCCACACTAAAATTTTATCTTTAGTTTGTTCTTATGAGGTTTTACTTGTAATCCTTTAGCTCTGAAAAAATTTCATTTTGTAAAGTCAGATATAAATCCCAACTTCCATACAAAGGCTTCTAAGTTAATACTTCACAGAATTAATCTTTATTTTTGACTTTTTAAACTATGTCTGTCTCTGTATCAGTTTAGATATAGACGGAGTTACCTTATGATCTAAAGTCTCATATAGCAAGGCTGTAAGAATTTCAACCAGTGAAACAAGTTATGTTTTCATTTTCTATGGGAATGATGTTTTAGTTATTTACAATTAAGACATCCATAGTAGAAGTAATTTAAAGAAAACTATGAAAGGAATTGTCCCTTATTATAATGGTTCATTAATGTACAAGTACACCTTTCGTTTTCTACTAGACTGGTACACCATGCAATGGAGAATAATGATATTTTATTGTTTTCAAATTTGTATGTATTACCTTTTACATAATGTTGATATCTCCCTATCTATATTTCATGGTCTCTCCGATATTCAGAAATAATTTCTATTTAGTCTAAATGCCAAACTTATGATAGCACCATAGTAGATGAAACTCACATTTTGCACTTCATTTTTTTCAAACAAAGACCTTCTGCCAGAAAGAATGTGACTGAGAAAGTGATTACTTCAGAAGGAATATTTTATAAGTATATATTCCAACAAGGCAGATTTAGGCTGCTGTTAGAAGGTCAAAGTTGGACCACAGGTTTCCTTTGGTATCTGGCTGCCAGCCCAGTCTCCAAAATCTCCTAGCATTATATTAATAACACTGTTATATCTAGAGGAAACTACACTGCATTCATCAAAACATAAAATGTTACTATGCTAACATTGTTACACCAGCAAAACTACTATGAATTTGTTCCTAACTTTTAAGGATTAATGTTATCTTCCTTCTTGTGTTTTGATTTAAATCTAGGTTATCTGAATTTATCATCTTTGTACTTATTTATGTACCAGATATTACTAGCTACATTTCTTCTCAAGCAACCTGAATAACTTGGTGATGTGGTGGTGGTGGTGGTGGTATGTGTACGTGCTTGAAAATTACCCTAATTTAATCACTGTGAATGTATTCAGAAACATCACACTCCATCTTTTAAATATGTACAAATATTATTTGTCACTTAAAAATTTTTAAACAAAAAATATACATGACTAGGAATTATCTAGGGATTAGTATTTTAACAGCTCCCTTGGTCACAGCAATGACACTATTATTTTAAAATATTGCTCACATTACTTAATGCCATTCCTGTGCCCTTCTAAAGTTTGATGGAGAGAGAATAGAGTAATCCCTAGCTAGAGAGGAACAAAGGTTACAGTTTCTAAATAGTCCACTGGGAAAGAGTTGGCTCGCATTAACAGCAGAAAACTGATGGTAAAGATGTCTTGTCACTATATGACTTGTCCTAATCTGGAAAGTGGTTGAGCAGTGCTGTGTTCATGGGACCCAGCAGATACCACTGTAAGACATTGGCTTGTCTAAACTGCTTTCTTCTATAAGCAGTACTGGAGTGCTATATTTACATAGAACCTGACCAGTATATACGCCCTGGGCAATTGCACCCCATAAAGGATAACAGGATATTAGAGACCAGGCTTGTGCAAATAAAAATAATTTTCCAATGCATTTCTTTGAGTGAGGATATCACACGATAGCCTATTGTGGCCTGAGTTTCATACACAGCATATGCTAGCTTTAACCTTACTACAGTCTCCCTGCATGAGCTTATATATTCATTAGATTAGAGGTATGTGGCTATGCCCAACTACCAATATATTTCTTAAAAAAAGAAAAAAAAACATAAATTACTCTTTTATTTCGAACACAATAGTGGTGTAATTTTATAATCCTGCATTAACTCATTTATATGAAGAAATTAAAGACTTTGAGTACATCATTGAATGACTTCAGTTACTCTAAAAGCAAACTTATGTTACAGGAGCTGGAGAGATGGCTCAAGGGTTAAGAGCAATTGATGCTCTTGCAAAGAACGCTAATTTGGTTTCCCCAAACAAATTGCAACTTATAACAGTTCATAAACTCAATACTAGGAAATCTAACACCTTCTTCTTGCATCTGTGGGCACTAGGCATTCATATGGTACATATACAAAACACTTATACACAAAATAATAAATTTGAAAAAAAAAAAAGGTGTTATAGAGTCCTATTTGTTAAAAGAATACTAGAATGTAACTACTCAATTTTTGGTCAGAAAAACAAATGGGCAAACAAACAAACAAATGAAAACAAACAAACAAAAATGCAAACAAACAAAAACTAGTTAATATCTGGGACTTCAGATTTCATCTAAGATCCAGGAAGCAGAACTAGCTTTGGGAGGATCACCAGATGTTTTGTTGTTGTTGTTGTTGTTTTTTTGTTTTTTTTCGAGACAGGGTTTTTCTGTGTAGCTTTGCGCCTTTCCTGGGACTCACTTGGTAGCCCAGGCTGGCCTCGAACTCACAGAGATCCACCTGGCTCTGCCTCCCGAGTGCTGGGATTAAAGGCGTGCGCCACCACCGCCCGGCAACCAGATGGTTTTAAGTAAATTAAAATCTCTGAATCATTGATCTAAACTCCTACAGGAGTCATAACCCAGAGATTTCAAATAGGACTGTGTAAAAGCACAATATAGTAGCCAAGTAGTGCATACATAAATATTTGTGAAGAATTTCTAATATATCTTAAATCATGAATAAAATGCCAGGCTTTAAAACTTCAATCCAACTAAAGACAGTAAGTATACTTATATTGTATCAAATTCATTATGAGTTATTGTTGTGGTATGAATGAAAATGGCCTCTGAAGGCAGTGGCACTATTAGGAGATGTGGCCTTATAGAGTAGATGTGGTCTCGTTGGAGGAAGTGTGTCTCTGTGGAGGCAGGCTTTGAGGTCTCTTATATACTCAAGCTATGGCCAATGTCTCAGACCACTTAGTGTTGCCTGCCAGTTAAGATGTAGGACTAGGACTCTCAGCTCCAGCACCATGTCTTCCTGCATGCTACCATGTACCACTATGGTGACAGTGGACTAATCTTCTGAAACTGTAAGCCACCCTATTAAATATTTTCATTTATAAGAGTTGCTTTGGTCATAGTGTCTCTTCACAACAATAGAAATCCTAACTAAGACAGCTATCAGACAGATAATATGTATTATTAAATTCTGGGTTGGATTTGATGATATAAAGACTAAATTGATTACAATTCAAACAAGTCAACATATTTGGAAATTATAAGTTAATACAAATTTCTAGAAACATAATTTTATTAGGTACCAAAATGCATAAATTGTCTATGTCTGTAGCCTAAGCAAGTCTATCATTTAGTAACTCGCACTGAAGATAAAAATAGCATTTTCTTCATCAACCCTGTAACCTTTGTCTATAGAGTGGAAAACTTAATAAAGACACCTACTTTTTGTGCTTTATTAGTTAATACAACTGAAAAATATAGCAAACTATTATCATGTAAATCCAAAAGAAAATTACGTACTCGACTATTAGCAGGGGAACAAGCTTTAAAAGGTAATTCACAAAAGGATACATTTAAGCATATGTAAAAAAGACTAGTAATTAAATGTCAATTAAAGTAAGAATTGAATATTACTTTGTCAAATATCAAATTGAAGCTTTAGAAATTAATCTTTCCTACATGCTATTGGTGCTGAAACTCTTTATCAAGCACTGATTGACCTGCATTGTTGGTAAAACCAATTATTAAAATTTTCTGGAAGATGGATTTTTTAAACCAGTCATTGAAATCCCTTTTAAAGCACTATATATTTTACCTAATTAAGTCTATTAGTAGAAATTTATGGTAATATATAATCATGGTTTGCAGATAAATGTCATTGAGTATAATTACCAAGAGTCAATTTTTAATAAACACCTTTAATAGAAAACTATGGACATATTTGTCAAATAAATTATAATGTAGTGTGTATCACCTTATAGAGTCATTAAATTGGATTTTATAAAATGTAAAATTATGCCAAAGAATAAGAAAATACTAAATAAAATAATTTAAAATGAAATCATATTAAAACACTTTATCACATTTAAAAAAGAGAAATACAATTTTGAACAAAATTGTGTTACATAGTTTAAAAACTAAAATAAAAATACACACACAGTGGGTGTTCTAGGGCAGGAGAGTGAATGGTTATTATTTTCTATTTGCTATCTTTTGAACTGATCTTTCCTTTCAGCAGTAAAGATGAGAATAGAATGATGATCACATGCTTTAGGGCACATGACAGTAGGATGAAGTTTGGACAAGTAGACTTGAAAGTGTATGTGTGCAGATTTGAAAAATGACTTACATAGAAAAGGACCGATTCATTGAGAAACACCAATGTTTTAGTCACACTAAGGTTTATACTTCAGATATGCTGTCAATTACAGTCTAAACATCTTTGAGGTCTGTACTTTCAAAATTTCAAATGTTTTACATGGTTTTCAAAGCATTATTAAGTTTTTATTAAAATAAAGCCGAAGGTACAATTCTCTAGGAAGTTAAAATTAAAAGGCAAAATTTAAGCAATTTGGAAGAGAAATTTACTTAAAATCTTGTTTCGTTTCCCACTAATCATGTAAAGATGACAGTTAACTTCCACATATAATTGCATTGGGTTTAATATCAAAATATTGCAAATTGTTGAACATTAAAGAAAAAATGTTTCCCTTGAGATGTTCCATGTTTATTCCATACTGCTGTATTCTGCCTATGAAATTCTATAAACTTCATTATATTGCTGCTATAATATTGTCTTGATCAAAAAAATAGACATCACAGGAATTTTAAATATTTTTGGTTGCAGCAAGGACTGCTATTCACCTTCTTCTCTTACACTGGAAAAACTTTTAAAGATTAATAGGTAAAAGTCAACTATATTTTATCTCTTTCCTTGTAGCTTGGCATGGCCACATTAGTTCTGAACAATGAAAGGCACAATTGGAACAATAGCAATTAATTTGATAAACTTTATTCAAACGGGATGCCCTATTTCTTCATTTGTTTGTTTCACAGTGTTTTCATCTGTAGCACAAGGTGGCCTAGAACTGTTAATACTCCTCCTGCTACCAGTGGTTGAGGGCTGAACTAGGTATTTCCAGGTTCTTGGCCTCTTATTCAAGGGCTCACACAGGTTGCAAAAATAACAGGAATACTTCATTCAGAACAAAATGATAGTATATATTTGAAAAGAATATGTGAAGGCAGGACACTTGAGTGAAAATATTCAAGTGTCTTCAAAGATTGCTTGGGACTTCCCTTTGAGGGCTTCAAGAAAATGAATTTTGTTGTTTAGGGGTTCAGCACAGGTGGTTCTTTATCTTGATCAATAGATTAAATTATATAATCTTTGCTTTTATACATGTCTCTTTTCATAATGCATCTGTTTTTAATCATAATGCATGTCCAATAGTGAATAGGCATAAGTTAGTAAGAGACTCTCCTTAAATGTTTACTTAGAGTATACAGTTTGCATTATTGTACATACATAAAACCCTGACCAGCTCAGGCCCATTGTTCATTGTTCCTACTTCATTCCAGGATGTGTTTTAATGAAAATGGAATATTATACAGATGTTGTTCAGGGGGGAATAATTATTTCCATTGTTTAAAGCAGCCATACTGTGCATCCTGATGCAGATGGGGGTCCCCAGTTGGCAGCAGGTTGCTAGGTGCATTTTTCTTAGAGGAATGTGTGTGTATGTAGTACATGAAGGTAGGGGTCTTGGGCTGCTAAGTGTATATTGTAAGAGAAGTATGGATATAGTTCCAATGCAGTGGTGTTCTACATTCTTAAGTTATTCTTTATATTGCCTTCCTTATTATCTCAGACTCCTGGAATGTATCTTTAAAAGAGGAATCCTTCCTTAAAAATGGAATCCTTCTCAACTGGAAGGCAGTCATGAAGGTTGGTATTAGAGCAGCCATCTGGCCACAATGAGAATGTTGACTATGACAAAGAAAGCACAAAAAAATGAGTTCCTCCAGTTGTTGCATAGTCTGAGACATCTGCCTGAAATATTATTTAAAAGAAAAATATAGTCTTTTGCTTAAGTCACTGTAATTTTGTATTTATTTGTCATTTTCAAATCAGGCTTAACTTTCTTGTTGTGAACTTTTGTATTCTTTCACTTCTTTTAGTTTTACTGATTGGAGGTAGAAAGCAGTAATAACCACCCTGAAGAAACTAAATTCAGCTGTTCTGCCTCTGTAAATTTATTTGTCGTTTTCCATGATAGCTTGAGCCTTGTCCTTCTATTAGAAGTTATTGCTGTAATTTTTACTCCTTCATAACTCAACCACAGCTCATCACACAATCAGACAGACCCTGTTAGAACAGAGCAATATTTGAAGTGTACCAGGTGCAATCAGCTAGTATGAGAGAGTGCTTTTTCCCCCAGTGGCCCTATTAATTATGTTACTCCCACCCATCTTAATACTGATTGATGGGAGTGGAAAAAATATAGTTAAAATTACTGTGTAGGCAAAATATTACTGAATCTGGTTGTATAGTTTACAGAGAAATTTTTGTGTAATAGTTTACTCTAAGATAAAACTGTCCATCTTGGAGGAAAGCCTATTAACGGAGGTGAAACAGTCCATCTTTCAAGGAAGATCATTAATACACAAGATGATGTAAAGGTGATAAAACATTATAACCTGCAGGGAACCTCATTAAATTCAGGAAGTAAATACCTCAAAGGCTTCAGGAAGTTCCTGAAAATGACCAGATTCACTTTGCCCCACCTTCCCCAAGCATATATAAGCAGTAGGAGTGCTGAGAGACACTTTGAGACCAACCAAGCTGCCTGGAAGGAAGAGGTAGAAGGTGAGCTATCTGAAAAAGTTCTCCAGTCTGTTAAAACACCTGCAGATTGTGCATGGGGCTCCATATTTCTATATTCCCTGACCAATGACAGGGTGGGCTTTTAGTGATGCAGCTGTCTTTGAGCTATTTCTAGTAATGCCTCACCCGTATTCCTATAAGACACTCCAACAAAAGTTAATGATTTCCCAAGTTAGACTTTTCTGGTATGCATACCTTGGTCTTCATCAGCTCCCTACCTGAGGTAAGTAAATATTCATGTTTCCCCACAGATAGTGTCACAGAACAAATGTTACCATATGTATCACCGATTTTCTGCTTAGAAAATATGTCTATCTATGAAACATTAGATTGTAAAATTGATTGAGATTTTAATTGCAATGAAAATATAGAGGAACTTTGACCTGTTTAATAATGATAATAAATGTCATATTCATATATGCATGATTTCTCTGCAGCATTCAATCTTTGTGAACTCAGTCTGAAAATGTAGTTATAACATTAGAAGGGAAGGAATGCTCATTTATTATGATAATCAATTAATTTAGATAGTAAGTGCTTTATTTATTCACAACAGAATAAAATATCATGGATATTTGTAACACAGATTGCTAAACAGTCAATAAGAATCCCAGAGCAAGATATTGGGGTGAAAGCTGAAAGATCAGAGGAATAGAACAAGCCAGCCACAAGTTCTTACTACTTAGGTAATCCTCAGCCTAAGAGAGTTACTTCCTGTATACTCATGCCTTATATACCTTTCTGTCCCTGCCATCTTGCTTCCTTTGTCTGCCCAGCTATTTCACTTCCTCTTTCTGCCCAGATCTATCACTTCCAGTCGGTCTGTAGAGACCTCCAGACCTCTGTGGTTAACTAGTGCTGGGATTGAAGGCGTGTGACACCATGGCTGTCTCTATTCCCAGTGTGGCATTGAACTCACAGAGATCCAGATGAATCTCTGCCTCCCGAATGCTAGGAATAAAGGCATGTGCTACCACTGCCTGACCCCTATGTTTAATATAGTGGCTGGCTTTGTCCTCTGATCCCCAGGTAAACTTTATTTGTTAGAGAACAAATACAATATAACCACAGTTATATTCAATTTAAAAATAATTTCTTAAATTATATTTTTTGCATGAATGTATATATAAGTGTGAGCCTACCCATGCCACAGTGAACAAGTAGAGGTCAGAGGTAAGCTAAGTCAATATTCTGCTTTTACCATGAGTGTCCCAAGGATCAAACTCAGGTTCTCAGGCTTATTGTAAAGCAGCGTTACCTGCTGAATAACCTCACATGTCCCATATTCTGATTTTGATAAGGAGAGCAAAAAAAAAAAAAAAAGGAAAAACATTTTTAAGTAAAGTAAAATTTCACTTAGTAACATAGCTAGTATGGCAAAGAAGATTTGAATGAAACTGTATCGTTAATACTACTCAGTTATGAAGTGTCTTTGTTAAGG
The DNA here is from genome assembly GCF_004664715.2 of Peromyscus leucopus. NCBI lineage: Eukaryota > Metazoa > Chordata > Mammalia > Rodentia > Cricetidae > Peromyscus > Peromyscus leucopus. Next base: position 51,476,911 of record NC_051083.1, read on the forward strand.
TTTCTATTGCTAAGAAGAGACCTTATGACCACAGTAACTCTTATAAGGAAACATTTATTTGGGGCTGGCTTACAGTTCAGAGGTTTAGTCCATTATCATCTGAGCAGGAAGCATGGCAGACATGCAGGCAGACATGACACTGGGGAAGTAGCAGTGAGTTCTATATCTGGATCCACAGACAGCAAGCAGAGGGTGAGATACTGGTCCTGGCTTGAGCATCTGAGAACTCAAAACTCACTCTTGGTGACACACTTCCTCCAACAGGCCACACTTACCCCAATAAGGCCACACCTCATAAATGTGCTACTCTTTATGGGCTTATTGGGGACATTTTCATTCAAACCAATACATTCCACTCCTGATCCCACAGATCTAACGGCCATGTTTATAGACACCCACAGAGGTTTCCTAGTGAGAACTTACTCAGGGTCTGAGAATCTGAGCTTGCTTTACCCAGCAGGGCTGCAAAAGGGGATGATTTGAACATGGGCGTGGTTACCAGGTATTTGGAAGGGTCTAAACTTGGTTGTGCTGTGTGCTTTGATCTAACAAGAGGGAGGTCTATTGCCCCGCCCCTTGGCATTGTTGTAAAAAGTCCTTTTGAAGAGGAAGAAAGGACCATTGGGGTTTGATCAAGGTCCTCCCAAAGCTATCCTGTATTTTTTTGTATTTCTCCTTTTCACTATCTTTCTATCTAAAAGTTTCTTATCCCTCTCTCCTCCCCATAGAAACCCTTTTAAAAGGTGGGAGCTGGCCTCCCACACATATGATAATGCAAAATGCATTCAGTCCCCATAGTCTATCACAGTATTAGCACTGTTTAAAAGCCTGAATTCCAGCAGGCCTTTAATCCCAGCACTCAGGAGGCAGAGGCAAGCAGATCTCTGTGAGTTCAAGGCCAGACTGGACTACAGAGCGAATTCCAGGACAGGCTCCAAAGGTACACAGAGAGACCCTGCCTCAAAACAACCAAAAATATGTCTGAAGTCCAAAATCTCTTCTGACACTCATGCAATTTCTTAACTGTGACCCTTATAAAATAAAAATAAAAAGCAGGTCACATATTTCCAACATTCAGAGGTACACGATATACATTACTGTTCCAAAAGAGAGGGATGGACACATAATGAGCAAATACTGGACCAAAGTAAGATGGAAAATCATCTGGGAAAACTCCAAATTCTGCATCTCCATTCCTGATGTCAAAATGCTCTTCAGATTTCCTTCCAGCTTTGTTGACTGCAACACAGTTTTTCCTCTTGGGCTGGTTCTACTCCCTGTTGGCAGCCTTCTTTGGCAGGTATCCCACAACTCTAGCATCTTCAGCATCTTGGGGTCTCTAAGGCAAGCTAGGCTTCAGCTTCACAGCTTCACTCAACGGACTCTCTAAGCCTCCATGCAGGGACATCCTCGCCACGCACCTTGACTTAGCAGCTTTCCTCAGTCATGGATCAAGATTCCATAGCCCCTTTCTTGTGACCTTGACTATAAAGCCAGAACCACATGGCCAAAACTACCAAGTTCTGCTGCTTTCTGGGGATGGAATAATCCCTTTCTCTCCCTTTAAATACATTTTGACAGCTTTCTGCTTTTGATGGTTCCCTTCACCACTGAAGCTTGGCTGTTCTTGACTCACTCTATAGACCAGGCTGGTCTTGGACTCTGAAATCTGCCAACATCTGCCTCTAGAGTGCTAGGATTAAAGACGTGCAGCATTAGCCCTAAACTTGAACTTCTTTTCAAAAGTTGAAAGCTTAGTTTGGTGGGGTCTTGCCCTGACATCACCACTCCCTTTATTCCATTTAGCTTCAGACTTTTTAAAAATCTGTTTATATCCTTGAACACAGGATTTAGTTTCTTTATACTCCCTAGTGCCCCTTTTTATCTTCAAACTACACATTTTGTATTTTTCCTTGCTCAGTTTGATCCTTTTCATTATAGATCTGTATAAGACTGGCCACTAATAACAAAGCAACACATTCAAGACTAGGCTGTTTTGAAATGTCCTTTGCCAAAGCTGTTAATCCATAACTTTTCAATTTAGCCTCAGGCAGGTTTGTTTGGACAAGGGCAGAATGCAGCCACATTCTTAACCAAAATATCATAAGACTGGTGTCTAGGCGATATACTAATATTCCTGTCCTCTGAAACCTCTTGAGCCAGGCCCCGTTCAAATCACCCTCAACATCACTGTTTTCCATGCTCCTATTAGTACAGCCCATTAAGTCCCATTTAAATCGTCGAGCTCCTTTTCTAGTCCAAAGTACCAAAGTGTTCCAGATTCCTCCAAACAAAGGTGTGGTCTGGCCTATCACAGAAATACCCCAGTCCCTGGTACCAACTTCTGTCTTAGTTAGGGTTTCTATTGCTGTGAAGAGACACCATGACCACATCAACTCTTATAAGAAATCATTTCATTGGGACTGGCTTACAGTTCAGGGGTTCAAACCACCACATGAAGCAATAATCTCTCAGATGGATCCAGAATTATAGTTGAGTGAAATATAAAACTAACATCCAGCATCAATCATTTCATGGAACCACTGTGCTAGCTGATATACTACTGTAGGGAAGGGAAGAACAAAACAAAAAATTGTGGTAATATAATGAGTACCCCCAATAGATTATGTACCCTAATAAACTTATCTGGGGGTCAGAGGACAGAGCCAGCCACCAAATTAGACATAGATGTCAGGCAGTGGTGGCATATATCCTTAATCTCCTATCACTCAGAGGCAGAGATTTATCTGGATCTCGGTGAGTTCAAGGTCACACTGGGAACAGAGCCAGGTGTGGTGTCACACACCTTTAATCCCAGTACTTGAGAGCTCATGAATTTGCTTGGAAAGCACACATACCTTTAATCCCAGCAAGTGACATGACTGGGTAGAGAACAGTATATAAGTATATATCTGAGTCTAACAGTACAGCTGTGGGTTTCCTACACTATGTGAAATGAGTGCACGCAGGTATATCTCAAAACTGGTTATTGACATAGGCCATAATTAGAGTTTGACCCACCTGTGCTTAGGTTTCCACCTAAAGATGAGTGTCTGGGGACTCATCTGGAGTTCTGCCTGGTTCTTGTATGTCAAGAGCTTTGGTTTAGCCTGGAACCTGGTCTCACAAGAGCAAACCTGACAAACCTCCAAGGCCTAGTGCTAATTTTCCTGTCCTGTTTTTCAGTGGGTTGGATATTGCTTCCCAAATTGGAAGCAGCCACCCATCTAATACAGTTTCACATGCTAGTCTAAAGGGTATTTCTCTATCCATAAGAGTTTTTGAGGGTTTGCCCATACTGTTTTCTTCATTTGTTGTTGTTGTTTTACTAACATAGGTCTAATCCTGGATTTCAAGCTTAAAATGTAGAATTAAATTAACCTTTTACCTTTCTCCAAGAGGGAGGCACTTCTCTCTCTATTTGGCTGCCTCAGCTGGAGATATGTTATTTCTGCATTCCTAACCTTATTGTTGTCTGCAGTATATCTTTTATTTTGTTACACTAAATCCCAGCACTGTTTTATCTAATCTGGGTTTAGATCTTATGAAGAGAAGTAGATACCTTTTCAACTTGATATATCTGTAAGTGAGATTTCAGAAGGATGTAACACAACCACCATCTCTCTTCAGCCCCCTCTAGCCAAGTGTTTTATATTAAAGGCAGTAATAACATAAAAGCTATAATGGAAAGTCTTTTCAATAAATAGTCAGAGAAAATAAGTCTATATACAGAATGAAGAAATAAGACCTTATCTTCCCTAACACAAAACTTCAACACAAAGTAGATCAAATACATAAATATAATACCCAAAACTGTGAAAATATTTAAAGAAAATAACATGGATATCCATTTGCATTTATACACACATACACACACACACACATATATATATATGTATGTATATATATATTCAAATGAAGCAAAGTTAAAGACAAATATCTGCAGTTATGAAGAAAACATCTGGCAATTACTAACAAGGATTAACTTCTAAAACATACAAGAATTCACACAACTCAACAGAAAACAATATAATAAAATAGATGAGTAAGTGTTTCTCAAAGACAACATAGAAATATACAAAGTGCTCAGAGGCATTCCTCATCATGGAAATATAAATTGAATCATAATGGGATATCTTACCATGACAAAATAGGTATCAAAAGAAAAACCATTATAATCAAGTAGTAAAGAAAATGAAGAAAAGTGAGATTTTACACATACTGTTTATGGAAATGTAAGTGATCACAGTCTTTATAGAAAAGTCTGAACTCAGAATGATATAATCTGGTAAACTTATTATCTTAGGATATGAAGAGTCATATGCACCTGCATATTTATTATCATACTATTTATAAAATCAACATAATAGGATTAACATAGATGTCCACTGGCAAATGAGTAGATAAATAAAATAGTCCATATACAAAATGAAATACTAATTAGACTATTTTTTTTCATTTTAATCATTTTATTTCAAGTATATTTTAAAAATCATAAATGAGGTTTGTAATCCAAAGCTGAAACACGGATTCTTCAGAATCTGACAGGCAATTCCAGACCATACTTTTCAAACCCACATTCTTTGCTGTTTTTCAGATTTCTGAGGCCTAGTATTTAAACTGCTCTATTCTGGATGTACATGACTTGTACACACTTGTTGATTGAAGTTTTCTGAAAACTGTCCATCAAATATAAAGAATGCTTTCCATACAGAGATTATCAGTGGAAAAACATTAAACATCTATCGAAAATTCTCCTCTCTCCTTATTCCACCTACACTATACTTCCTGCCTGGCTACAGGCCAATCAACATTTTATTTATCAGTCAATCAGAGCAACACCTTTACAGCATCCAGAAGGACAATTTGTGTGCATAGAGTGGGTTTGGCATGCATACATGCATGCACTCACCTGTGTGTGTGTGTGTGTGTGTGTGTGTGTGTGTGTGTGTGTGAAGTTAAGCTTTCTCGTACTGAATAGGAAAACCATGGAAGCGAGTAGAGAGTGGTAACAATAGTAGTCTTTCTCTGATAGCACTATCTTTAAAAAATAAAAATAAAACAAACAAAGTTACCAGTTCCAAGCACTAAAACATTTAACCTAGTTTCTAAGGTAAAATACACTTGTATTTTCCCTCTGATTCTGCCTAATTGATTTAAATAATTGTCAGTGAGCTCATAGCCAAATTGATTTGAATTCAAATCTATGGCATCTGGAATAAGGACTAAGCTGGGAGATCACCACCTTCTTTTGTATTTCTTTTTTCATCACATAAAAATGTTTTTTGCTAAATTGTTCTATACATTGAGTCTAATATCTGCAGTGTAAGTTTTATGAGAACATGGATAATCAGCCAAGGTTGTTATTCATCTTTTCTCAACAAAGAACAATAAAATTTTCATATAGGTATTATGAAAAATCACAACTATTTGAAAGAATGGCAGAATTTACATTGCAAGGAAAAATATGTAATATCTAATGCCCTTGCTGCCTTTACTGTGTTGATGTTTTTATATCCACATATTTGTGTGCATGGGGTGCATGCATGCATGTATGAGTCCGTGAATGTATGTGATCTCATCTTCCACCATGTGAGTACTGGAATCCAACTCAGGTCATCAGCCTTAGCAGTAAGCACTGGTACCCACTGAGCCATCTCACTGGCCCTATTTTGTTAATGTTTGGGAAATACATAAATAAAAATAATTGATATGTATGAGCTATGTCTCAAAGGTAAACCTTTACAGAAATGAGTCAATAATTGATTTTAGTTAAAGAAATCTGTAACTATAAATGCTGAGCATCCTAAATGTTTAGGAGCAAATAAGTTTTCTTTACTATTCACCCAGAGGTCACAATGATTGTTCTGTTTCAGAAAGGGCTTCAAATTTCCTTTCCTTGGAGAATGAAGTGAATAATTATCATTTAGTTTTATTTGGATTCATTGAATAATAATGCAGTATAATTCAGAAAGGCACTTGAGAGGGAAAATATGCCAAAAATCAGTATAAAGTGGAACTGTTGCCAGTAAAAGACAGATGCAAAGCAAAAATATTTGTATTAGTTAAAAAATTATAGAAAGTGAGATTCAAATTAAGAAACAGCCTATTAAAAACAACATATCAACATTTGAAGAAATAATTAGTGTTCTAGGGTTCTTACAATCTCATTAACATCTTGCAGGATCTGTCAGCCAATGGTACAAAAATCAGTCATAAATCACAGTATCTTGCTATGTTTATGAATCTAATCGCAATGCTGTTTTTGAAGTAACAGAACATGGCATATTGTTCAAATTAATGCTTCATATTTTATCACATAAACACAGCTATCTTCTCAAAAATATTTTCAATGCTTAAACTTCATTTTAAAACACAATTAGTAAAACAAAAAAAGCAAACTTGTGGTCATTTTGCTTTCTCCATGCATGCAGAAATATTTTCAGCAGATCATCTTTTTCAAATAAGTGTTCTTGGCTTAAAATGATTATAACAGTTTCTTTTTAAGATTAAAAAACTTTATGAATCTGTCTGTGCGTATCTGCATTTATGTATGCACTTTCATGCAGGTGCCCTAGGATCCCAGAAGAAGGTGTCAAATCACCTGGAGCTGAAGTTAAAAGTGGTTGTGAAACATCTGATTTGGGTGCTGCGAACCAAATCCAGGTTCTCTGTAAGAACGCCACTGTGTAATAATCTCTTAAAATAAAAATAGAAACTAAACTTTAGTTGTTGAAATTATACATCTGGTTTAAGCAATTTAATTGACAAAACCCCTTATCATCTCAAACAGTAAAAGTAATATTGTCATCGGTGTTCCTAATTTTTATCCAGATATTTCTAATATATCCACACTAAACCTTTAGCAGGCTTCAATATAGGTAAGGAATGATTTGTATTGTAAATACAGAACATTGCTGCCCAGAACTTTAAGATGCCAATTAATATTAATTTCTGATTTTCAGAGTGACAGAGAAAATTAGTCAAAAATGAAAGGAGGAAAAGTAAAAATTCATAAGGGCCTCAAAAGTATTGGTTTTCTTTAAAAATCACTGACTTTCGACTTTTCCTCCAACTTTAATGAGAAAATTAAAAGTTGTATTACCATGGTTTTATGTTGGAAGTACACATTAATCAACTCGGATTGCTTGGTGCCATTAATTTAAAGAACAAAGAATCAAACTTCTTGTTCTATTCTCTAACCAACTTGTATTGTAGGAATATTCTGAAGAGATACTTGTGCACCCCTTTTGGCTATCAGACTATTGAAAGAATGGACCCCAAGGCATTAACATTTCTGCAGGAATCACCTGCTGGGAGAACTGACTGAAGCCCTGGGAGCACCCAGAAAAGAAACTTATCTTCACAAGAGAGATTTAAAACTTGTCAAATGACCTTGCAAGAGATGCAAGGGGGGGGCGGGGGCACCCTGCCAGACTGCTTAGTTATGTATATCTCTTGCTTCCTGTTTAAGCCCTACTTTTTAAGTTAGGAACCTTGAAAAATAGACTTGATGAAATCTTTTATTTTCCTGCTTTTTATATATTTCCATGTGATGTGTGTGTGTGAAATTTTTTTCTTTGAATGATTCACTGCAGGGTGATCTCTGTGAAGGGAACGTGTCTAAAGCACTTATGTTTCATACAACCTACAAAGCATGCTAACAAGTTGCTTTGTGGAAAAATGTTTACTTTAAATTTCTGTCTCACATACATGAATTATGATATACATGGCCATACTGAAGAACCAGTATCATAAGTTTTATTTTACATTGGCCACAATGATTATAATCATTTAAAGAAACTTTTAGATTCTTAGCATGAGTGCATGCAATTTAAAACATTGTCCATTCAAACGATCTACAGAAACCGTGATTCTATGATTAAATAGCATATTACAATTTAATTACTTTTATGTGTGTTTGTACTCAGGCACGCACATGACACAGCACATATGTGAAGTCAGAGGACAACTTGAGGGCATTATTTATGTTCTTTCACTGTGTGGGTCCTAGGGGTTAGACTGGATTCATCAGGTATGGTGCTGCCTTCACTTGATGAGCGATTTTGCTGGCCCTGATTTAAAAACATGTAACAAGTTAAGTAGTCCAGCATTTAGTGTGTAGTTCTTATAGACAGTGATTTTTGAATAATAATAATATTGATTGCTCTCAGATATACTATGCTTAAATATTATATATGATATTTTATTTTCCTCTGTTTTGTAATGCTGGCACTTATTTCACTAAGCAAGATATTTCTCTATCTGCTAATGTGAGAGTCAAAGTTATATTTGAAGTTTTAATTACTGTGCATAAGAGATCCATAAAACAACAAAAAAAGAACCTCTAACCTGTAAGGCCCTTGCTCAAGGACAGATACTTCCTGAAATGCTGGACTTTAGTCTTTCTGTACCTGGTAATGTTGCAGCTAGAAAAAAATGTTAACATTGTCAATATTTAGATATTTTTGTTTATTTAATTTTGAGATTAATATAATTACAAAATTTCTCCCTTCCCTTGCCTTCCTCCAAATGCCACCATATACTCCTTCCTGCTTTCCTTCCAATTCATGGCATATTTTGAAATCAATTATTATTGTATGCATATATGTATTTGTATATACATATGTTCCCATATAGTCAGAATTTTCATGGTCATGTTATTTATTTACTGTGAATTTTTGCTGAAGAAAAGGTGGTATTTTCTTATTGTCTGCAGAGGAAATTTACAGAGGTTTAATGTCTTAAAGCAACAGACTCCTTTTCCTTAGACACATAGAGTATATCCAGATCTCAGAGGCTTTAATCACTGGTCAGAGGCTCCATCTACAATGTCAAAACACTGCCTTTTCAATCGCTTTACTTTTTTTTTTTTGTTATATAGAATATTCTGAAAGTGGTACCTAGAGTTGAGTATTTAACATTACCTAAAATACCTTCTCTGCTTTAACACAATTGTGAAGTTGTTACACACTGATATGTTATCTATATAAGATATCCTTTGGCTCAGATTATAGTTAAACTGCATCATGACCCATACTGGAGACTTTAGTCAGATGTACTATTTTCACTTCTCATTGTTTAACAGGAAAAGAGAACATGTACATTAAAGAAATTACAGTTTTGTTTGTTAAGACATATTCTGGAAACTGTTAAATGAACTGAAAAAAATTAATTTGTGTGTGTGTGTGTGTGTGTGTGTGTGTGTGTGTGTGTGTGTACAAAACCACTTAAATTTAGACTATATTGCAAAATAACGTAGTTAAAATTTGTTTCAAGGTTTAGGCTACTGTGTCTCTCACATATTTACCATAAAGCAATTTTTTTATGTGAAATAAGATTAGTCCAGGAAGATAAAAATCACCTTAACATAGGACAAATGAAACACACCATCTATGGGTTGCTAAGGTTTCAGTTTAGCAGAAATATGAAACTGGAAGGTCACCAATAAGTTCTGAAAGCAGGTCTGTTACCATTTAGGCATCTGTACTGGCCTGTCCTTAGGGTCCTGACAGGATATATCTCAGCTGCAGCCACTAAGAGCACCCCATATGCGCATTCACTGTTTCCTTACAAAAGGAGGACCTTGCCCACCTCCTGCTCCTTTCTCTTACCATTCCTCACCCCCAGGGACCAGTCCCTGCTGCCTTCTTCTGCCCCTTCTCTCTTCCCTTCCCCTCAATCAACCTATGTGGGCCCTGTTGTATGGTGTGACTCCTTCCCGTGCCGTTTTTTAACATACAGCAATTTCCTTTTACAAACAGAAATCCCATCAATTTAGTATAAAAATGTAACAAAACTTAGAACAATACATGCACATTGAAAATTTTAAAACCTTTACTATCCTTCACTGCCACGGCTCTTGGCTGCTCATAAGATTCCAGTTAAGAAGTGAGATTATGACTATTTGTTAGGTGATTTAACACATCGCTTTCTTAGAAAAGAAATTAAATTAGAAAATCAGTCTTTGTTCATGTCATGTCTCAACTAGTACCAATCTAAAAAGCTCAAGTTCTGGTAGAAGATTATTTCTTCTTCCTTTGAATCAACATTGAGTAGTCAGTCAATATAGTCAGTCAAATGGTACAAAGGAGTACTTGATTGTAAAAAACGAAATCTCATTTGAAAGAGGTTAAAAAACCAACCCAGCAAAAACTTCACAAAGGACGAAAATTCTTTAAATCATATTCTAGTGGCCCATAAGCAGTCATCATTATGAAAGTCCAAAGGAAATTTTGATCTCTCATGTGTGAATTCTTACTTGGGTCACATGCCTCCACATTTCATAGATTTTTTTCATTTGATCAGATAAGAACAACCTCAGAATTGATTTGAATTCTCTCAGTTGCCCTATTGCTCCTATCTCTAATAGGATCAGGATGGAATATTTTTTACACACATGCACACAACAAAGATGTGATAGGTATATTAATGTCCCCCAAAATGCTCATGAACTCATTTCCAAAGTTGTGGCTGAATGGCCAAGGGACATTAAATTTTCAGGCAGATGTAGAATTTCTAATCACTTTACCATAAACATAAAAATAAATTTAAACTATCTAATTGAATCCTTATAAATGTTAAGAAGAATGCAGAAGTCAGAGAAAGAGAAATGATAACAGAAGAAGGCCCAAAGAAACATTACACTCTTTGTTTTATTTGATAACCAAGTAAGAAGCCACAAAGGAAGACTGAAGGAGATCTTTCAAGGAGAAAAAACAATAAAATGGATTATCACTTAGAGTTTCCCTTAAAAGCACAGCCTTCTGATGCTTTTATTTTGACCCAATAAAATGGAAGTTGGCACCAATAGCAGCTCCAAATATGGAACAGACCTTAAATCTAATTAGAAAGTGGTTGATTACTCCATGATATTTGTGTTGCTATTGCCCAGTAAGGATATCTTGCCAGACTAGTTATTATTGTATCCCCAAAAGTTCACAAATGGATAAGTAGCATGCATAGAACCTTCCAACACCATGAAAGCTAGTCAATAGAAATAAAGCTTCTAGGTGAGTATCAGTTTTTTTTTTTCTCCATGTTCTATAACTCAAGTGTGTGATTTCTTCAGTAATAGGGTCTCACTATCTACTTGTAGAGAGTAGCCAAGGGCAATGACAATATCCTATAAAGTTTTGGGGCAGATCTATAGGATGGGACCTCATTGGACAACAAATCCAAAAGAGATAATTCTGGCACTGGGCTTATTGTTGTGAGCCTGTGGTATCTAGTCAAGGCATGGCCACCCCCCATCTTCAGGTCACTCCATTTAAACTTTTTATATAAGAACCTGTGGCTAGACATATCATAGGTCCTTTTATAAATAAACATAGTATTAAACCGACTCCTAATTCCTATACCCAAAGGGCAGTGCATCTCTCAAACCTTACCAGAGAAGCTTCTTTTTGTAGCAGATGGTTATTAGCACAGAGTCCCACAAATGGTTAAAGTTCAGAGAAAATAAGACTGCAGAATTCTCAGTTCTAAGTAGGGCATCTATATTATACTCACTCTTCCCAAAGCTCAGTGATCATTGTGGAATATGGGGCAGAAAGTCTATAAGAGCCGGATGTGTAGAATTGCAGAACAACAAAACTGTGTTTTTCAAACATAGGAGAATATTTACATGTATGAAATGATAGTGGTTGAGACAGCATGCACAAGATCCATACAAACCTAAGACAGATAAAAATCTCAGCATGGAGGGAGGTGGTGGGCAAAATGTCCTACTCCATCTGAGGAGATAATGGTAATTGATGGCTGTTGAAAGAGGGACAGTTAGCTTTCTTTAAGGCTATGGACCCAGGCCAGTCAGCATGAGTGGATGGCAATTCACCCAAGAAAAATATATGAGTGACACAAACTGGACTCAATAGGTTTTGTAAAAAATGAGAACACAAAGTAGGGTAGTTAGGCAAGAAGGTGTGCATCTGAGAGGAGATGGGAGACAGGTGAATATGATGAAAATACAATGCATGGAATTTTCAAAGAATTAATAAGAAGAAAAAGACTTAAGTTAAACTTACGTCCCACAGAATATGGGATAAGAAATTTATGTTGCGGTGTTCTAAGATAGTCAGAAATTGAACATAAGGAAAATGATTGGATAAAAACTTTTTTAAGCAAGACAATGGTTTTATTATAACTTTCATAAATACTTTGAGAATTTCTTCATTTATTTCTTTAATTTTAGTATTTTTTCAATCTTGAGAGATTGGAATTTATTTTATCATTTTTTACATAGACATCATTACTGACAACATTGAGGCTGAGACTGCCTAGTTAACTATTTTAATTTAAATATACTGCAATAAGTTCTTTTACATTTTTTTTAAAAAAATACTTCAAATTGTATGTTCTCTATGCTGTACTTTTTGAAAAAAAAATTTCCATTCATTTTCTTTTAGATTAAATACATGTTATCTTGTCTAGATATATTACCTCTCCAGGACTGTTTAAGATTAACAACATCTGCCACCAGTATATGCACATATAAAGATTTCTCATAATCCAAAAGTTATGACAGAGTATCATATACATTATATTATATTATGTACTTTTTCTTATAAGGCTGAAAGCTGAATGTCTAACCTTAGAATCATTTCAATAGATTAGTTTTGTGGATTGTGATATCACAGAGAGGTAATGACTAAAGAGAAATAATAGAACATGTAGGGGCTCCAAATTACAAGAGTCTCCAATGGACCAACACAAATAACATAAGATCTTACCCATTGTAAAACTTATACAAAACAGTACAGTGGAGTTAATTATTGTGGCCACATAATTAATCATTACATAATGATGTCCAGGGAAAGTATTAGGCCTGGGGCCAGTGACATGGCTCAATAGGTAACAGCTTCACTCTCAGGACCCACATGGTGAAAGGAAAGATCTGAATTCTGACAAGTTGTTCTCTGACCTCCACCCATGGTTTGTGAAATATGCATACATAAAGGAACAAATGTCAAAATATTTGAAATAATCTTATCTGATATTGTTTTAGATTACTGTTTGGTGCATGATACCCCGAATGTTCATTCAATTCTTAACCCACTTTTTTCATTTTGCATATATAATGTGTGTATTATAATACACCAACCTTGTGAAATAGTTACTAATCTCTGTTTTACATATTATAAAAGTTAAAAGTACTTTAGTTGTTGCTTCTATTTGTGTCCCTTATTGTTACTGTTTTCACAGAAAATTTGAACATTGGAATTAAAAATAAAGAAAGGGCAAACATAATGGTTTTTGTTTTGTTTCCATATTGAGTTAAATGCCTTTCACTAAGAAAAATGCCTGAGCCAGGCATGGTGGTGTACACTTTTAATCCAGTACCCAAGAGGCAGAGGCAGGCAGATCTCTGTGAATTCAAGGTCTACAAAGTGAGTTCCATGACAGCCAGGGCCTTCACACAGAGAAACGCTATCTCAGACAAAAAAGAAGGAAACCAAGAAAATAAAAATGTCTGTTATTCAATGTTCCCTTCCATTTAGTGATGCACTGAGGATAATATATAATTATAAGAAGGTATTTAGTAAAATAATTAAGAAGCAAATCAGAAGACATCTTGAGATGAAGTGATAGTGGAAATGAAAAGATGTTTCATCTCAGATCAGTGATAAGCAAGGGGACCCTTTTAGGGCTCAAGAACATATGATTTCATGTGCTTGGGCATTACATTTAACTTTTATTTTAGACAGAAGACATGGTCATACGCATGAAGATAGGCACAACAGGGACTAATTTATGAGCTCTGTATAGGATACAAAGCTTTTCAGTAACTTTTCATGCAATTGAATGTAGAAAAACTGCAACAAGATAATGATGCATTTTGGATCTAGATATCTCTGTCTGAATGGTGTCATTTCTACAGTTTTTGTTTGTTTTTACTTTAGCAAGCAATCTCCTAAGCTGTTTATTTGTGAGGACTCAGTCAGAAACTGGTATAAATTCTATAATCAGTGTTATCAATAAATAATATGTAATATACAATGATTTTTTTTCTTCCAGTGTGTCTGTGTATGTACACATGAGTGCAGGTACATGCAGAGGACAGAAGCCGATGATTCCCCTGAAGCTGAACTTATAGGTGGATCTGAGTTTGACTTGAGTACTTGCAATGAATCTTGCTTCCCCTGCAGAACATGTTCTTAACCACAAAGATGTCTCTCCATCCCTGACATTATTTTAATTTTTATTATACTTTTATTACTGGCATATGAAGAGAATTTAACTTATGTTGCTATAGCTATCTTCACTTCTTCCAAGAATAAGTCAGATTTAATTTTTTTGCAGACATGGAAGAGATTTATTATTTACATGGTAATTCTAAAAAGTTGACATGATTAATCATCATAGTATTGTAGTGCAATATGTAACATGTAACCATTGAGAGAAAACTGGATGTAGAGTTTGTAGTTATTCTCTGCATTTCTTTTCATCTTCCTGTGGATAAATACTTAAATGACTAAATTTCTAATAGAAATACTTGAATTGCTAAAGTTTGTGATTATGTGTTAGACCATATTTTGCCAATTAGGATTGTAAATGACAATGAAGATCACATCATCTTCCCATTCACATGGCACAAATAAGTCATATCAACATTTCAGATGTCTAGAAAAAGCAAGAAGAACTGATGTCATTTGAAATGTCTTCCATGTTTCTACTATCTCATTGTTTCCTGGGACTCCCTCTAGCACTCCATGTTTCTCTCAGTTTCCTTTGTAATTCATCTTCCCCTGACCAAGCTGGTACACAATATTTCCAAATCTATCTTCTTCACAAATAAGTCTCCATGGACATAATCAGGAGGTGCTTCCTTATTTGGGTATACATAAATGCTGGGTTTCTCCATCTAGCTGTTGGCAAACTTAAGGAAAAAATAAAAATAATGGCTGTGTGTTGCTGGAGGGCTTCTCTCCAGGTTCCACCAAGCCCCACAGTCCCACAATCCACGTATAAAATAATCACTCAGACACTTATATTACTTATAAACTATATGGCCGTGGCAGGCTTCTTGCTAACTGTTCTTATATCTTAAATTGACCCATTTCTGCCGGGCGGTGGTGGCGCATGCCTTTAATCCCAGCACTCGGGAGGCAGAGCCAGGTGGATCTCTGTGAGTTGGAGGCCAGCCTGGGCTACCAAGTGAGTCCCAGGAAAGGCGCAAAGCTACACAGAGAAACCCTGTCTCGAAAAACCAAAAAAAAATAAAAATAAATAAATAACCCATTTCTATAAATCTATACCTTGCCACATGGCTGGTGGCTTACCAGCGTCTTTACATGCTGCTTGTTCCGGTGGTGGCTGCAGTGTCTCCCCCTCCTTCTTCCTGTTTCCCCAATTCTCCTCTCTTTTTGTCCCGCCTATACTTCTGCCTGGTCACTGGCCATCAGTGTTTTATTTATATAGAGTGATATCCACAGCAGCTGTGAGGTTGAGGTAATTCCCAGAGGAGCACTGGAAGCACAGATGTGCTGTGTTATCACTAGGGCCCTGAAGAATGTCCCTTAATAGCTTGCCAGAGTGTAAGAAAGGCTGTGTATCCTCTGTCAAACATGCCTAGTGTGTCCATGTCCATGAGTGGAAAGTCATTTCACCTGCTCTTTACAATTAATGGAGGGAATGCCAAAAGAGACATACAATTTGTTTCCAGTAATAATTTTGTATCTATAAGGATCAGGTGATCAATTGCTTCCATTATTTTTCAGGAGCTGATTTTTGTTTACGAGGAGAAAAAAAAGTTCCACAGGTGAAACTAAATATCAATTCAATAGGAAGCAGGGTATAATACCTATCCATTGTTTAGTTGCCCCAGAAGTGAATCTCACGTGCAACACATAGAAATCTATAAACAGGCCACTAATTCCTTTTGTGTGAATGTGTATCACTTACTTCCTACATTATAGATAGCAATATCAAAATATCTTGCTTCAAACAATTTTCTATTTTTCTCCATGTCTCCTGGCATTTATTTTTGTCCCTTCTTTTTTATATTCCTACACAGTCTTTCAGCTTCAAACTCAGTCACTGTAATTTAAGACAATGTCGAAGTCTCTCCAGTCTTGCTCTATCTGCTTAAGACCCAATGCCAAACAGCCTAGAGAGACCAGCAGAATTTAAGGCAAAATCTATAGATGTTGACAGAGATTAATCAATGTGGTCTCTAAGACGTAGATGGCTGTCTTACTCAAACTCGTTTTTGTACTTTTGAAGTGTAAGACACTTCCATTTACCACTGTAATCAATAATCTTTATAACTGATGCAACCAGGTCCACAGAAGACAAACTAGTCTGTCATTAGCTGGGATATTATATTCTTTTATCCAAATGTCCTTAAACACTATTACAATTACTACTACTTCCTCACTAGATGAAATGTGAAAGAAATATCAATGAATAAAAAATGATGCAGTAAAATCTGCTTATATTTTGACAACACTGGAATATATACAATTGTAAGATTTAGCATACCAAATTGAGGTTTATGCTTTCAAAGAACTACAGTAAAGTGAGAAAGTGCTCCAGAGTTAGAGGAGCCATTACAATGGTATGATGGTGTATAAAAGGCTGATGGCTTTACTTTAGTATTAATTAGCTTTTTTTCATTATTTGAAAATAATTTGCTTTTTTTGAGACTATTTAGTAGACACACTCTTTTAAAAAGATTTACCTGCCCTCTTAAAGTAACATTAAGTTATTTTTGTCTTTTTCTAACATTTTATAGCCATGTTTTTCCAATAATGCATTTTTAAAAAGTAATTTCAGAAGAAATGACATATTAGCATTGCCAAAAACTTGTATACTTACTAAGTTGAATATTTATATCTTTATCTCTGTATTTACTATTTAAGTCGTGTTGATTAGTTATTCATCAAATTGTGAAGTTGCAATGCCTATACATGGCAAACACAGTCTATCCTTTACTACTTGAATATTCATCCACTTAATCGTTAATTTATATTATTTTCCAGGATAAATACACACACAAATTAAAGATACCACCTCTATAAGAGAAAAATAAATAAACCAGTGTATACTAAGATGTAAAATGTGTATGTAAGAGAACAAGAAGTCAAAAGAAAGCAGGGTCTGACTTTTAAGAAAAGGCATAAATATCAGGAACAAGTTCTAATTGAGATAACACAAAATAAGGCATAAAGAATCAGAGAAAGTTAGGGGGAAAAGCAGATAATATTGCAAAGAATGAATATGAGTGCACAAAACCAAGAAGTACTCCCCTTTTCTTATTAGATTAATATGATTATGGTGGTGTTTCTTATATCAAATCTCAACTTATTCTCATCAAAGATAATTGAATATGTTTTCAAGAATCAAAATTTGATTTTTAAATTTGAACATTATTTTTATTATTATTCATGTTATACATGTAAAGTTATCTACTATTTTTTAGATAAGATGAAAATTTATTGACAAAGAAACATAGAGATCATTAACTGACAAAGCAGGTTACAAACAACATGTACAACATGATCTCATCTTGTAGAGGGAGGAGAGTCTCTCAATGGACCTGGAGATTGCCCATTCATCAAGACTATCTGGCAAACAAGCTCTGTGGATCTTCCTGAATCTGCTAGAATTACAGACCATGTTGAACCTGCTTCTTCTCTTGAGGTAAATCTAGTGGAAATGAGTGGCTGCCTGTCATACCATGATGAAAAGACAAACCTGGGCTACAGTAACATCACCTGTTAGACCATGGGCATCCTGAGCATTCCAGCACTCCTGTAACAAGGTGAGAGATGGACATGGAAGAATTTTCTGCAGTGTGTGGTGCAGCAGTAGAAACAACGAAAGACCTCAACAAGGTGGAAAGCAAGAATCAACTCCGCAAAGTTGTTTTCTGACCTCTACACACACATCATGGTACACACACACACACACACCCACACACACACACACACATACATACACACACACACACACACACACACACACACACACACACACACATACACACACACCTAGAATTGTAAAGTTAATTAATGTCTTTGGCTCTGCACATGTGTTACAGCCCTGATCATAGTGTTTTGTTGCATGACATATTGAACTAAGGCTAGTTTAATCCCCCAATTCCGTCCTCTCTTTTTTCTTCTTTACTTTCCTTTTCGATGGCAGGGACGGGGGATGGAGCGTGGGGGGTGAGGGGGTTGAACTCAGGGGCTAATGAGTTAGGCAAGTGTTCTATCATTGAGCTACACCCTCAGCCTTAGTTCGTATCTTTCATTTAAAACATAACAGATTTAATAAAGGAGAGCATTTAAAACTAATTGTGTTGGTTTTATAACAGAGGCATCCCTGATGTTTACTGTGCCTCTTCCTTGACTGAAGAGCTGCCAATCATACCTGTTTGGGTTATCAATAACTATTTGCAGTCAGTAAAGAGTTAGGCTAAGAACATTCTCTTCTATACTGCCATCAAAATGAGCCATCTCTGCTATCTTTACCCTCTGTGTTCTGGACAAAAGCGTGAAGCCACTTACCAAGATTCTGTCTTTCACTTCCCAATTTGTTTTATTATTTTTTCATTCCTCCCTCCTGCTGAAGTTAGGGTCTTACTTATTTTGTGACACTGTTACTGAAACAGGGATATCAGTTGCTTCAAAATGTTTGGTTTTATAAATTTGTAAGCCTTCTGTCCTCTATACACAAGGTACACATGAAAGCATGTGACTCCACCAACATTACAACTCCCCTTCGGGATTGGTGCATTCTCTCAGTTATATGCATCATTTGAGGAATCTTCACCGTGTTAAGTCCTTGCTGTAGGCCTTCCCCAGTACTGAATTTCCACAGAAATTATTTGTGACAAGTGATCTTTTGGAAACATTAGTTTCCTGCGAGGGCACTGGTATCCCGTGTGCTTCAAGACAGCAGCAAAGGTCCACATTGGGAAGTTATATGATTGATTATGAATTAGACAAAGAGTGCCCCCTTATACCAGCTTTAAAAATAAAAATGGACTCTGTAAATAAGTTGCCAGGACAAAAAAAAAATGTAGAGAATGCCTGCTCTTTTCTGAAGAGGAAATGGAGACCAGAAGATGGTGTAGGATGCCCTGGAACTGGATTTACAGAAATTATAAAGCCACCATATGGGTGCTCGGTGTCAAACCCAGGACCTCTAAAAGAGCACTCAGTGTTCTTAACTGTTTATCCATCTCTCCAGCCCTGTCACATACTTAACAATGGACCTATGAGTTCATTTCTTTGATTGGCCTTGTGGTATGAATGAGATCTAAAGTATATTATCTTTTATCTGGATATATTTAAGATTTTAGGATATTTTTAGAACTAGTCTTACTTTGTTTCTTTATCTTTCTCCCTCCCCATGTTAATTTATCTTGACCTCATTTTTCTCAGATATTTTACTTTATATCAGGTAGATATAGCATGTATATTTTGAAATTTATATTAATTATTCTCTGAAATTAGTATTATGAATGAAGATGAATAAAGAAGGGAGGGAGAGTTTAGCATTCAGAATGCCAGAAGAGAAATGGAAAGGAAAATTAAAAGTGCATGCCAGCCCTGAAAACATAGATACAAGTAACATCATACAGAATTAATAGATATGTATGTATGTATGTATGTATGTATACATGCATGTATGTATGCAACAACAATTAATGAAAAAAAAGTGGCCATGAATTTGAAAATGATCAAGTAGTGTTATATAGGAGGATTTGCAGGGAGGAAAGGAAATAAAGAAATATTGTAATTATATTATATTTCTTGCTACTTTATAAAATTTAAAGGACAAAAGTAAAGAAAAAAGGGACAAAACTACAGAATCACATTTGTTTTATGAATGTATATGGAGAGAGAGAGAAGAGATCTTTTCCTAACACCATTATTCATCTTTAAGATCTGGTTCTAGATATCAGTGGTCAGGAAAATCATAATTTGTTTCTTTATGTTCATAGTCTATGACAAAGCCACAAAATGTCAAAATTCATTCTGAGAATAATTTTATCTCAATTTTGTAAGTCTGTACTCATAGTATAAATGACAAAAATGAAAACTAAATCTAGATTATAAAGAATTTTAATATGTTCTATTTTATTATTTATTAATTTATTATTTGACAATTTCATACATGTGTGGTCCCATTTATGCTCTCTCTTTAGTTAAAAGTATGGAGAGGATGTTTAGTATCTTCCTAAGCAGAGGACAGAGAAGAAAAGAACTACAAAACAATGCCTTTCTTTTCAATCTGATAGAATAGCTAAGAATACAAAATGTATTTTTGTGAAAAAAAGAAGCGCTACTTTTTCTATTTTAATTAGTTAATAACAAAATTAAAACACTTCCCTTTCTCTTTTGTTCCTTCACCATTCCAATTCACTTTTGTTCTGTACTAAGATCATATTAAGTCTTCCAAAGAGGAACAAAGGAGAATTAAAAGCTGACACTTTCTACTACTGTGGGAGTTAAATGAGTAATTTACAACTCAGAGAAATGCCACCAAGATTAGACATCTATGCTGTATTGTCTTCATGGGTGATTCTCAAAGTGATATTAAATCATTCCCTACTCACTTCTCTCTCTACCTACAAACTGATGAAGTTGAACATCTCTTTTTAATATTCCTGATCCATAGATATAAATTATTCTCTTTTTCAAGAACTTTTATCTTTTATTTTTCCTGCCTAAAATTTTTTTTTAATTCTATCACTCTTTCATCTTATTTTATAATTAGGCCCTTGAAGTAGATACTTTGTTTAATATGACATGATAATATTCCCATCTATAGTTTCTCTTTCAGGTGTAGCATTTTACATGAGCATAAATTGTATAATTATTAAATTAGGCTCACATTAATAATAGATCTTATCCAATAGCAAGATATGGTAATGATTCAAAGAATACTATAGGGTTGGTTATGTCACATTAAAAAACTCTTGTGGTCCTTTAAAACAACAATAGTCTCAACCTTGTTTCAGAATGTTCTTTCTCAAGCAGAGGTCATTCTCACTATTTATTCAACAGCATATAAAACATTATCTGAGAAATGAATTAGGAATGCTTTGTTTTAAAGAATCTTTTAGCAGAATTTTATGAGGGAAGAAGTTAATTTCCTGACTCCTACTGACTCAGAACAGCATACTGTTTCACAAATGGATGTTATCAACCTCTACTACAACATTTCTTTCAACATTTATTGTGGGAATCTGCTATTTTCAAGACTGATTTCAACCTTCTGCTTTCAACAAATGATGTTAGTATTAATTACCACAACACAGAAGCATTATTCTGAGTCAGGGTCACAGAAGAGTCACAAAAGGAAATACAGAATATTGTTTAAGATTGAAGCTATGTGTTCAGCTTAGCTTATAAAAGTTTATTGCGCCGGGTGTGGTGGCGCACGCCTTTAATCCCAGCACTCGGGAGGCAGAGGCAGGCGGATCTCTGTGAGTTCAAGGCCAGCCTGGGCTACCAAGTGAGCTCCAGGAAAGGCGCAAAGCTACACAGAGAAACCCTGTCTCGTAAAAACCAAAAAAAAAAAAAAAAAAGTTTATTGCACAGGTAGTCCAAGGTATAGTAAGATTATGTTTTTTTCTTAAAGGCAAGTTAAATTTAAACAAGCTGAGTACAAAATAAGAAACAGATTGAATGCAGTTTCAAATTATCTCAAAGCATGTGATTAACATGGCTGCAAAGTTCGGTTTTGAAGGTAAGATTACAAGGGTCATTCCAAGAAAAGTCATTTTTATAAGTATGCAACAAAAAGATATGGAAAATTCTTTTTCTGAAGCAACCAAGATTACATGTCCATTTTTGTGCATGTGAATTGTGGTATATATGTCTATTACAAATATTTTTCCACTAGTAGACAGTATCATATATTTATATAGTAAACTGTAGTCATTTTTGTGCCCCACCCATACTCCTTTTCTACTGGAACTCTTATTCTAAACAAGTTCTATTTTACTTTCATGTCTCTTTTGTGTGTGGGTTATTAAATTTAACTAGGGATTTTTACCCAAACATGAGTAGGAGATTACTTGCTTTAGTAAGGAAAATTTATCAGTGGGTACATCACTGGAGAAAGTTACATGTCTCTACCAACAACCACTAACTTCAGATAGTCCCTTAGGGAGAGATGTGATGAAATGTTGAGGGACTCAATCTTATACTTCTCGTGTACAAAAAAAAATGTAGTTACAGTGAATTCATGAATATAATGGCTATCCCATATTCATAAGGCATATTAAATTTGCTCTTGAGTTAACAGCCTTTTGGATTTTTGTGATTTTTCCATTTTATATACCATTAATTGTACAAATAAAATGTTCATTTGATTGCCCTTACTCTCCAGCCAACTTTGTTTATTGTTTTTATAAAATAGGAAGTATATTGACATAAGATAAGCAGGTAGACGTAATCCATCACTTATATCTGTTTCATGCAGGAGAAAATTGGTATAAGCCTATGATTAACTATAAGCACCTAACTTAAGTTTTGAAAATATTTTCAAATTGACTCTATTATTATTATATATGGTACACCAATACATAATGTCACAATTAAAGGCTCATTGATAAAATATTGCCCCCTATCTTTGTGCAGCTTGAATAGTGAAAATAGTATGCATATAAACAATGCAATGAATTTTACATAGAGCATGTAAAAAAATACAAGGGGTTTTAAATACTAGCTTGAAGATGGTTATTTAATTTGAATTTTAAAGGATAAAAAGACATTATCTAAGAAAAGAAAAGAAGGGGAAACAGTCTTTCCAAACACAGAAAACAATAAGGAAATGCTATCTGACTAAAAAAGTGATTTAAGGAGCAATTACACTGCTAAGGTAAGGGAAAAGGTCTTAGATCTCAATTTCAAATATTTTTGTTTCCATTTTTACAGCCTAAGGGAAAATACTAAATATTTAAAAATTAGAAGGCCTATGTCATGGGTCTCAACACCTTTTATTATTTCCTATTCAACTATTCCTTTGCATGTTCAATAGATGTTCATATTGGACCCAGTACTATCTTAGGGCTGCTTTTAGAATTTGTGAATGGAATCACATCCCATCTGTCCTTGGTTTTATATATAAGAGGACACAATATTCAAAAAGAGCCAGAGAAAAGAATTCATGAATATTGGTTCATTTTATAATTATAAAATATGGTAGAAATATCTATAGCTGTGGATCAATTAAACTATTGTAAGAAGGTGATCCTAGTAAGGACTCCTAGTAATAGGGGAGCAAGAGTCTCAACTTGCCAGCTCTTGTTGCCAAGGAAGGCTTCCAGTGGTGGATCTGGGTTGCATTCAATTGAATTATTAGTCAAGAGACTGCCATGAAAATTCCCAAACAACCCAGGCTGTTGCTAAGACAAAGGGTTGCTCTCCAGAAACTGACAATGGAACCCCATTGTCAAAGATAATACCCACACATCTCATTGAACATGGAAAAGTTGAGCTGATGTTTACATGGAGCCTTCACCACTATATTCTAGCCTCTTTGGTATGAGATGGTACTCTGCAGTCTACTGAAAGAGAAACATGGACACCAATGTAGCCACAAAACCTTTGAACTGCAATCTGCCCTGCCTGTAGAATATGCTAGGGAATGGTGGCAAAGAACTTGTGGGAATAGCTGACCAATATCTGATTTGATTTAAGATCTACTCCATAAGAAGGAACCCATACTAGAAACTGCTTGTGTGACCAAGAACCAGAGACTAGATACCACAGAGACCTTATTTTTTAGACCAGTAGTAAAATCAAATACTACTGGTCTAAAAAATAAATATCAATAAAATAACACCTAATTCTGCTATATTATCCCATCATCATCAGAGAGGCTTCTGTAGCCAAATTTATAAATGGTCTTATTAAATAAAAAACATAGAGCCAGAAATTTGGGTTAAAGCATTAGAGAGATAAGGGAAATATGGAAAGCTACCTGCTAACCTCACCTCACCAACTTCACAGCTTCTAAAGAAAACAACTTCCTGTCTACCCAAGCTTATATGCCTTGCTTTTCTGCCCGCTCATTGGCTCTTAACCCAGTTACCTCACTTCCTCTTCCTACACAGCTCTGTCACTGTCTGTCTATCTTTACAGACCTCTAGGTCTCCATGGTTGGTACTGGGATTAAAGGCATGTGTCACCACGCTTGGCTCGGTTTCCTGGTAAGGCCTTGAACACACAGAGATTCTACCTGCTAAGGGATTAAGGGTGTGTGCTGCCTGACTTCTTTGTTTACTTAAAATGGTTGGCCTTTATCCCCTGATCTCCAGGCATGCTTTATTTATTAACACACAAATAAAATATCACCACATTTCAGCACAAATAAAATATCACCACAGGCTTCCTCCAGCAGCACATGGGAACAGATGCATAGCCCCAAAGCCAGACATTACAGGAATGAGAATATAAATGGGATTTCTGAATCAAATCTCTCCCCCACTTTGTTCAGGGAGTCCTATGGAAGATGAGGTGGAAAGATTGTAAGAGTCAGAGGGTTTAATTGATTTAGAGGACATTCTCCTAGTGTCTTCCATTCCCTCTGACTCTTACAGGTACATATAAGCTCACAGGGACTGAAGCAGCATGCAGAGGACTTACAAGGGTCTACATTCAGTATTATCTTAGTATTTTAATTGGATCCTGTGAGAATGAATGGGTCTCTGACTCTTGTGCCTGCTCATAGGACTCTATTCCTGCAGTTTGGTTGCTGTGTCCAACTTTGATGTAATAGTTTTTGCTTCATCTTATTAGAGTTTGTTTTGTCAAGTTTGGTTGTTATCGCTTAGAAACTTGTTCTTTTCTAATGTGGGACAGAAATGGAGTGGATCTGGATGGGAGGAGAGATGAGGAGGAAGTGGGAGGAATAGAGGGAGGCAAAACTGTAATCAACATATATTATAAGAGAATGGAATCTATTTCCAATAAAAGAAAAAGTGAAAAAAGTTATCATTAGATGCTAAAATAAAATAAATAAACTGTTTATATACATCTTAAATAAACACCAATAATTTCTTGCTTTTTTCTCCTACTACCTGGACAGTGAGGTAGAATATTTAGGAGAGCAAATGCCAATGCTGTGATATAAGATGAATGGCTAAACTATCTTATTAATAAAAAATCCCAGGCAGGGCAGTGGTGGCACACACCCTTAATACCAGCACTCTGTGAGTTCAAGGCCAGCCTGGTCTACAGAGCGAGATCCAGGACAGGTACCAAAACTACACAGAGAAACCCTGTCTCGAAAAAACAAAATAAATAAATAAATAAATAAATAAATCGCAGAACTAGATATTGGGGTAAAAGCTGAGAAATCAGAAAAGCAGAAAGAAGCCAGCCACAATTGTTACCACTTGGAAATACTCAGTTAAAGAGAGCTACTTTCTGCATACACATGCCTATATGCCTTTCTTTTCTGCATCTCACTTTCTCTCTCTGCCCAGGTACATCATTTCCTGTCTGTCCGTACAGACCTCCAGACCTCTGTGTTTAGTGCTGTCTGGGATTAAAGGCATGTATCACCATGCCTGGCTCTATTCCCCCAATGTGGCCTTGAACTCACAAAGATCTGAATGGATCTCTGCCTCTCAAATGCTAGAATTAAAGGCATGTGCTACCATTGCCTGACTTCTTTGTATAATATAGTGGGTAGTTTTTTCCTCTGAACCTCATATAAGCTTTATTAGGGTGCACAATATATTGGGAGAAATATTTCCCTTTTTTTGTCTAAAATAAAATATAAAAAAGTTATGACTAATATAAGAAAAACTATATACAATATATATAGGCATTAAATACATCAACAATGTCTAGTCCATTTGCATTTGACAAATTCAGAGAAAATATTTCATTATCTATCCTATCTTATGAATCCAAAGGATTGTATCTAATTCACCATCTATCCCAATTTGTATTACCAAAACTATCTTTTGATGTCTTTCAAACAGGTATATTTTACACCTAATTAGTGATTTTCTTTCCTGAATTTCTTGACAAGGAAAGGAGTAACTATCAAATCTTCAACTCCCTCATAGACTCAAGAAGGAAATAATATTACCTAGTTAAACAGGAAGTGCAAACAAGTGACTTCCAAAAAACGTGAGTTATGACAGAAACTGCCTGTATAGTCACCCGAGGTTTCTCTGCAACATTGAGGCATCATCTTCAGCCCACAGGCTTACTTATCTGACAGATTCATCTGTGAAGCAGGATTTTCTAAAGATCCTTCCCACCTCATCTTGGCAAGGATGAGCAGTCCTTTGTTTTGTGTCCTGCTTGCCCATTTTGGACAGCATACTGTCAGGATGTGATGTGAAGGCACTTTCTTACCCAGTGGCTAACTTTTACCACAATGAAAGTAAACTCCATATGGAGATCCTTCAATGCCCATAACCTTCTCTGAAGTAGATTGGTGCTGCCAGGAGCAGTCATGTCTCATAGTCATAAAAAAAAGAAAGAAAAAAATCTGTTATTAAAACATCTTAAATGTCATATTCATATCTCTGAAGTGTTTGAAGATGAACTGTCTATTTAAAATATATCTCTGCTTGACCTTGAAAACATACCTAATATGACTAAAAGTTTGATTGTAATGACTACTAAATTTCATTTCTTTATATCCTAATAGTTGGTAATAATAACTTTCAAGGATTAGCAAATTGCATTACATTGTTAAATGAACTGTATAGCTACAATACCTTGAACAAGATTAGAAATATATGTACTGTATTTTCTAATAAAATCAATATCAAATTTATATCAATATATACATAATTTGTATACAATATACAAAAATCCAATCCAATGTAAAATATTTTAAAAACAATAGTTGCCTTCTAAAAGTAGATTCAATAATCTACCTTTTTATCTTATCATATCTGTATTCTCTCTTTTATCTTTTCAGAGTAGATTCAATAATCTACCCTCTATCCATCATTTCTATATCTTTTTTTTCAGAGTAGATTCAATAATCCACCACTTATCTATATCCTCTTTTTTTTTTTCAAACAAGAATCCTGAATCTAATTTCCTTTGTTTAACCTTTTTCCTGACCCTTAAAAATTAACAACTTGGAACCAACCATCCTAAACAATGACAATTAAACAAAACCCATAGAATGACAAAAAACCACATACCCTACCTCTTGTGAATGTGGGCATTGTGCTCTTAAAATTACTTCCCATTGTTTGGGGGGGAAAATACATCTTTAGGGGATACTGAAAAGAAAATTTTTGGGTTAATTGTCAAGTCCTGGGAGAGGCAGCTGTATCATTTGTTGTCTAGTCTCTGCATAATGCAAAAGTGCAGGACTTATCTCAAGTCCTTGCTGGAGCAGTCTGTGAGGCTGGATCATCTCAGCTAGTCCTGAGCAGTTTGTAGTCCAGAGCCAATCTTTGGGTGGTGTTTGTCAGCTTAGTGGTATTATTATTGTCCATGTGGAATTGTCATTGTGGGGCCCTACCATCTTTTTGGAGACTTCAAATTTGCTGTTAGGCCTGGTCATGATTCCCTGCAGAAAACTGATGAAGATTCAAACATGAAAACATGTACAGGCAGCTAAACGAAGCCTTTTTTTCTGGAATAGTTAGTACTCTATATGACCATTAATATCATAACAAAAATTTAAATATATACATATATATATATTGAAAATTTTCATGTAAAATTCATGCCTTAAGAAAAGTTTTAAAGAGTCAAAATAGAACCAAAGAATTGAGATTAATGGCAAAAGAATAGTCCCTTAATTTTGGGTTTTCTTCTGTTCCATATCCAATAATAAAATCTAATTGGATTTTCCTTTTAACAAGCATACTTGAGTTTAGAGGAGAGAGACATTCTCCAATTCCAAAGCCCAGCTTTAATTTTTAATTGAACTGGGATGACATAAAGACCATTTGTGTTAAGTGTCTGTAGAGAAGAGCAGAAACAAACATTTAAGAAGACTTATGAAATTCTATATATGTGATAGACCAATAGGTCAATTTATTCTTTTTCTTGGGACATTTTTTTCTGGATGATTTGTCCTTTTTCTTCAGATGTCTCATTTGTCCAATGTTTTTCAGATTCCTTAGCCTTCATTCTCCTGGAAGACAAAAACAATAACTTGCCGGGCGGTGGTGGCACATGCCTTTAATCCCAGCACTCGGGAGGCAGAGCCAGGTGGATCTCTGTTCGAGGCCAGCCTGGGCTACCAAGTGAGTTCCAGGAGAGGCGCAAAGCTACACAGAGAAACCCTATCTCGAAAAACCAAAAAAAAAAAAAAAAAAAAACACAATAACTCTTCCCCAACCGTAACTTTGGGGGAGGTTCCCTTTTGGAAAGTTATATCTGATCAAATGAAAAGCATTTGTTAGTAGTATAAGTTAATTTAAATTGGATGGTCATGCCAGTTGATGAACTATCACCTCTTCTAATTAAGAGATCTCTCTTGTTCAAATCAAACTTTCATCAATTTTGATGGTATCCATATGTTATCTTCTCCTGTAGAAACAAAAGCAACTTTGTCCCCAATGTAACACATATCCTGGTTTCCATTCTGAGGTCAGCACATCTTTAAAGATGTGAAAGTATAGTTACCACCTTGTAAATAAGACAAACCAGAGGACGTACCAAAACTGAAAATATTGGGGTATGCTATTTTGAAGACTCATAAAAGAATGTTATTCATATGAGGTTACTAAAATCTGTATAATGTGAAGATTTTAGTAAATTCCTGAAGTATTTTTATACTACATGTTATACATCATCTTATCTTAATTTAAGTATTAAAGCATAAAAGATACAGCAGGTAAATGAGCTAGAATATAAACTATTATTTTTCTAATAATTAATGAGAATGTATAACGCATTAAATAATATTTAATTTTACATTAATTAAATGGTACCAAAGTTAAAAGCAATATAACAAAGGTAAAGTTAAAATGGGGATACTTTTTAATGTAATTGGCTTTGGATTTATTTGATAAAAGGCAAGAAAAATAAATAATAAAATCTAATTGTTATGGTCTCTATTCATGTATTTTTATGTGCAACAACATAAAAATTTCAAAGATGAATATTGTTATGTATTGAAAGTTATTGGATAAGATCCCAGTGCATGATTTTTAGTGCTTATTATTAATGATGAGCAACATTTTTTCTAATTAGCTAGATAGTATTATGAAATCACAGAGTAGCCAATTTTAGACTACAGAGAACATTTCTGACCAAACTAAAATATATTCAAAAGCACTAAACATAGCTTCTTAAAATAGATATATTTGGTACCTATATAGAACAGAAACTATTTGCTGCATTCCAACAAAATATAATTCAAAGATACAATTAAGAACTTTGTCTTCCATCAAAGACTATAATTGGTCATTATGTTGAACTCTCAGGAAGTTGTTTTTTAAATTGGTTTTTTAAAATTTTTTTCCCATTCCCAAGAGTTGTTTCCCATTTTTTATTTCCAATTGTAATCATGGTTGTGATTTTTATTTGCCCTTTAAAATAGGCATGGCTATCCTATGATATAAATATAAATGGCTTTTGCTATTTTATTTATAAAAGTTTCCCCTAGGCAATCAATCACGTGGGATATTTTTGAGGGCCTTGAGAGTAATTTTCAATATGAATCTTACATTGTAGCAATTTAACTTAACTCAAAATAACACTCAAACGTTTTATGATTGAATGAATATTTGCCACAACATACTAAATGATACTATAATTAATATCAATACTTAGAGAAACATAGAATAATTTATGGTTTAATTGATCCATTTTTTTGAATATTTATAAATCATAACATTATTAAGCTATTATGAATTCCTTCTTCTGACTCTATTTACAAAGAACAAGTCTATTTCTTTATGCATTGATTTAGGACATGGCTAGACCACTTGCTTTGGAAAATAGAAAATAAGAAGTGGTACAGTAAAATTTCAATACTGGAATGATGGGACTTCACTAGTTTCTACTTAACCATCAGAACATAGAACATAGTCTAAGAAACAAATAATCCCCTAGTAGTCAGAATACATTTATCTTGAGCTCAAAATGGGATGATCATGATGAAAACCTGAATGCCACTGATATATAGGCATGAAATCTGCCAGATGAGTCACTGACTTGGGGCCTGAAATATAATTCACATGTCAATTATGATGGTTAGCATTAATTGTCAATTGACACAACCTAGATCATTTGGAAAGAGGCCCTCAATGTTGGATTGCCTATGTTGAGTAGGACTACAGGCATGTTTGTGCAAAATTGTCTTAAGGAGTTAATTGTGGTAAGTAGACATACCTTGCATGTGAGCAGCACTCTTTGATGGGCTATACTCTCCTGAACTGTATCAAATCAAATAAACCTAGCTAAGTAAACAAGGTTGCATGCATTTATTCTGTGTTCTTGGTACAGATGTGACATTTTAAGTTCCTGTCTTGACATACCTGCAATGATGGACTATAGCCTGGAATTGTAAGCCAAACAAACCCTTTCTTCCCCAAAGTGATTTTTGGTAGGGTATTTTATCACGGCTGTGGAAATAAAACTACAACAGATATTTATACCAGAAGTGGCAGTGTTATCTGATAGACATGACCATATTGCTTTTGGAGAGGGATATAGAAAGCTCTAGAAATTTGGGCTTAGAAAGTCACTGAATACACAGATTAATGGCCTCTTCTGGTGAGGTGTTGAAAGATACAAATGCTGAGAGTAACATGGAGAATGGAGGCCCAGATCATATTTCAGAGGATACAAGGACTTTGTCAGACATTGCAATAAAGGGCTGCTTTAGTTACTGTTTCATTGCTATGAAGAGACACCATGAACAAGGCAACTCTTATAAAAGAAAGCATTTAAATGAGGCTTGCTTACAGTTTTAGAGTGTTAGTATGTGATCATCATAGCAAGAAGGAGACAGGCATGATGCTGGAGCAGTAGCTGAGAGCTTTACTTCCTGACAGGAAGGAAATGAGAGAGAGAGAGAGAGAGAGAGAGAGAGAGAGAGAGAGAGAGAGAGAGAGAGAGAGAGAGAGAAGAAGAAGAAGAAGAAGAGGAGGAGGAGGAGGAGGAGGAGGAGGAGGAGGAGGAGGAGGAGGAGGACGAGGGGAGAGGAGAGGAGAGGAGAGGAGAGGAGAGGAGAGGAGAGGAGGAGAGAGAGAGAGACTGGCATGGGCTTTTGAAACCTCAAAGCCCACCCTCAGAGACACATCTCTAACAAGGCCACACCTTGCAAAAAAAAAAAAAAAAAAAAAAGAACAGTTCCAATAACTATGGACCAAACATTCAAACATGTAAACCTATGGGCACCATTCTTATTCAAACCACCACAGGGCACACATGTGATATTTTGGCTAAGAATCTGTGTGCTGATCAATGTGGGCCTTGAAGTATTAGCTATGATTGTCAAAAAATCAGCACCTCTGAAGTATAAGCTCCTGTGCATCATGGGACAATAGGAATGTTTTTCCTCACAGTCAGTATATAGAAGCTGTGAATCAAAGTGCCTAGGCTACATTCAGCAGAACTTGTGGATCTAAGAGTCATCCATGTGATACTGGATTTGAAGATATTAAAAATATAATATTGTATGAGTCATGGAGAACAATTTAAGCTTTGCATTTTATGGCACACTTGGAGTCCCTATGGATAGGCTTGGGAGGGTGTCAGTAAAGGTGAAGCCTCAGTTAAAATGGAGACCCCCAGAATATTGGAGAAGTCTGGACCATGGCACATTCATCAAAGAGGACTGCCTGTGTAGAATGGAGCTGGCCTAAAAGGGATGCTATGTGTACTATGGATGATAGAGTTTGAGAGATTTGGTGCTAAAACACATTGGAGTCAGGAAGAAAGTACCAGATGTCAGATACTGATCAGATTTGTATTTATACTACTGAATTTCGGGTTTGCCTTGGTATGATTGTTTTTTATACCCTGGCTCTTTTCTTTTGGAATAAGAATGCTGAAATGTGTGACTTGTTTTTTATTTGTTTTGTTTCATTTTTTATTTTACAGGAGCCATTTTTAAGAGAGGTTTGACTTCTTAAGTGACAGAAATTTTAAGACTTTGAGGAATTCTCGATTTTGGTTTAAGATTTTACATTATGAGGCAGACATAAGAACTTGGGGTCAAGGGATAGAAGGTTATGGTTTTAAAATGCTTGTGAGTCAAGATGACAATGGGTGGAATGTCACTAATTAATACCGAATTTTACATAACATAAAAACACCTGAGAAAAGTGTCTTAATGAAGGCTTGTCTGCATTGGCTAGGACTGTAGACATCCCTATAAAAAATTGTCTTAATTGAGTTCATTGTGATGGAAAGACACACCCTGAATTTGAGCAGCACCATTTCATAGGATGGACCCTCCATGAACTGTACAAAAGTAAAGAAAATTAGCTGAATAAGCAACCACACAAGCAACTAAGCAATAACCCATGCTTTAGTCTCTGCTTTTAACTGTGGATATGATGTTTTAAGTTCCTGCCATGACTCCCTTGCTGTGATGTACTATAACCTAGACTTTATAACCTAGATTTGTAATCCAAACAAAACCATTTCTTCCCTTAATTTCCTTCTGTCAAGGTATTTTTATCACAGCAACATAAATGAAACTAGAACAACAGTATGGTATAAAAATGGGAGTAAATTCCGGCTTGCAATCACCAGATGTTTGGGAGACTGACGCAGGATGATTGTAGAAAGTTTATGACCAGCTTGACCCACGAATAAGTTCAAGGCCAGTCTGGTCAACTTAATGAGACCCTTTCCTATAATAAAAGGTAAAATGATGACTGGGGAGGTTATAATTAAATGGTAGAGGATGAAGTCCTGAGTTCAATATTCGATACTAAAATAACAAAAAAAAAATTTGAGGTATATGCTATTATGTAGCATTATAGAAAATGCTGATTGAGACAATGAGAATAAAAGTTTAAAACTGTTATTTACAGAACACCATGAGTTATAGTCAGACTTTTTCATTGGGACTATCGGTTCCCAATAATGACACAGAGACATGTTATTAATTATGAAAGCTTGGCCAATAGCATAGGCTTGTCTCAACTAGATCTTATAACTTAAATTAACCCATAATTTTAAATCTATGTTCTGCCACATAGTGCTACCTCTCTTCCAACTTGCACTTCCTGTCTCCTTTCTGTGTCTGGCTGGCAATTCTGCCTTTATTCCTTGTAGCATCCTCTGTGTCTGGAAACCCTGCCTAGCTATTGCTGTTCAGCTTTTTATTAAACCAGAGTGACACATCTGCACAGTATACAAAAAGATTATTCCACAATGATGACTTAATAAAATTGTATATATTTAGATAAGTTAAAAGGAAGAAGGAAGAGGAGGAAGAGGGGGAGAAGGAGGAGGAAGAAAAGAAGGAAGAAGAGAGAGAAGGAGAAGGAGAAGCAGTTTTGAGGCTGTCTGAAAGGACACCATGTCAAGCTGAATGAGTCTTTGTTTGTTTCTTTGTTTGTTTGTTTGTTGAAACACAGTTTCTCTGTGTAACAGTCCTGGAACTTGCTCTGTAAATTGGGCTTGTCTTGAACTCAGAGATCTGCCTGCCTCTTCCTCCTGAGTGTTGGGATTAAAGCCATGCACCACCACTGCCCAACTTGAACATGTCTTATTTTTTAAATAATTTTGTTAAAGTCTTATAGAAGTATCTATATATGTAAGTATAATGCCAACTACAAAGAAAAATTGAAGCAGATTTTCACTACACCCTGATGTTCTAAGACAATAATGAAAATGAATAGGATAGTTTTTCTTTGAGTTCTAAAATTTCTAAAATATTCCATTTTGTGGTTTATTTTAGATAGTATCTTATTAATGAAAACCAGGATAAGCATAGGATCATGATCTGCTTAGTCCTCCAAATGCTGACATTACAAATGTGGTCTACCATACCCAGATCTTTTATTTTTGACACGTAATTAATGTACTTTTTAATGACTTCATGTGATTTTTTTCAATTCACATGTAAATCATTTTTGATCAAATATAAGTAATTAGCTTTTCTGTTACATAAATCTTTTATCATTTCCTTTTAGTGAATGCATTCTAATCTACTCTAGCTACTTTACTCTCAACATCTATTAGATAAACAGTTTTAGAGTTTACATGTTAATTAAGTCATATTATATTTTTCTTTCTGTATGTGGCACTTTTCACAATAGCCAACATATACAATGAGCATAAATGTTGAACAGATGAATGGACTTTAAAAATTCTCCATGTAACCATGGACTAATACTCATTTATCCAAATTGGTAAAAGCCTGTTATTTCCCGCACATGAGTTAGGTTTTCTTTGTGGTCAGTATGGGAAATTAAGACAGAGTTTTACTTAGGGCATTCTGGCCTCAAACTTCTGATCCTCCCATCTCCATGTCCCAAATTCTAGGATTATAAGAATGTGGCACCCAGCTCAGAACGACATTTTAATTTCTTATTTAACATTCCCACAAAAACAATGGCTCAAAGCAAAAACACACTTAATGAAAATGTATGTTTTGAGTAAAAGAAAATACCACAAAAAAAAATCTGTGGTGATCTGTAAAAAAAGTACTTTGCCATTCATATTTGTGAACTTCATAAATTCAGTTCAGAAAAGTTCAATGGGTGTTACCAGGATAAAATCAGAGTCAGTTTAGACATGTTCCCTTCTAGAGATCTGTTGGAAATCCGTTTCTTTAGTTTTTCAGCTCTTGAAGGTCACCTGAATTCCTTAGCTATTTCCTTCACTAATCCTTACAAAGCTATCAGTAATTTTTCAGGTCTATTTTACGCTAAGATCTAAACTATTCTCCTTATTCTGTCTCCCTTTTTTACTTATAAGGACTATGATAATTAACTGAAACCACACAAATAATCCAAGATTATCTTCCCATGTCACAGTTAATTGATAAGCAATCTTAATGGCATTTTCAAACTTATTTCCTCTCTATGCTAAAACCTAACTTCTTAATAGTTTCTTAGAATTAAAATATGGACATTTTTGTGGGTTCATTTTTTCTGCTCACTACAGATGACATTTGCAAGTTAATAGCATTGTTAGTTGCATTACTTCAAGCTATTATTGTATATACTGCTCTATATGCATGCATTATCATATACTTATATGTACATACATATATTTATTTATACATGCACACACACAATAATCTAGTAAATTGATTTATATCACAGGTCACACAACAGACTACCAAGATTGAATAATTGGTTTTCAAGCTGAATACAGTTTAATCAAGATGTGAACGTTCCATAAACTTTAGTTTTCTTATCAATACAGTTGTAGGTAATGGTATAAAGTATATCACTGTTTTGTGAGTGTTTAATGAAATAGCAGCCATAAAATCTTGCACTTAATGCATTTTATAAATATTTAGTGTTAATGACTATTTAATGAATATTATTTCTTTTAGTTATACTAAAATGTTTTTGGATCTTTTATATAGCCATAGTTTGAATATGTCTACTTATGGTGTTTTGAGCTTTGGTATTATATCGAATAGTATTTTGTAAGGACATATTCAAAATATGCATCAACCTACACACCAAATCTAAATTTATTAGAATCATTGTAGAGAAAAATACATATTATTTAATAATCACTGCTATTTTCCAATTATATTTATCTCTAGCATATCTTAAAACAGCTATCTAATGTTAAAAGTGTTGACAAGCTGAAAATTTATTTTATTGATTAAAAAAATACAAGTAAGGTTTTTGAGGTTCTGATATTGTTCAATAGTAACCTTTTTTTTTTTCTTTTGATTTTTGGTTTTTCAAGACAGAGTTTCTCCAAATTGTTTTGGTGCCTGTCCTGGATTTCACTCTGTAGACCAGGCTGGCCTTGAACTCACAGAGATTCACCTGGCTCTGCCTCCCCAGTGTTGGGATTAAAGGCATGTGCCATCACCACCCGGCTAATAGCCACTCATTCTTTACCAAATAATAATAATAGTAATCATAATAATAATAATAATAAATTAAATTTCAAATTAGTGTATAATTGCATCTTTAAGACCATTAAATTGTTAGTTTTGGTTAATGACTGTCTTCAGATACAATTTCAATTATTTTTTTTCATATTTTGTCTGCAGAACACTTCAAAACTCACATAATTATTTTTCACAGCAGAATATGACTTGAGTGTTATGTGACTGCAGTTTTCTTTCTTTCTTTTTGCTTGTTCATTTAATTGAGGTCCAGATACTATGCAGAAAGAGAGATTAAATTGGAGGTCTCCATTGGGTCCCTCCCCTTGGAGATATAGAAACCCTGTAGAAGAGGGAGAGGGAAAAGTGTAGGAGTCAGAGGGGAAGAAAGACTCTAGGAGAGCATGGCCCACCAAATCAACTATGCAGAGTTCACATGGGCTCACAAATGCTGAAGCAATAAGTATGGAGCCTGCAAGGGTCTGCACCTGATCCTCTGCGTATATGTTATGGCTGGTAGCTTGGTATTTTTATTGGCCTCCTAAAAGCGGGAATGGGTATGTTTCTGATTCTTTTGCCTGCTCTTGGGACTCTTTTCTTCCTATTATGTTGCCTTGTTCATCCTCAATATAAGGATCTGCATTGTGTCATATCTTGTTTTGTCCTGTTTGGCAGTCCTCTCTTGGAAGACTTTTCTGAAGAGCAAATGGAGGGGTAGTAGATCTGGAGGAAAGGGAAGGTAGTGGGTACCTGGGAGGAATGGAGGAAAGGGAAACTGTGGTCAGGATGTATTGTATGAGAGAAGAATCTATTATCAATATAAAAGAGAGAGGGGAGATGATCTTATTCTATTACTTAGGCTAGCCATGGACTGAAATTTACATGAAATGCTGGATTTACAGGCATATGCCACTATACTCTACAGCTTGCTTTACTTAATTCAGTATTTAAAGCATAAATCTCATAGAATTAAATATTTCAAGATTTTGTGGTGAAAGTTTTATGATATTCTTAAAGAATTTGAAATAAAAATGCATCTCATTTAGGCAATTCATACTTAAACATAATGAAATTAGGTAATACGTATTTTGCTATCTTAAAATTTATAAAGTAAATTCTGTAAATATTTGTAAAGTTAATTAAGGAATACAAGTTGACAGAAAGTTGAAAAGGAAGTGCTGGAGTGGTGATTCCATTAGACTAAATTCTCTGTCCCCAAATAATTAGTACCTCATTTGAAAAATACTTTGTATATATTTGTTATAAATAGCTCAAAAATAACAAAGTAGCATAGGTTTTAGAACAGAAATTTTCACTGGACTGATATTATTATAAAATAATAACATCTTTAAGCTACTTTCATAGTATGAATACCCAAGGGAATATATTGAAAAAGTGAGGTGATATAAAAAATAAAATAATAATCTTCAAAGCAGGCAAATGGATGATATCTAAATCTTAGAGCAATTGAATCATGAATCAAGTCTTGTTTGCTCTTGTTTTGCTGTTTGGTCAGGGTCTCAGTCTATAGTATGTGCTTACATGAACCTTACTCTGTATCTTAGGCTGGTATCAAAATCTCAACAATCCTGCCCTGACACCCTGAATACTATAGTTATAAGCAAGGACCACAAAACAGCTAAATCAAAGAACTCAATGACTATTTGTCTTAAAGACAGTGTCA
Source organism: Peromyscus leucopus (assembly GCF_004664715.2). Lineage (NCBI taxonomy): Eukaryota > Metazoa > Chordata > Mammalia > Rodentia > Cricetidae > Peromyscus > Peromyscus leucopus. The sequence goes on from NC_051083.1 coordinate 51,514,547, forward strand.
CCAATGCTGTGAAAAACTAGAAGAATATTTAGTGGAATATATCAATGCAAAGGGAAAGACCTAAAATACACTTCCCTCATAGTTTCTGACATAAAACTTCAACTTGACTTATGTTTACAGTAATCCAATTTCTCCCACATGTTCAAAATGTTAGTGTTTCAAGTATAATTATGAGCAGGTGCTCAGGTATCCCCAGAAAAAAAAAAAAAATCATAGCGCAATAGATGGCAAATGAGAAGAAAATACAAAGAGAAGAAAGGTAAACATAATAATAGAAGAAATAACAAAGAAAATTTGAGCACAAATATACATGATAAAGAGAGGAAAAACCTTGATATCTAGAAGGAAAAAAATCAGATCTAGGGCATAAGCCCAAAAGGATATGAAAAGTTAATGTTCAGAAAATTAGAGTTCTAAAGTTATTATTTCTCAGTTCAAATCCATCATTTTATTTTTCTTCAGTTTATTGAAAATAGTTTTTTTCTTATATAATATAACCAGTTTATAGTTTCCTTATTTTATTGCAGCTTCTTTTCTTTTTTTCTTTTTTTGGCAGGGGGAGGTGGAATCAGTAGTATTTGGTTTTACCCTAGGTCCCTGTGTTATCAAGTCTTTGGTTCTTGGTCACCTAAGCACTGTCAAGTTTGGGTTCCACTACGTGGAATGAGCCTTAAGTCAAATCAGATATTGATTGGTTACCTTGCAGGTAGGACACTAATGTAGATTGAAGGGTTTGTGGCTGGGTTGGTGTTTACATTTCTGTTTTGGTAGTGTGCAGAGTACATTCCTATACCAAAGACACTAAAACATAAGGGTGAGGCTCTATGTAGGCACCAGCTCAACTGCTGAATATTCAATGAGTTGTGTAGATGTTGTTTTCAACAATGACATCTTGCTGTCAATTTGAGCAAAACAGTCTACAGTCTTGGCAACAGCTTAGGTAGTTTGGGGGTTCCCATGGGACCCCTTTGGTCAACATCTATATTAGACATAACCCAATTGCAGTACTATAAGCTACATTTGGTGAAAAGAGATGGCCTGTTGGGACTCTATCTCCCCAATTATTTGATGATTTCATTAGAAAGAAATTGAAGAAGATATCCATAAAATTGCTCATGGATCAGTAAAATTAATACAGTAAAAATGGCTACTCAATCAAAAACAATCTACAGATTCAAAGCATTTTTGGTGGAAATTCTAACATCACTCTTCATAGATCTTGAAAAGACAATTTTCAGCTTCTTATGCAAACACACACAAAAAAACAGTGTAGTTAAAACAATCTTGAATAATAAGTATTGAAGTATTGAATTCTCTCATTATCAGTGTGTGAGGATCAATATGTGATTTAAGCTATAGAAGTGTTTCTTTTATGAATTTAAGAACCCTTGTATTTGGTGCATAGATGTTAAGAATTGCAATGACTTCCTGGTGGATTTTTCCATTGATGAGTATGTAGTGTTCTTCCCTACATCCTCTGATTAGCTTTGGTTTGAAGTCTATTTTGTCAGCTATTAAAATGGCTGCATCAGCTTGTTTCTTAGGTCCATTTGCTCAGAATATCTCTTTCCATCCTTTTACCCTGAGGTGATGTTTATTCTTGATGTTAAGGTGTGTTTCTTGGATGTAGCAGAAGGATGGATCTAATTTTTTCCATCCATTTTGTTAGTTTGTGTCTTTTATTGGGGAGTTGAGACCATTGAGGTTGAGCATTGCTTTTTATTTCTGTTATTTTGTTGGTGTTGGTGTTGTGTGTGTGGTGTGTGTGCATGTCTCCCCTCTTTAATTTGCAGATCTGGAATTAACTATTACTTGTGTTTTCTTGAGTATGGTTAAACTCCTTAGGTTGGACTTTTACTTCTAGTGTTTTCTGCAGCAGTAGATTTGTAGATGAATTTCAGTTATGTTTAGTTTTATCATCTTATTTTCTCCATTTTTAGTGATAAATTTTCCCTGAGCATAATAACCTAGGCTGGCATCTGTGTTCCCTTAGAGTCTGCAGGACATCTGTCCAGGCAATTCTGGCTTTTAGAGTCTCCATTGAGAAGTCAGGTGTATTTCTAATAGATGTAACTTTATATGTTATTTAGTCTTTTTTCACTGCTGTTCTTAATGTTTTTTGTTGTGTGCATTTAGAGTTTTGATAATTAGGTGCTGAGATAACCTCATTTTCTGCGCCAGTCTACTTGGTGTCCTGTATTTTTCTTGTATCTGGATAGACATCTTCTTCTTAGGTTAGGTAAATTTTCTTCTTTAATTTTGTTGAAAATATATTCTGTGCTTTGACCTGGGTTTCTTATCCTTCTTCCATTCCTGTTATTCTTATATTTGGTATTTTCATAGTCTCCCAAATCTTCGGGATGTTTCGTGTCACAATTTTATTAGATTTAAGATTTTCTTTGACTGGGGTATTAATTTCTTCTATCAGGTCACCAGTGCCTGGAATTCTCTTTTTTATCTCTTGTACTCTGTTGGTGAGGTTTGCCTCTGAGGTTCCTGTTCAAGTTTCTAAATTTTCAGTTCCAGATTTCCCCACTTCAGATTTTCTTTATTGATTTTATTTCCACTTTGGGGTCTCGAACTATATTACTCATTCCCTTCCCCTGTTTGTGTTATCATAGATTTCTTTAAGGGATTTATCCATTTCATCTTGAAGGTGCTCTATCATATTCATAAAGGATATCTTAAGAGCTTTGTCTTGTGTTTTATCTTTAGCCATATTGCAATACTCTGCCTACTATGGTAGGTTACCAGGCTCTAGCAGAGACATATTGTCCTGGCTGTTATTGTGTTTTTATGCTGGCATCCATTTATCTGGGTTTGGGAAAATTGTAATCCTAGGTGCTGGTATCTGGTCTTCTTTGTTGAGTGTGTGTTTTGTGCCTTGTATTCTGATTTACTCTCTTTCTTAGAAGAACAGTGTGTGTTGCTTGGTAAGAAATTCTTCTGGGATCCTGATTATTGGTTAAATTATTAAGGCCACTCCACGTAATTAAAAGGAAGATTTATTTAGTGGGTGACTTACAAATGAAGGAAATGGTAGATTGCAGAGGTCTAGGGAAGGTGTATCGCAATCCAGCGGTGTTCTCTGGAGCTCTGCTCAGTCAACCTCCACCGTCTAGGGTCCAGGAACCGAGAGAGCACGCCCCCATCCAGCTCTCAGGTCTCTAGACGCCTCCCTTGGCCCCGCCTCATAGGCGTGACAGTTGCCAGAGTCTCAATGGGGGTTGGAACTTCCAGATCCAAGCTGGAATGGCTACCCACTACACCTGATAGGTGTGGTCAGTCAGGAATTTAGGCAAAATGTGATTCTAGGTACTGGGAGCTACAAATTAGGAATGGGGATGGTCTAGGAGGGGAGGGCTGAGGGCATTTGGGAGGGGGATGAGAGCAAGGTATTCCACCAGGTTCTAATTAGTCCCTTGGGAATGGGGGCATAGAGTGAGGAGAGGCTGAAGTAAATGGTTTGCTACAGAAGTGGAATGAGACTGGAGGATTTTGTTTAGGATCTGAGGAAAAGGTGAAGAGTTGCAGTTAGCCTACCTGCTTCCCTGGCCTGTGGGTTCCGGAGAATGCTTGCTGGAGTTGGGTGCTAGAATAAAGCAATGAGCTGGAGGAGGGAAGTTAAGAGTAGATCTGTAACACAAATCTTAAAATGTTTTATTAATTAAAAAACCTAGAGCCAGATATTGGGGTGTGTGGTATTGTATTCACCCAAATATTTTGCATGCTAATAAACTTATCTGGGGTCAGAGACAGAGCAGCCACAATATTAAACATAAAGGATAGGCAGTGGTAGTACACGCCTTTAATCCTAGCATTCCAGAGGCAGAAATCCATGTGTTCAAGGATACAGACAGGCATGGTGACTCATCATGCCTTTAATCCCAGAAAGCGAGCCTTTAATCCCAGGGGGTGGTGGTAGAAAGCAGAAAGGTATATAAGGCATGAGGACCAGAAACTAGAAGCATTTGGCTGGTTAAGAATTCAGGTTTCTAGCACAGTTCAGCTGAGACCCATTCTGGATGAGGACTCAGAAGCCTCCAGTCTGAGGAAGCAAGACCAACTGAGGATCCGACGAGGTGAGGTAGCTGTGACTTGTTCTGGCTCTCTGATCTACCAGCATTGACCCCAATAACTGGCCTCAGGTTTGATTTTATTAATAAGAACTTTTAAGATCCATGCTATAGGGGTGAAAGCTGAAAGGACAAGCCAGCCACAAGTTCTCACTGCTAGGAAATCCTCAGCCCAAGAGAGCTACTTCCTGTATACTCATGCCTTATATAACTTTCTGTGCCCTGCCATCTTACTTCCTCTCTCCGCCCAGCTACATCACTTCCTCTTTCCACCCAGCTCCATTACTTCCTGTATGTATAGACCTCCAGAGCTCTATGGATAACTAGTGCTGGGATTAAAGGCATGTGCCACCACACCTGGCTCTGTTCTCAGTGTGGCCTTGAACTCACAGAGATCCAGATGAATCTCTGCCTCCCGATTGCTAGGATTAAAGGCATGTGCTATCACTGCCTGGCCTCTACGTTTAATATTAGTGGCTGGCTTTGTCCTCTGATCCCCAGGCAAGCTTTATTTGTTAGAGTACAAATAAAATATCACCACAAAAATCTGTGTGATCTACCAGATATAGGAGCAGGGGAGGAAGGGAGGGTGGATGGAGGCAGGTGTTCTGTTGCAAAGATGAGAATGTGACTGGGGAAACGAATTTGGAGGAGCAGAGGGGGAGGTAAAGATCTGCAGTTAAGACCTACTTGCTTCCATGGCTAGACTGGCCCAAGGGTTCCCAGAGCCAATCCTTTTTTAAGCTTTGTTTTCTTATTTACTTTCTGTATAATAGTGTTTGCCTGTATGTATGTGCATGAATCACTGAATGCCTACTGCTTGTAGCAGCCAGAAGAGGATGTTGGATACCCTAGAACTGGAGTTATGGACAGGTATGACTGCCCTGTGTGTTTTGGGAACAGAAACTTGGTCCCCTTCAGGAATAATGAATGTACTTCAATGCTGAGCTATTTCTCCAGGCCACCTGTATCTATCATTTTATAATCTTCTCTGTGTTCTGTGATGCAGGATCTGAGGCTTTTTTTTTTCTTTTATTGAAATAGATCTTTTCTCATGCAATATATACTAATTAATTTCCTCTCCCTCTAGTTTTGTGTACATGTCTAGGATTCATTCCAACCTTTGATTCTGTGCTTCTATGGCTGCTGGCCATTTCCTGCAGCCACTAACGCTGTGAGTTTTCTTATTACTCTTTCATTTGCTTTGCCATCAGACCTCTGTCTACTTAATGCTTTTTATATTAAATTCTCATTATTTAAAACAATGGAAATAACTTTTGTCTCTTTAAAGAACTCTGTCTAAACACTACATAATAAGAAATACCAAAATCTAAGTAGAGTTATTAGAAGATAGAATGGAACACATCTCTAATCATGGAGCAAATAATTAAGAAATTTGGAACAAGTTTTGATGTAGCCTATTAGCAAAAATAAGAAAACAGAGGAAATAAGTACAACTTTCTCAAAAAATGAAATACACAAATTTTCATGCTTAAAGATTCCTTGGGATATCCAGTATAATACATAAAAATAGGTTAATTTTAAGTACCATGATTATGAATCTTAGGAAAACTGGTGACTCAAAAATGTTGTTACAAGCTTCTCTAAAAAAAAAATGAATGGATCTATAATCATGATAGCTTGGACATCATAATAGAAACACAAATAGACATTAGAAAATATTGTAAAATGTAACTATCAAGCATGTGAAGAAAATAAAAGTTAAAAAATTTTTTTCAGGCAATAAAAATTCTTTAATATAAATTACCCAAGGATATTTTTCAGTAACGTAAGCCAAAGGAAATTTCCAGTAGAAGGATTATATAGGTGAAAAAAATCACAATGTGCAAAAAGATTACCCATTCATATTAAAATATGCTATTCATATTTGATTTAGCTAAGATTTGTGATAACTAACAGACATTTGTAACAATAGAAATACAAGAAATGAACTATAAAGGAAGTATTCTATTATCAGATATAGCCAATTAATGATATAAACATGGCTATCATATGAGCTGTGTGTGTAAATATATGTATCCTCTCTGCATTTATTGCCACAGTTTCTAATAGGAAACATAAAAATTTAGAACTGAATGACTAGCAAATGTCTACTGAAGCTGAAATTTGATGATAATTAGGTTATGAATAAAAATGACTATATATCTATATGTACCATGTTGAATTATAGACATATATTCACATGCATACATATTCTACCCCCTTTCTGTTTCTGCTCTCTCCAGACAAAGCAGTTTAATGAGTGCACTATATTTACCTTTAGGCCAGAAGAATGGGGAAAATGGGGAGGAATGTAATATCTCTATATTTTTGTTTCTGACTTTGCCAATGCATTTAATTTGTTATGCGTGTCAATGATAAAATTCCTTAAAAGTAACAGTAGCTGATAAGCCATTAATTACCTTACAAAGCATATGTGCTTTAAGGAGAAAACCATAGGCCTTTTCTACAAGCAAGATGTCCAACTGAAGAATACCTAACTACTAAGATGATTTATCAGCAATTATAGCAACGGACAGAAGCTCTAAAACTTGAGTGGCACAATCTCTGATACAAACTAGCCACACAGTAAAAGTCAAGTACACTAATGAAGAATGTTACTCTTTTTTCACAGCTTTTGCTAGTGATGCAGAACACATATGAGGTTTGAGTATGGCTTATCATTCAGCTCAATATCCTTCAAGTAAGCAGAAATATGACTTACTTGGACATCAAAGAATACTTATTCTTCTTGTAGGCATATTTATTACATTTTAAAAATTCCTGTTTGCAAGTACATGAAAAAGAAACATTAAGCTTTGCCAAAAGACTCATTTTTCAGAATGCATAGATTAAGAATGTTAGCATAATAATAGTACCATACATTATTCTAAGATGAAAGGATGAGACAAGAAAGCGACAGCCCTTGGTCTTCATCAATTCACAGTATATTGTTCAATGACAAACAATTGCATCTCATTTTCTTTTGCCTATAGAAAACGGTTCCATTATCTTCACATGGCAGAATATGAGGGACTTATGAATTTGTCTAAAATAGAACGATTTTTAAGTGACAACAATGAGATTTAAACGTAAATTTACCTCACCTAGTAGTGTAGGTTCAGGTGGTAGAGATTACATAAATTGTTTTCAGAAATAATTGTTTCAAGGTTTTAAGGGCATAAAATGTTAATAGACATTATTCTAAGAGTGTATATATATATATATTACAATTTGACATTTCAGCATAGTTAATGAAACTAAGTGTGATGATTTCATTATGTCTGAAATCTAAGACATATTTCTCTGAAGAATGCTGTTAATGTCAGTGGTTGTAGCACACCTTGATTCCTCTGTCCAGCAGGTTCAAAATGCTATTAGACAAAATTTTTATTTTCTGATCATTCTATTGAAAGTACTAATAAAAAGAAAAACTTAGAATTTTAGAGTCAAAAGGAATATTTGATATCAAATAGTCCAAATGCAAATTGTACTAGTAAATAACAAAACAAGCTCTAAAAAAATTAAGTGACTAATGAAAGATCAGCGTTCATGTGAAAGCAGAAGCTGTTGCTTAAATGTACTTGTTTTCCATATTGTTGTATAAGAATGCACAAGGAACAGTGAAGAATCACCATGCAGACTCAGTTTTCACTGTTTTCCTGGATTTTGTTTCATAATTACTTTTTGTTGTTGGTTTTTGGTTTTTGGTTTTTCAAGATAGGGTTTCTCTGTGTAGCTTTGTGCCTTTCCTGGATCTCGCTCTGTAGACCAGGCTGGCCTCGAACTCACAAAGATCCAACTGGCTCTGCCTCCCAAGTGCTGGGATTAAAGTCATGCGCCACCACTGCCCAGCCATAATTACTTTTTAATGCTGTGTTTTTTAATTTTTCATGCAATTTTATTTTAATATAATAAATTTATTTAAATCACTTTGGAACCAGGTTGTCCTTGGGTTTCACCCCCTCTTCAAACTGCTCTGCCATGAAACAGCCAAGTTCAAAGCCATTTCCTTTAAGGTTAATCCTTTGTGTGTGTTTGTGTGTGTGTGTGTGTGTGTGTGTGTGTGTGTGTGTGTGTGTGTGTGTGTGTATGATCCTTGTAATCTTTGATATTTTGCCATATCCTATATAAGGATTAATAGTTCACATTAAAGACTGGTTACTTAGCTTGCAGATCCTTTCTGTGTTGGACTATATCCTCATCATACAGTTTTCTGTGAAAGAAAGTGAAGCATCCCACAGTAGCTTTGCTGAGTATAACACATTATTATTATTATTATTATTATTATTATTATTATTATTATTATTTTGTTTTTTTTGAGACAGGGTTTCTCTGTGTAGCTTTGTGCCTTTCCTGAAACTCACTTTGAAGACCAGGCTAGCCTCAAACTTACAGAGATCTGCCTGCCTCTGCCTCCCTATTTATGGGATTAAAGATGTGTGCCACCACTGCCCGGCTGTATAACACATTCTTAATCATTATGGGTTTAAAAATATTCAAATCAAAATGTCTGTTGCTATTTCCAACACTAACAGCAATGTGATTCCCTGTGACATGAGTTGTAACCATAGTCATCACTTCACATTGAGTAGATCTAACCTTACTGGCATGATATTGCTCCCTATCTCATTTTCAGCCAAGATCACCACTCTCAGACCTTACCAAGGACCAGAATGCAGAAAATAAGTATCATTTCCTATCTTCGTCCAACTGCTGGCAGAAGTGTTTCAGGCCTTACTAAACTCTTCCAGAGCATCATGAGAAGCCAGAGTCTCAAATTTACTTAAAGCATGGACAGGCCTGTTAGTGTATCCATTTTTGCAGCCTTTTCTGTGAAGTGAAGCCTGGTGTTTAAACCAGTTCCAACAGCAATGCCTCCAGCTGTGAGTTCAGAGATTTCTTGCCATGGCAGTTTTTATCCTTGCCACTGCATATGAGACTTGTTACAAATAAACACTGAATGCTGGTCAAAGACTAAGTGGAACAGCATCCTGTGTGTGAGAGTTCACCCATTTTTGATGACCTGTGCAAACTATGAATTTTGCACTGAGCACATCATGCAGCTTTTGTAGTCCTGGTAACAGGACCTTGTAAACTTCCACCATAGCAGCAATATGCATGGCTCTGGGAAAAGTGTCATTGGAGTTCTGGCTTGTATTAGCATGCTCATTGAGATGCACTTGCTTGTTGTTGCCAAGTTGACATGCTAGGGTCTCAATTGCTCTATTGCTAATGACTTCATTTACATTTATATTTGTCTAGGTTCCTGATCCACTCTGCCATACCATAAGAGGAAAGTGATCATTTAATTTACCTTCAGCTACCTCAGGTGATGCCTCATTATTGCACTAGCAATTTTTGGATCAAGACTATAATCCTGATTTACTTCAGCAGCAGCAGCTTGCTTTAAGATGCCAAGAGTTTTAATGATTGAAATTGGCATCTGTCCCATCTCCAATCTCCAAGTTCATTGTAGAACTCACTGTCTTGGCACCATAATACTTACCACTTGTGACCTTCATTTTTCTGATGGTATAGTCAATATGGAAGGAATTTTAGCTTGCCATTTGAGTAGTGTTCAGGGCCCAGCACAGAAGAATATACATGGTCCCTGAGACCACGTCTGAGGTCTATCTGCCTGCAGAAGGTAGAAGAGTGTGTTCTGAGGAATGTGGGTGGAAAGCTGAACCTAAAGCCACTTCTCACATAGATTTACGATGTGTTTTTAAGAATAACTAGTGAGAAACCAGAAAAATATTCTATGACAAAATATGTATGATAAGATAAGTGACACCTGAGTAGAAATAAATTAATTTTAAATTTTAATAAACATTAAAAGCACTATGGGACTTTGAAAAACAGTTAATTAGCTGTACATAAATTTCTATGATGAATCATTAAGATGGGCTTATGGAAAGAAGAAACATGAGAACTATAGCATTTGAGAATCTTAAAACACACAAAAATATATTTTAAAGATAAAAACATTATAGAATGTAACACATCATTGCTACCCATGGTGGTATGTGAAAAAAAGGAATGGGAGTGTATATTGAAGTAAATACTCATGTAATAACATTTTGAATTAAAATGAAACAAGAGTGAGGCATTGTACAGCCCAGTTATCTGTGAAGTAACTTTGACGTTCCTGTATGAGTTCCAAAAACCAATCAAACCATACAAATACCTTTTGATATCCCTTAATATAATAAATGTTTTACTGGAAGGCAATTGTGAGCAATGAATGACAGATTGATAGGGAGACAATGGGAGAAATTATCATACCTTTGGTATAGGCTGGTATTATTATCTTTGACTTTCCAACCTGTTAAGCCATGAGCCCAAATAAAGTCCTATCCTTTATAAATTGCTCAACCTCTGATGTTCTGTTACAGAATCAGAACACAATCTCAGACACATGAGGAGTCAGATTTCTTGTCTTAGGTTCCCATGGAAACCCTTAAAGAAATCAGGCAATTGTCAAAACTATTGTTTGTTCTCCCAAAACTGATGGTAAGACCCTGTTGCTAAAGACAATGCCTACATATCTCATTGAGCATGGAGCCGTTGTGCTGGTGCCTAACTAGAGCCTTCACTACTACTAACTAGTGGAAGGTTCTCTGTATGTTACTGGAGGAGAAAGGTAAACCCCAACTTAGCTACAAACTCTTACATCTACAATGTTAAACTGCTTGCACAATACACTGGTGCAATGGTGGCAAAAATGGTATGGGAGTAACTACTGTCTACAGGCAAGATTTAAGGTATACTCCATGAGATGAAACACATGCTTGACATTTTTCCATGGCCAAGAACCTGAAACTAAAGGCATTCACAAGCTTGCCTGATGCCATGCTGCTCAGGTGGGCAAAAGACACCCAAGAGGCAGGCTGGGTCCTCACAGACTGGCTTGCCTGAATGCGTCCATAAGCCTACCATGTACCTAGCATTACTAGGTCTTGTGGGCTGCAAGAATATATTATAGAGATTCAGTTGTGTATTAAAGTTATACTTTTACCAACCGAGGGTCTGTCAAATGGGAACCCATTTATCACGAAATATTTGGTGTTATACAGCTTTAATATTCAGCTGTACCTTATTATGAATTTCTTGTGGGCCTCCATATTACTAGACCATTTGGCAAATAGTTCAGCTTCTCAGACCTGCTTAACCTCTAAGTAACTCCTCCACTGAGCCTAGGAGACAAGCAGGCTGTAGATGTGTAACTTTGCTTCTTGTGCAAATGAATCTCAGACCATCCTTTGCCTTCAGTCCTAATGGCTTTCCAGAGCAATTGACTGAAAACAAAGGAGGTTTTTGCATAACCAGGTGCAGTAAGGACTGGAGCAGAATTCCAGAGGCAGGCACAGAACTTCACAGCCAGAGAGAAGTGAGGAAGACAGATCTCTTGTAGAGTTTAAAGCAGATCTCTTGTAGAGTTTTCTGAGAGCCTGTAGTAAGAAGCTAGAAAGGATAGATGGATGACAATGAAGGAACAGAGGACAAAAGTCAGGTCAAAAGCATAGGAGTTTACTAAAACTATGAGGACAAGAAAACTGGGCACAGACAGGAGCTGAATGTGAGGACAGAGCTGAAGCTGTATAGATAGATAGAATTTTGTCATAGAGGAATAAAGTTAATGGACAAAAGAGATTGGTGTATCTAGATTTCCCATGCCATTGATAGTGTCCCTCCTAGGGCCCTGGGAAGGAAATTAAGAGGGTGGACCTCAAAATCCCAAAAAACAGACAGGTAGGTGCCATTATGATGAACAAGTATATGGCAGAGAAAGAAAGGCAGAATGGTTCATATGCAGTTCTGAAGAAGTAAGGGCAGTGAGGAATGGGCTGATATTGGTGGCCTGCTTCCCACCCTGACCAGGGTATTATCCAGGCCTGAGCTGCTGCCTAGGACCATGTCTGGGTCAGTGGTCCTACGCATCTGGTGTCTGTTAACATCCATAACCCATGTTGCCACCAATGCCACAGGGATGCCAAGGGTCTGGGCCATCACCATTTGGTGTCCAAAGGTAATGCTGCCCATTGTGCCATGTTGATCGAGTGACCTGTGCTGCACCAGGGGACATGATTGTGTCTGGGCCTGAGCTGCTACAGAGGGCTATGTCTGGGTCTGTGGCTTTCCAGAAGCCTGGGTCTCTATTGATTTTCTTGGCTTCAGTGATCAATGAAGACCATGTGGATGACCTGGATCTGATCAGACACCTGAGTCCATGTTGTTGTATGAGGACCATGTTGGCACCAGGGCTATGCTAATCTGGATGGTCTGTGCTGCCACCCAGGGCCACTGTGAAGACAAAGCCTGAGATGCAGGGTGGAGCCATGTCTGGGTCTGTGGCCCTACCACAGCCAGGGTCTGTGGTAAAATCTGTGGCTCCTGATACCAATGAAGACCATGATGATACCAGGGGTCTGGGCTATCACTTGGAGGCATGTTAGTGTCTGAGGGCCATGCTGCCACTGGAGTCATGCCAATCTGAGTGGCCTGTGCTGCCACCTGGGCCAGGGTGACATCCAAGCCTAGGCTGTTACCAAGGACCATGTCTGGGTCTGAGGTCCTACCACAGGCAGGTTCTGGGTTGATGTCCATGGCCCATAATACCACCAAAGGCCATATGGATGCCCATGGTCTGGGCCACAACCTGCAGCCATATTGGTGTTTGAGGGCCATGATGCCACCAGGGCCATGCCAATCTGGGTGGCCTGTGTTGCCACATGGGGCCATGGTACTGATTGGGCCCAGACTGCTGCTGTGGGCCATGTCTGGGTCTGTGGCCCAGCAAAAGCCATGGTCTTGGTTGATCTGTGGCTCTTGTTGGTCTGGGTTGATCTGTGGCTCTTGTTGCCACCATGGGCTGTGAGCTTATCCAGGTTGGTTTCTTCGGGCCTTGCTGTCACCAGGGCCATCCTGATCTGGGTGGCCTATGTTGCCAACAGGGCAATGTTGACGTCCTGTCTGGACAATCTGCCAAGGGCCATGTCTGGGTCTGTAGTCCTGCTGTAGCTGGGGTTCTGTGATGATGTCCATGGGATATAGGAACCATGCATGTTGAAATAAGAGGACTATGCTGAGCCAGCTAAGCCCCTTACTGGCCCTGAGACAGCTGTCCCCTGCACTGGGGAGGGAGGGTCTCACCCCTCACAACAGCCTAGGAGAGCTGGCTCTGTCCTTGTCTGAGGGGGCTGGTTCCAGTGGCCTAGACCAACCAGCTCAGGTACCACCCAGACCCACATCCTGGGCCTTGGATTGGCCTACCCTAATATCTATCCCATATGTGACCTGCTGCGGAGCACAAACAGACTGGTCATGAGGAATGATAACCACAGGATCTCCATGACTGGGGCAATAGCAGGATATTAAATAAAACTACTGTTTTGGTGAGGGTCCAGTACTGATGGTATACCAGAAGCTTTGAACCAGACCAATGACTGTTGTATGATATTATTTTAAGGTGTGTTACTTTTGTTTATGATCTGGAACATTTGTTTAATGATGCAAAGATGTGTTTGATTAAATAAAATTCACCTGTGGTCAGGAGGCTGCGTCATCTACTAGCTGACAGGAAGTGGTAGGGAGGAGCCAGGTGGAGAAAGGTTTTCAAGGAGGAGTGAGGAGAAGCTCGAGGGCTTTTTGGAAGATGTGAGCAAGGAGAGGAGGTGAGCAACTTGCTATTTAGCCTCTCTGAAGAGCAGAATTTCACCTTAACCTTTGAATTTTAAGTTCTTTAGAGGGAAAGAGGCTTAGTTAAGTTCCCTTCACGGCTTTGAAAGAGTTGGAGCCTGAGGGAACAGAATTCCCTCACTCCCAGGCTGCAGCTTGCCTGACTAACTGCAAGAGAGTTGCAGTTGCTGATTCAGACAGCAGTGACTTAAATGACAGCAACAATTAAATAAAAAGGACAACAAATGACTCATTGCAATGATTTTTTCGTGGGTGGTGCTGAATGGACAAAAAGGTATACACAATGCAGCTCCTGATGCCACTTGGATGAGTGAAGAGGTCAGAAAGACAAGAGGAGAGAGGTGGTTTTTGTTTGTTCTGTTCTGTTTTGTTTTTAATTAATTGGAGAGGTTTCTTTGGGGGACATGCTGCAGAGATGAGGGACAGATATGAAGGAACTAGGAAATGAGTGCGGTTGGGTTACATGATGTGAAACTCCCAAAGAACAAATAAAGAATTATATTGTTGGTGTGTTTTGTTGTTTTGCTTTGTTTTGTTTTGTTTTGTTTGGTTTGGTTTGGTTTGGTTTGTTTTTAAAGAAAAGTACCTGAGACTATACAGGCCATGGACCTAATGGAAAACCAGCTACTACTGTTCTGCTAAGGGAGTACAGCAATAAAATGACTGCTAATGACATTCTGGTATACACATAGATCAGTGTCTTGGTCAGCCAGCATTAGTGAAGCTTCCTCCTACAGGAGATGGGTACTAATAAAGGGACCCACAAAAGGACAATGTGCAGAAAATGAGAGACCTTGGAACACTCAGTTCTCCGCAGGATGTCTTTATAAACCCCCTCCCCTTAGGGTTCAGGGAGTCATGTGGAAGAGGAGGTAAAAAGATTGTAAAAACCAGTGGGGATAAACAACACTAAAGAAACAGTGCCTCCCATATATAACAGGACTGGCATGCATATGAACTCACAGAGGATATGGCAGCATGAACAGTGCCTGCATGGGTCTAAGCAGATGGAGTCCCAGCACAGAGAAGGGAAGTAGACACAGGCTCTTACTTGGTTAGGGTCCTAGCCCTAAACAAGAAGCTATCTCCAAGTGTCAACCATTCTCAAAGGAAAAATTAATTTTTTGCAATATGATCTCACCAAGTATACAAACCACACTTAAGGGCATGCCCAGCAGTAGCTGGTCAATGCAAAATAAACTCAGTGGTATATTTTGTATATTTTTCTTTGTTTCTTAATGATTTATTTGGGCTTTTTAGAAACATTACCAGTCTTTTGCCTAAGTATTATGGTTTCTGATTTTGTGTTTTTATGATGTATGTGTGTGTGTGTGTGTGAATTTCCGAGTGTGTGTTTTTCATGCTTTTTATTCTTTTTGTTTGTTTTATTTTTAGTTTGTTTGGGTTTTATTTGCATATTTGTTTTCTAAAAAGAGAGAGAAAGAAGGCATAGAGTTGGAGGGGTTGAGAGGGGGAATATCCTGAGAGGAGATGGTGGAGGGGAAACTGATTAGAATATATTGTATAAAAAATACAAAAAAACCAAACTTTAGTACAAAAATATATATGTATACATGAATAAATTTGTTTAATATTTTCTATTTCAATGTACAGCCTATGTGAGGAAAAACTTTACTATGTGTTTTTTTCTATTATTTTATACTTGTTGGAATAAGACAAGTTTGTTTTAAATGATTAATCATCTCCCACATGCTCATACATTGATACCAGATTGATTGCCAAATAGTAAATATCATTATTTCAATATTATAGCATTTATTACCTGAATGATTTTGAAAGAATTAACTTCAAAATCATTTCTCTTTATTCTGACCATTGATCAGTAAATATATTTAGAAATATTTATAAACTTATATCTTCCATTTTGAAATGGAATATCCAAAGGTTTTATAGGTTGACAGCAATGAAGAATAAAGATAGATAAATTTAGAGACATAAAAGTATTCCATATTTTTTATTCTCCTTTCTATTTATGGCTGCTAAATTAATCTCATCTTTTAGTCCTATTACTAAGTCATAAGGAAATATACCTTTTTAAGGAAAAAAATGTAGCTAATGTTAATCTATTTACAGAATGCTAGTTACAGAGTACTTGGAAATGACCGGTTTTAACAAGTGAAATATACTTTAGATTCTAAGGAAACACATACACACATGTTATGTTAGTTGAGTAGATGAGACTTGTAGGTCTTGAACCACATGTTGTAATGATGGATTTAATGCTTTATAATGTGCTAAGTAATATTTACTGTGTATACTCATTTGCATTAAATTGCTTTATGTTAGAGTAATAAAGACCTTATGTTAAGTTTATTGGAGTAGTATTAGGATTAAGACCTCCAGACTTTTCTCCATCTGTTAACTGAAATAACATTTCCTTGTGAAGGCAGAGCAAAATAAATGTATTTCAATTAAGCTACTTGTTTCATAGCCATAGGATTTATTTTTTCATTATATATTTTCAGTGTCTGTGGGAGTTGGAGACTATGCAAGGTAATGATGCTTTTATTAAAATGCTTGACTCTACTCAAGAAAAAGTAAATATTGTTAATGGAAAACATTTTGCAAATTAAAGTCAAGGCACAAAACTAGAATATATATTTAAACATATCATTAAAAAATCTCATATTGCACCAACTTATCATTTTTTATATATCTAAACATTAAAGGAAACAAGAATCAGGCTAGTATGTCTGTTCTGAACTAATTTTTGTACTTTTTGTTACTTATTTACTTCAATTGTAGTTATGGACAATTGCCAAATCTACTTGAGGATAGGAGTGAGATCCTACATTGAAGATAAACTTAATTAAAAAATATTTTTTTGTATGTATGAGTATTTTGCCAGAATGTGTCTGTCCCATGTGCTTGCAGTACTGATGAAGGCCAGAAAAGGACAATAGATACACCAGCTGGTTGTGAGCAACTGTATAGGTGTTGGGAACTGAAAGCAAGTCCTCTGCAAGAGCAGCAAGTGCTCTTAACTCCTACACCTTCTCCCTGGCCCCTGATAATCTTAATTTTACATACATGCATGTTCAGCTAAATGAGGAAAATACCTGGCATCACAATTGAATTTGCATTATTTCTTGGCGGTTACTCTTATCACAAAATGAACTTATATGATCAAATACTTCATCAATAAATGCTGTATATCCATTGATTCTGTAATTATTTTTGTTTATCATTTATATTGAATAAAAATATTTTCCTTGGTAGATTCAGTCCAGGCAGGTCCAGTCCCTTCCTCCCAGGCTGAGCCAAGTGTCCCTGCATAAGCCCCAGATTCCAAACAGCCAGCTCATGCACTGAGGACAGGTCCCAGTCCCACTGCCTGGATGCCTCCCAAACAGATCAAGCTAATCAACTCTCACTTATCCAGGGGGCCTGATCCAGATGGAGGCTCCTCAGCTTTGGTTCATAGTTCATGTGTTTCCATTCGTTTGGCTATTTATCCCTGTGCTTTTTCCAACCTTGGTCTCAACAATTCTTGCTCATACAAACCCCCCTCTTTCTCGCCAATTGGACTCCTGGAGCTCCACCTGGGGGAGTCTTTGCCATGGAGGAGATGGGAATGGGTGGGCTGGGGGAAGGCGGGGGGTGGGGTGGGCGGGGGGCAGGAGGGGAAAAACAAGGGAATCTGTGGCTGATATGTAAAATTAAAATAATTATAAAATAAAATTTAAAAAAAAATTCCTGTAATAGTGTAGCTAGAGTTTTCCTGCCTTGCCACAGTCAGGACAAATTTCTGTCACCCGCCAGTCCCACAGCTGCTCAGACCCAACCAAGTAAACACAGAGACTTATATTGCTTACAAAATGTATGGCCGTGGCAGGCTTCTTGCTAACTGTTCTTATAGCTTAAAATAATCCATTTCCATAAATCTATACCTTGCCACATGGCTCGTGGCTTACCGGCATCTTCACATGCTGCTTGTCCTGGTGGAGGCTGGCAGTGAGTCCTTCTGCCTTCCTGTTCTTTCTATTCTCTTCTCTGTTAGTCCTGCCTATACTTCCTGCCTAGCCACTGGCCAATCAGTCTTTTATTTATTGACCAATCAGAGCAACACATTTGCCATACAGAACATCCCACAGCATAATAGTTATAAAAATGTTTCTCACACTTCTTTTTATATTTGTTTTTTTTTCTGCTAAATGGTCCTTTGACCTCAACATTTGTTGCTATCATTCCTACAATCCATATTTCTTATAGTCAGTATAATTTTTTTAAATACAAAACTAAGCAGCTGCCCATAACTTAGGGAGGCACATGAAGTAAATAATTCAATATTGATTGTTTTCTTTTCTGATCTACATGTCCACAATATTCTTTCTATTTTACTTCTAACAAAATCTACCATAATATCACATCTGTACTTTAAATAGAACAACAGCTATGAGATTAAAATAATGATATTTGAAGTTTAAGAGAACAGTAAATTAAAATTCAGTCATTTTGCTCAAATAAGCTATAACCAGATTATTGTAAAATCATGGAATGCAAGAGAAAGTTCTTCATTTCCAATTGAAAGACACAAAAAGCAGAATCAACTGAGAAGAATATAACTTATTTTAAAGGGAATAGTATTAAATTTTACCTATGTTTTAAGTAAATCGTGTGTAAATAATAATTAAATGTATTTATTTTAAGAAACAAGACTAAAATAATTTGCATTATAATAAAGATTATATAAAGCTCATCTCTGACAAAGTTTCCTTTATTAATACTTTGAATATATCCAGGTAATTGCTTTTTTTGCATTTGGTTTTTATATTAAGAAAGGTGGTGACTGTATCTTTTCCCCACTGGCTGAGGTCCAACCTCACAATCTTATTCAACTTGAAAAACATAGGACAAAAGAAATAAAGGAGGATGGGTGAAGAAGAAAACTGTAACTGGTCCAGGCCATCAAATTTGGAATATAGAGCCTTGGCTATCTGAGTAAACAAAGATATTCCTAGGTGAAGAAGTTAAAATACTTCCAAGTCTTATAAGACAAGTGAGACAAAAATATTTTAATTCCTAGTTTTATATTTGATTATTTCTACAAATCACTCTACTTTTTATCTTAAACACTCTTTTCTTCAAGCCCATTAAGAAGCTGGCTCCTTTTCTGTCCTATCTTGGAGTATGAAACTGCAATGGGGAGAGAGTACTCCAAGTAATATTCTTAAAGAGGTTTTAAAATGACTTCAACTTTATAAATGTATTCTCTTTAAAATCTGCTTGCTATTCATGGCTGTCTAGTTTCTTTTTTTCCTCTCTCTCCTATTTATTTATTTATTTATCTCTCATACATTATACTCTGACTGAAGGTTCCCCTCCCTCCTCTTCTCCCAGTCACTTGGTCCCACATCCTTTCCTCCCCAGATCCTCCACTCCTCCTTGCCCTTCAGAAAAGGTCAGACCTCCCAGGGATAACAAGTTATAATAAAACTAGGCACATCCCTTTCATGTTAAACCTGGACAAGGCAACCCAATAGGAGGAAAAAGATCCTAAAAACAGGCAAAAGAGTCAGAGACAGCCCTTCCCCCACTGTTAGAAGTCCCACAGGAACACCAAGCTACACAACCATCACATATATGCAGAGGACATAGTCAGATCCATACAGGCTTAATGGTGGTCAGTTCAGTCTCTGTGAGCCCCTATGAGCTAAGATTAGTTAATTCTGTGGGCCACTCTCTTATGGTGTACTCAACCCCTCTGGCTCCTACAATTCTTTCTCGCCATCTTCTGAAGGATTGCTGTGATCTGACTAGTGTTTGGCTGTGGGTCTTTGCATCTGCTCCCATCAGCTGCTGGATGAAGACTCTGTGATGACAATTGGGCTGGGCACCAATCTATGAGTATAACAGAATATCATTAGGAATATTTTTTTATTTTTATTTTTATTTTTGGCCAGTTGTGTTAGATTGTATCCTAGGCTACCCAAGCTCTGGGTCCTGGCCCTCCAAGCAGTGTTAGAGATAGACTCCCTCTCATGGCATGGGTCTCAACTTGGACCACTCATTTCTTGGTTACTCCCACAAGTTCTGTGCCACCTTTATCCCAGCATATCTTGCAGGCAGGACCAATTGTAGGTCAAAGTTTTTGTGGCTGGTGTCTGAATCTCTCCACTGGAAGCCTTGCCTGGATACAGAAAATGCCCCCCCCCCCCCATTTTTAGTTTCATGTCCCCCTTTACTAGAAATCTTTGATAGTGTCACCATCCTAGATTCCTGTGAGTTTCTATTGCATTAGGTTTCTACCTCGACCCCCAAATGCCCCCAATTCCAGTTGTCTCTCCTAGTAGTCTCTCTCTTGACTGCTTCCCCGACCTAATCTCTCCAGTTCCCATCCCCAGTATCCCCCAGTCTACCCACGAAAACTATTTTATTTCCCTTTCCTAGGGAGATCCATGAGCCCATCCCCACCCCCAGTAGAGCCCTCCTTGGGTCTGTGGATTGTAGCCTGAGCCTGGTTGTCCTTTACTTTACATCTAGTATCCACTTATGAGCAAATACATACCATGTTTGTCTTTCTGAGTCTGGGTTACCTCACTCAGGATGATATTTTCTAGTTTGATGCATTTGCCTGCAAATTTCCTTGTTACTCATTTAAAAGCTGAGTAATACTCCATTGTGTAAATGTAACACAATTTCTTTATTCTTTGGTTGAAGAACATCTAGGTTGTTTCCAGGTTCTGGCTATTACAAATAAAGCTGCTCTGAACATGATTGAGCAGTGTCTTTGTGATAGGATGGAGTGCCATTTGGGTATACGCCAGCAGATGATGATCCACCACTTACCACTGAGGAATTTAAGGGAAAGATAGGATAATTAGATCAAAATCAAATATCTTTCAACATTATACTTATTTTATTTACTTTTTATTAAGAATTTTTTTTATTTTTTTACATACCAATCACAGATCCCCCTCTTTCTCCTCCTGCCCCTCCAGTCTCCCCCACAACCCACCCCCAATTTCCACCTCCTCCAAAAGGGTAAGGCCTCCCATGGGGAGTCAGCAGAGCCTGGTACATTCAGTAGAGGTAGAAGGTGCTTAGATCAACATTATACTTTTAATTTTTGCTTCCAATTGTCCTCAATGGGAAGAATCTTAAAATATGTACCAGTCTACAGAACTCTGTAGACATGTAGACCCTTCATTGTATGAGAAACTATACTTTGCTCAAAAATGTCAAGTGGGATATGAAAGCCAAGTGAATTTCTAGGAGCATTACACATTAGTAAATAAGTACCCTAATCTCCATTTTCCTCAGCATCTTTAAGATTACCAGAACTATTTTGGTAATGTAAACCCACTACTATATAATAATATCCAGAATGGATTATAGCACATTAGAATGTAGAGCATCAGTGAAGTTGGGTACATAAAAATTGTGAAAATGAATTATTGTCTTATCTTTTCAAAACCATGTGCTTTTTCTAATAATCACTCCTTCTTATTTTGCTTTTCTATCCTTGGAAATGAAAAATGAGAAAACAATCATGGAAAATGATAAGTTAGGCAATAGTCATACTATTGAAGTCTTAGAAATACTTGTTTTTTGGTTCATATTAAAGGGTGATTTGCTATTCTTGGTCAGATGAACAAATGATCTTCAAATGACAATCATTATTGAAAGGGACCAGTCATAAACAAAAATTTAATGTATTTGATCCCATTATTTTCTCATTCCAATGCTTTTCTTTAGGTGTTCTAAATCTGAAACACATATTTGTGTGTATATGTGTAAATTCTGATTGCAAAATTTGGTGTAAATCTCAGTTTCAGCAGTGCATTGCACAAATATATGAGTTTAATAATCCTAAGAAGTGCATTTGTTTCAGAGCTTAAGTACTGGAGACATTATTAAAAAATATAGAAATATGACTTTAGATAACAAAGTTAAGATAGAAAGTAATTTAAATTATTACTCTTATCTATATGTGTTATTTAATCTACTTGTTTGTAATTTGAAAGTTTCCCAATTTAATTACAAATAAACTAAGATAATTTATGATTGGTGTATTCCAAGTTTAATGATGCATATTTCAGAAAGACCTTGATTTGATGATATTGCCAATGGTTGGTTATATATTTCCAGGTAAGAATGATTTCTTCCCATAAAGCAAAAGCACACTAAAATTGTTTGAATCTATGTACAAGTTGTGTACTCCTTTGATTTCTAAATATAATGAGAGAAATTGCATAAGTCACTTTTGTCTTGGGATAAGTATACTTTCTACTTTATTGTTATATTATATGTGACAAAACATTTATGTCTTCCTCAAAGGCTTATCGTTGTGTGAGTAGAATGATAACTAATATGAGAATTATGTGGTAAAGATATCTAGAAAACAAAATAAAATAATGGAAAAAACATGCATTTAATACTTGTCTCATTGATCTCAGCTTGCTTATAATGCTATAGATCTCTTTAAAACAATATTATACTAAATTATCACAATACTTGAAAAGTAGTTTGAAAGATAAAATAAGCCAATTATTGGTTATCCAGTTCCAAGTGGTCACCCATTATATATATATATATATATATATATATATATTATATATATGTGTGTGTGTGTGTGTGTGTGTGTGTGTGTGTGTGTGTGTGTATAACATTATAATTATAAGGACTGAGCAGGTTACATTTCTATATTCAGGAATATATATTTGGAAGGAGGAAAGAGAAGGAGAAAATGATGCAATATATTTTAATTTAAAAAAATATGAAATAAACAAAATGGTAAACATCAGTGTATCAACTCAAAGATTCAAGTTTTAATGGACTGTTAACATACTGTACTCATGAGCTAACATATGTGTACTATGATAATATGCCCATTTTTTCCCAAGGAAAATATCCATTGTAGTTATTATAATAACAAAAAGACACTGCATCTCAAAGTAATATCACCTTTGGCATTATAATTATGTTGTTTTTTAAAGAAGGGGTTTCTTTATGCTCATAGTTTGAGACTTCACCTTATTGAGCTAAGGAAGGCATAATAGCAAGAGCTTAAAGCAAACTGGTTATGACGTGTC
Organism: Peromyscus leucopus; assembly: GCF_004664715.2. Lineage (NCBI taxonomy): Eukaryota > Metazoa > Chordata > Mammalia > Rodentia > Cricetidae > Peromyscus > Peromyscus leucopus. The sequence continues at coordinate 51,537,381 of NC_051083.1, forward strand.
CCAGTTATAATGCAGAGAGAGCAATGCTTGTACTCAGCTCTCTTTCTGTCATTTACTCAGCTCAAGACCCTAGTCTATGGGATGGTACAGCCCACATTCAGGATAGATTTCCCTCCCTCAATTAAATTTTTCTGGAAATACCCTCATAGATAGACTCAGATGTATTTTTCTCTAATGACAATAAATATAGTCAAGCTGACAAGATTAACTCTCTTAGCTACCAACCATCACTAGAAGACTTTCAAAGTCACCTTACCTTTATTATATCTTCTGATCCTAAATATCAAAGTTGTTCTTTAAAAAAAGTATCATTCTTATTTCCATGCACAGAAAGAAACATAGGAATACTGCACAACTAACCAGTTATAAAGTTAATCGTTTTGAAAGTCAAGCTGAGATTCCCAGTAAATCTGACAATTATCTTTCACAGGAATGATAAAATTAGTTTTAAATTCATTGGATTTTCCCTTAACCTATAACTATCTTTTCTTTTAATTCTTATAAATTTATTTTTCCTTTCTATTGAAAATAAATATTTTTTCTGTCACATAACATGTCCTAATTATGGTTTTCCTTCCTTCTACCTCTCCTAGTTACTTCCCACATCCCTAGCAAACCTGATCCACTGTTTTTTTGTTGTTGTTGTTGTTTTATTTTGTTCTTTGTTTTCTTGCTGTTTTTCATCTCTCTCATTAGAAAAAAACATGATTCTATGGAATAAAAATAAAAATATAATAAGATAAAACAAAAACTATCACATAAGAATTCAACAAGATAAAGTGATGGAAAAAAGCATAAGAGAAAGCACAAGAATCAGAGACCCACTTATTTGCATACTTGGGAATCCAATAAAAACACTAAACTGGAAGCCATAACCTGCAAAGGACCTGGTACAAACCTATGTAGGCCCTGTGCATGCTGGTTTAGTCTCTGTGAGTTCATGTAAGCTTTGACAATGTTGATTTATAGTCCTCCATCCCCACAGGCTCTTACACTCATTCCACCTCCCCTTCCACAGGACTCCTAGAGCCCTGAGGGAAGGGATTACACGGAGACATCCCATTTCGAACTGAGTATTCCAAGCTCTGTCTCTGTCTCTGTCTCTCTCTGTCTCTGTCTCTCTGTCTCTCTCTGTCTCTCTGTCTATATAAAATATCTGGCTGTGGGTCTCTGTATCTGTTCTCATCTGCTGCAGGAGGATGCTTCTCTGATTATAGCTGAATAAGACACTGATATATGAGAATAGCAGAATGCCCCTAGGAGTCATTTTATTGTTATTTTTGGAATGGTATTATTTGGTTTTATAACAATACTTTCAAATGTATTTGCCCATAAAATTAAAGAATGAATTTTCTGTTTAGAATATCACTTCTACTGTTAAATAGATTTTTGGTTTTCCTACTATAGGCCAATCTTTGCAGTGTTACATTTTGGATTCTGGGAGGTAAAACTGATAAAGTAATTAGTCTGTGAATATTGACATCAGTAAAGGAACAGAAACTTATTTGTAAAGCAGAAGACTTGAGAGAATAATGTCATGATTTTTGTCCTTCAATGATAGCAGGAAAGTTATTTGATGAGCAAAATCAAAAGGACAGTCTTTGTTTCACATAAAAGAAAATAAAAGATTACACAAACCACAAAAGAATTTATAGTTTTGTTTCCTATTTTCATTTACTTTGACTTGCCCTCTACTAACTAAACCTCTGATGTTACTAATAACTTTAACAGTACCTTTTGTCTACAAAGAAAAGTAAATCTTTGAATGTCACAGCGTTGTTAGGGAAAACATAGTGTATTTTTGTGAGGAAAGTAATTTAGGTTACTATGAAGTTGTCCATGGCAGCACTCAAGTAAGAAGAAATAGGTGTTGTGTAAGGATAAAAATAGGTGACATAGTAAAAAATTGTTTTAATGTCATTCTGATTTTATTGTGTAAAAAAAAAATTGTAATGCTGCTGCCCCTATAGCCTCGTATAAGTTGAATTTTTATGTTTTAATAATACTTCCTATAAAAGAAAATGAACATCTTTATTAAAATGAGCTTTAATATTTTTTGAGTCACTAAGACATGTGAATCAACCACAACTCAACCAGTCACAGGACCATTCAGAAATATAAAAATTGCCCCATGTGTCTGTAGGGGTTGATAAATAAATAAAATAAATAAAAAATAATCTACTTTACTTACTGTTTCTTGACTCTGGATTTAACTGCTGTAGAATACCTCCGTAGCACCATCTGTTCTGATGGTAGATTGAGCAATGGTATATCCTAGTCAATTTGACATATAAAACCAACCACCACCACAATAAGTTAGCATTTTATGCAATAAGTGCTACTTGAAATCAGTTTATGCATTTTGTTCCTAATTATGCTTGTTTTCATAATAGGATTGGTGCTGATTTTTCCTAACTAGAGATCATCAGATTATTACAATGTAGATCCATACAGTAAACAGTTTAGGCCTGAGAACAGTATAGTTAATGTGAGAAAGAACACATATGAGGATGGGCGTGGATGTCTTTCACAAAAATATCACTTAAAAATGACTTATCAGCTCTTATGTTGCAGTTTGCTGATCCCTGCTCTAAGTTAACATTTAAGTTTTTAATATCATCATATAATTACTATTCTAAAGACTTGTGTACAGGAGGTGTATAAGATACAGTACTGAAACTTAGTCATGCTCACAAAAGCAGAAGTATTTCAAGATCCTGTGGGAGGCATGAATGGCCTTGCAGCTAAAGAAATACAGGTAGAAATCAAAGAGAATGTATAATGGAGGTCTTCAAAGTGCTTTGAGAAGATACATAGGGATATCCTTAAGCCTCTAGGGAACAAGCAGATTACCTAAAATAGTTAATCCATCAAGAAATGTTTAAATAGAGGTTTGGGGGTTTGAGGGAAAGAAGAGAATTGGGAGATTTTCAGTTAATCCACAAAACTCTATATAGACTCATTATAAAATATATAGGGGCTGGAGAGGTGGCTCAGCAGTTAAGAGCATTTGTTATTCTTACAGAGTTCAGTTCCCAGTACCCATATACAGCAGCTAACAACCACCTGTAACTCCAGCTCTAGGCGATCTGTTACCCTCTTTAGGTCTTTATGGGTACAAACACACACACACACACACACACACACACACACACACAGAGAGAGAGAGAGAGAGAGAGAGAGAGAGAGAGAGAGAGAGAGAGAGAGAGAGTGTACATATATATTTCTTCCTTTTAGTGTACTCAAGTTCTTGCAGAGTATCTGAATTTGATTCCCAGCATCCACATGGCAGTTCACAACCCTATGTAACTCTGGTTCCAGGACAGCCAAACCTCTCTTTTGGCCTCCCCAGGCACTGCATGGATGTGGTGCACAGATGTTCATGCAGGCATGGCACTCATACACATAAAATAAAAAAAAACATAAATATTTTTAAATGTCTAAATAATTTACATTTTTGTCAAATAGTGAGTTCTATATACTAATAACATTGAAAAATAGTGTTAAAACAGATAAAGTATCTATGAAAACAACCTTGTTAAAGTGGGGTGAAGCTTAAACAGTAGTGAGGAAAGAATTTTGTTCTGTACTCTATAATTTTAATTTGTTCTGCTATAACTCTGATATATATTTTAAAAAATACTTAGGATCTCATGTAAAGCAACCAATGGGAACACATCCACAGATGAGACTTATTTTCAATTGATAAACATACACCATGGTTCTTTTCTCTCCACTTTTTCTTTCTCCTTTGACTACAGGGAACGAGTGGTGTTTGCCCAAGAAAAATAAAGTATGCTGCTAGAAACTATGTGTAGAAAATTATTTATTTAGTTACATTCAATGTGTACACAAAATGCTCAAAAGACATATAACTATAAAAAATGACTTAGTATCGTCTCACAAGAAATTCTGTATCTTGTAACTTTAGTGTACCTGCTGGTGTCTGTTTGCAGTTTATATTTAGCTTCCCCCCTACTGAGATGCTTTTGATCTGCTAACATTGGTAATTATCTTTAATTATAGGAAGAGTTCTCTGTGTGTATGTCAAACAACCCACAATTTTATATTTCTGTTGGTTGCATAAATTAACTTGCACTGTGCTTCCAAGCATCTGTTGGATTTAGATCATTAACATCTCTACCAACATAGCAATCAATGAGACCACAAGAGTGTCTGCTTGCAGATAACCATGAGGAAAAACACAAAGTACAACAGAATACAGAAAGATGTTTGTTTTATCATTTTCATTTAGAAGCTTATGGGTGAAGCCACAGAGTATCCAATTATAAAGCAAGTGCAAAGGCAAATTTCAGGATTAATCCTGTAGATTCTGGGTGTGTTTTTTCAAGATATACTCCTTTGCACACCACAAAATTTGTATTACATATTTGATCAGCAGATGCACATTTTATTGATACCTCAAAATTAAGGAAATGTAAAGCTTTCAGTATAGAATGGCTAGCTTTTATGGCTCATAAAAAATTCATGCAGAGCTTACTATAGAGCCAAGAGAAATTTGTGTAGGTCTTAGAGGTTGACTGAACACTCTCAAATGCACTGATTTCACACTTTAACTCCGTTCATATTGACTCAAAAAATGAACCTGCATCTACTTATGCCTAATGACTTTTCCACACAAGTTTCTGGAGTGGAATTTCTTTGCTATTATAAGAATTCTAAAACTATTCCCTTTGACTTAACATTGTTGATACATTCAAAACAAAACCATGCTGAACTGGAGAGATGGCTCGGAGTTTAAGAATACTTGTTGTTCTTGCAGAGAACTCAAGCATGACTCCCAGTACCCATAAAATAGTTCAAAACTGCCTATAACTCAAGTTTCAGGTGATCTGATGTCCTCTTCTTACCTCCTCAGTTACCACACATGGTGCATATACATACATATAAAAATATAAGTATTTTATAAAATACATATAAAAATAAATCTTTGGAAAAATGTTACTTTATGAAGCAATAATACTATTTAGTCTTAAATATCAAAAATAAAATAAGTATACACACCATGAAAAATAAATGAGCACTTGAGATTACCCCTGGTAACTTGTCTTCTAATCATCAGTTGACCTGGTTATATATACTCTATGTGTCTTATAATTATTGAATTGGTTGCCCACTTTATTCACCCTTTCGTTTGTCTCTTTATCCTGAACTGTTTTGATTTTTAACATTGGATTGAGTCATGCATTTTTCAACGTTTGCAAATATTATTTAATAAGAGATTTGATAGGAAGGTTCTAAGTCATGAGTCTGTGTAAGAACCTCTTGTCTGTGATATCTTACTGCATGATGTAGTATGGATCAAAAGTTGTTCCCATTGTACTAGCCAAGGCACTCCTAATGTGACTCAACACCCAGACATTTTAAAAATAAGAAGAACCTAACCAAAATCAGCATAGCAACTTATATAACTTGGAGTTTACCATAGATAGTTCAAGAGGTTCAAAAAGATCAGTTGAGTGCAATACACATCAGTTTATTCTTCTAGATGCTTATGTTAAATAAACATTCATTTTTGTTTGACACTGAATCGTTATTACTGTAGTGTATTACACACAATATTGTAGTAATAGACACATTGTGTATTAAGACAAAATAATAATTCTCAAAAGACTTCCTGCATCTTGAAATCTATACCTCTGGTCGAAGCAAATACTCTTTACAGGAATTCTGTTTGAATTTAGTAAAATAAATAAATGTATAAATAACAATGTGTAGGCATGCCTGGATATCATGCTTGAATCCTGTGATATCATACGTTAGAAGGATTCCTCAGTGGAAGATGTTTTGTATTTTCTTTAATTTATTCTGTAAAGACTTACCATAGCAAAGGAATAACAAAACAAACAACACACTTTCTTGCCCAAAGATTTGAAAGTCTAATTTAGAGACAAATTGAAAAACTTTTTGTGAAGTATCTTGAAAATTGAATGAAGTACCTTGGAAAACAAGAATGAGCAACAAAGCTATGTTGGCATAGAGGTACAGGTAATACCCATGAAAAACTTCAGAAACCTTCATTTACTTTCTTACAATATAGCCCAGGATCGCATGGATTTACTAGATAGCTCAGGCTGGACTTGAAGTTGTTATTCTCCTGCTGAAGATTCCCAAATGCTGGAATCATAAGCATGCTTTTTTAAAAAATGAGTAGTTACATATACTTTAAAGAGAAACATTAAAAAAGAAAGAGGGATAGCTGGATATAAAGATTAGCAAAAGCATTTGAAGAATTGCAAAGACATGAAGAAAACTAATGAATTCAATGGTAACCTGAGTAGAGGCTTCAAAAAAGATGACAGGGACATGAGGGCAAGCTAGAAGAACAAAGAGTATTATAGGAGACATTATCATAAAAGCCACATACAAATGTATGAATTGGAGATATATCAAGGTCAGATTGGAATTTAAAAATATCACCCTGGTAATAGTGGATGGTGAACTTGGAATGTGAGAGCCCAATGGCATTTATTCAGAGACTGTACTGTTCAGATGATATCTACTACCCATGTGTGCCTACTGAGTATTTGACAGAATAGACATGAGCTGTCAGTGTAAAATATATGGTGATTGCTGACAAAAATAATAATGAAGTAACATTAAATATCTTAGTAATGTTTGTTACTGACTACCTTTTTATAATGATGGTATTCTGATAAATTCAGTTAAATATTGTATACCATTAAAATGATCTCATACTCCCTTATAATTTGCTTAATGAGTTATTATAAAAATTTGAATTAAGAATGTGGCTAATCTTATGTTACTATGAGACATCCTTCTTAATGTTACATAATTGAGGACCTAGGTTTTAACTATAAGCAATAGTACAGGCAGAAGTTTTGGCAGTTATTCAAGGAGGTGAAATGCAGAAGGATCTGTATGACATTGTGGAGGATGGAGAGTACAGCATTGTTCTAAGAAATGGAACACTGTTGAAAAAATAAAGTAGAATATACAACTCAAACAGAAATGTTCAAGATGAAAAGAAGGAATTTTGGAAATAGTATGTTAAGTGTGGAATGTGGCTAGAGTTTTCCTGCCTTGTCCACAGTCAGGACAAATCTCTGTCACCCACCAGCCCCACAGCGACTCAGACCTAACCAAGTAAACCCAGAAACTTATATTGCTTACAAACTGTATCGCCATGGCAGGCTTCTTGCTCACTGTTCTTATATCTTTAATTAATCCATTTCCATAAATCTATACCTTGCCACGTGGCTCGTGGCTTACTGGCATCTTCATATGCTGCTTGTCATGGCAGGAGCTGGCTGTGACTCCTTCACTCAGCCTTCCACTTCCCAAAATTTTCCTCTCCTTGTCCCGCCTACTTCCTGCCTGGCCACTGGCCATTCAGTGTTTTATTTATACAGAAAGATATCCACAGCAGTGGAATTCTATTTTCTATCAGATGACAGTAGCAAATAACATTCCTATTTCCAACCCAACAAATATGACACAGAGTTTGCCCATGGAAGAGAAAGGAAATCATAAACAGTGGTGATATCATTTCAATAAGTATCATGGAGAAAAAGATATAAACAATGGGATTTAGAGAACACATGTGTTTATAAGAGAAATGGAAGTTAAGAATGCATTAAAATCAATAATACAAAGGAGGAGGCTACACACACAAAAGTTTATGAAGTAATGTGATAATACATCAATAATATAAGAAACTGAGAGTCATTAGTTTTTGTAAAAAACTAATAGCATGTCACATAGTTTTAAAACATGGCCCAGAAATTTAAAAACTAGCACTTCACTGCTGAACTTTTTCTGGTTCTGATAGTTTTCCAGGATTAAAACAGTTCTGTTAATACATTCATAGTTATTGCTTCAATCTTCTATCACTTTCAATCAATTTATTTTCCTATCAATTGTTATGATCAAACTAGAATTTGAAAACACAATTTCTAATATCAAATTGCATTATTGACTTGATTTAAAGGTATGGCATGCAAAGATTCCTGACAATTTTGTTTCTTTCAATCATCAAATTGCTTGAGTATTTCACTGGATATATTTCATTAGGTTGGAATTTCATTCAATTCCGTATAGACTAGATTGTCATTTTATGACTAAATTAGACTTGTTGCTGGATGTCCTTTTTCTAAGGCTATCCTTTATAGGCACAACATTGTTTTAGCTTGTGTTTATGTCCTTTTTTCTTGGGAGGACCTCTTAGAATGGATTAATTTAAAATTCCTTCTCACGATAAGCAAGAGTATCTAAATGTTTATAAAGTAATCATTCATAAGAGAAAAATGTGAAGAAGAGAACACGGGATCATATAAGGAATAGAACAAAGCCAAGCAAGATGAAGTTCCATAGGACTTCAGTCTTATCTCATTGGGGGACTTCAGTGTGTCAATCAAACTTCAGTGTCACTTTGAGCACTGGCTACTCCAGGAGAGTGTAAAGTGCCATATACTTCTACTCTATGATGGTAAAGTGGACCTAGAAGACCATAATATATGTGCACACCAAAAGCCACAGGTGCTAAGAAGCAGAAGTAAAAACTCACAGAAAAAGCTCACAATTAAGTACAAACATGACCCTTATATGAGGGGGTTGTCTTTCACTTTTAACTTTTCTTTTTACATCACTAATTTTTAAGTTAGTATATAAGGTAAGAGATTTTCTTGTGGAATTTCATGTATGTGTATTATTGTGCTTTGTTCATATTCATCCTTGCCCCACCATTCCCTACTCCACAGCCCCTGCCTCATCTCTCGCTGGGTCTCCTTTTCCCCAAAGTAGTTTCCTTTCTACTTTCAAGTCACACAGATTCCACTAAGCTTTCTCTTCTTTTCCTTCCAGATTTTGCATATATCATTTTTTGTAAGTCTGATATCATGATTTTATTTTACTTTAACTGAATAAAATCCATTTTTGTATATGTAACCAAATTTTTTTATTCATTTGTTGATACACGTCTAAGGTGGTTGGATTTTGTAGCTATTATAAATAGTACAGTAATAAATGAATGAATGTGACTACACAAATAGCTCTGAGGTGTGTTGATTTTGAATCCTTTGAGTATATGCCCAAGAGTGCTATAGCTGTGTCATATAGTTGTTTTATTTGATGTCTATTTTGACTGCATAAGTCAAATTTCCTGCTAAAAGTGGCAGACATATACAACTAGATATCAATATAACATCACCATCTACAAAGTTCATGTCACAGAGCCATACAATTAATTTACAAAGTGTCTCATAATGTTTTAACTAAGTTTAAGATATTGTGTTGGGTCACATTCATAGCCATCCTGGGCTGCATGAGGCCACACAGACCAATGGGTTGTAGGGTAGATGTGAAGATTTCCTCTTTCCTCACATGCTGTGTAGCAATTGTCATATGTTGTCTTGATACTATCCATTCTGACTGGAATCTCAAAGCAGTTTGAATTTCTATTTCTATAGTGGCTAAGGATGTTGAATTTTTTTTCCATCACAGGCAATTTATTTTGTTCTATTCATTCACAGTTAATACAGAAAATACTTGGAAACATTTCCATATAATGTTTGACACAGAAAACATCAAATAGAAGTATACAATGTTGACAGGAGGCAGTACATTTATAATTTATAACCCCAAATGTATTTATAAATTAGAAATGGAAAGATCTACAAATGAAATTATGAAGGTTCACCAAAGTCATTTAATCTGTCAGTTTCTCATTCATTTTTATGTCTTAATAATATTCTATTGTATGAATAAGCCACATTTTATTTCTCTCCAGTATTTGATAGCTATTTGAGTTGTTTTAACTTTTTTACTATTAGCAACACACTGCTGTAAACCTTCATGTATATGTTTCATAGGTGCACATTTTCAGTAGTTTGAGGATATATTCCTAAGGGTAGAATTGTTGAGTAACAGAGTAACAATGTTTTGCATTTTGACCAACCACCAAACTGTTTTGCCAAAGTGGCCGAAATTTTTAAAAAAAATATTGATTGGTCATTTGTATTTCTTCTTTTGTGAACTGTCTGTTTAGTTCATTTACTAATTGGATAACTCTTTTTTTTAACTTGTATTGATTTTTTTTGTGGATTTCACATCATGCATCCCCATCCCATTTATTTCCTTTTCCCCTTGCATCCACATTCTGGCCTTGCAACTTCTCCCCCAAAATAAAACAAAATTAAGAAGAAAATCCAAAAACAAAACCAACCAACCAAACAAACAACAACAACAAAAAGAGACACTCATTGTGGGAGCTGTATTGTGGCCCGGTGAGTCACACAGTTTACCCACTTGTCCATAAATTTTCATTTGTAAGTGTTCACCTCAATGAGTCATTGTATTGGTTCAAGGCCTCTGGCTTCTGTTACTCATCATTGACAATGGGCTCCCATAAGACTCCTCATGGATATCCCGCCATAGCTGCTACCCTGTGTCATGGAGATCCTGCAGGTCTGGATCTGCAGGTTTGTCCCCTTCACAAAGTCCAGGAGTCCATAGGATGTGGATGCTGCTGTGGGCAAACCCACAGCCCTGGCTCTGGGCCTGGGTGGCAGCTGGGCTGGGCAGCCTGCCAGACTTATTTTTCTGGTGTTTAACTTTTACAGTACTGATACTAAACTGCTGTTGTACATTTAGCAAAGATTTCTTCCTAGTCTGCAAGCCATCCCTTCACATTATGATTGTTTACTTCACTGTGTAAAAGCTTTTAAACTTTGTGTGATACCAGCACTAAAGTACTTTAGGGGAAAATGCACTTTATAGTATTTTTAGGGCTAAAGGTTCTAATAAGTAAGAAGTTGAAGTGAAATCAACAGGAAGAGAGGCAGTAAAGTATGATTGAGAGGGACATGTGAGATCTAATAGAGAATATTATGGAATAGGATTTGAAGAAAGGACAGTCATAAAAGCCTATTCATATACAACACAAGTAAAAAGTATACAGTGATACAGTGACATCTCAAAATTGTGAGTCAGAAAGAAAAAAAAAAACCAAGGATTTAAAATAAGAAAGAAAATGAAATAGAAATTATTAGAACATTCATCAATATTTCTTCCTGCTTGGGTTAAATGTGCTTTTCCTCACCTGCTCAATTGTCTTCTGTAGTTGGTTCTGCATGTGTAGAGATGACTGCTAGTATTAGTAATTAAGACAGGTTAGGTCACTATGTCTTCCCTGCTAACAAATGTTACTCTGCCATACTTAGCTATCTGTATGAGTTTGCCCATATGAGATCCTTTGCCTGCCTGTGACAATCTTGTTGCTGGAGGGCTTCTCTCTAGGTTCCCCAAGCCCCGCAGTCCTACAATCCACGTATAAAATAATCACTCAGACGCTTATATCACTTATAAACTCTATGGCCATGGCAGGCTTCTTGCTAACTGTTCTTTTATCTTAAATTAACCCATTTTTATAAATCTATACCTTGCCACGTGGCTGGTGGCTTACCAGAGTCTTTACATGCTGCATGTCCTGGCGGTGGCTGCAGTGTCTCCCTCCTCAGCCTTCCGCTTCCCAGAATTCTCCTCTCTCCTTGTCCCACCTACTTCCTGCCTGGCCACCTACTTCCTGCCTGGTCACTGGCCATCAGTGTTTTATTTATATAGAGCAATATCCATAGCACAATCTTGTATCTGGAATGGAGGTTCCCATGTCAATGAGAGAAAAGCATCTCACTAGTGACTACTGACTCCAGGCCTGCTTATATCCGTGTATCAATTGGAAGCTGCTCCTTCCTGCTTCTCCTGTGGAAGATTTTTATATCTAGTCACAGCTGTTTTCCTTTATGGTTTTTTTTAGGTTTCTTTGCATGTGTGTGTGTGTGTGTGTGTGTGTGTGTGTGTGTGTGTGTGTGTGTGTGTGCGCGCGCGTGCTTGTGTGTGCCCCGTACACACACACACGTAGGGAATTATTATTTTTTGTTTTGTTTTGTTTGAGGCAGGTATTTCTGTGTAACATTGGCTAAGTTGGTATTTGGTATGTTGTCCAGCCAGCCCCAAACTCAAGAGATCCACCAACCTCTATCTCCTGAATGCTGAAATAAAAGGCATGAGCCACCATACCCAGTACAGCTTTTCTTAACTCTGCATTGCCCTACTCTTTTCTTCAGTTTTAAAACATCCATACTACCACTACTTTTGTGTGTTTCTGATGTTCTGCTCTTTGTTTCTAACAATTCTAACATGACTCTTATCTTTAGCAGGATACACAGTGGTAGCTTCATATGCTATCCTATCCAGTAATCTATTAGAACTTCAAATTCCTTACATGGAAATCTTCAGTATCTGGCACAGATCTCATACCCAACCCTAAGACCAGGAATATCAATGTGGGTCTGAGTGTACATTATCTAGCTTCCAGAAAAGGAAATCTCTGAATTCCAAAGTGTCTCTTTGCCATTCAGCCTATGCTACTTTTTTGAGCCAGGGGTTATATTTTTTTTTTTTTTTGCTTTTTGTTTAAGATCTAGATCTTTTTTTTTTTTTTTTGAAAAAATGGATATCAAAATGCTTTGGTCATCACTTATGACTATAAATCTCTACTGTCCATATGGGGCCTGTAATTCCTTAGTTCGATCTGCAACCAGTAATTTGATTAACACAAATAGCTGCTTCCTCACTATTCTTTAGCGAAGGAAAACTAGCTTATTATAAATAAATTTATGGGACATTTTTACAACTATCCATGGCTAATTACTGTGTTCCTTCAAGATTATTAGATAATATAGAAGAATAAAATGAGTATGCACAAAAAATAATGTCATCATCTACTATTTAAGAGAAGTTTAGAAAGTGGAAAATGAATGTGGAAAGTCAAGAGCATAAGACTTCTTAATATACATAGTAGTTTTTTTCTTTTTTCTTTTTAATCAGTGATTTCACTACAGCTGAAATATCAGTGAGTAGAAAAGCCTTTTCAGGACATCAAAACATTTATGCAAAGGCAAGAAAGATAAAGGAGTTAGAGGACACTGCACGCACAGGCTACAAGACTTTTCCTCTAAAAATTCTATAATATGTATAGTTCATTTCTTCACAGTTCAAAATGCTCACTTTTTCCAATATCATTCAATCTCTATATCATTATTTCACTTTCTCAGAACAAACAATGCTCTTTGTTGACACTTACCTGCCATCTCATTATTTTCTCCCACGCATAAGTATTAATCCTGAACCACAATCTCCCTCTCACCTTCTAGGTCTGTGATTATTCTGGAAAAAATTGAGGATCTATCCAATACACTAGCCTACATCTATTATTAATGCCCTAATCTTTCTTTTTATAAACTATGCAATTAAAAGAGCTTTGTTACTAATTCCAAGAATAATAACTCCACAAATTGTGGAAATCCTACTTCTCAAGCAGTATCTGACAAATCTGTCCTCTTTCCTTTCTTATTCATGGTTCCTAATCAGAACATTTATTGCAGTGTAAAGTTGCTTAAATTTTGACATCAGGTCATTCACTCTACCCTTTTTCACAGTCTCTTTTTTTAATAGAGAGGAACTGACTCAAAGACAAGAAATTCATTGCCAGTCGGCAGGCAGTCAGAGTGCCTGTTATGATTCTGAATTAGGCACAATCATTTGTAACTGAAGCACATCCTGGAATTTGAAAGATCTGCTAAAGTAAAATCCAGAGTTAGTACTGTGACAAGCCAAAAGCTGTTTGTATGCCAAAGTTATGAGGGAGCAAACATTGAAGCCTTTTCAAACATGGGAAGTTTTCTGAAAGCACAATAAATCTGAAAAAAATAAGCATGGATAGAAAACACTATGTAAATAAAATATGATGTAGAAATGTAATATATAGAAATGATAGGATAAAATGGTAGATTATTGAATATACTCTGAAAAAAAAGAGATATAGAAATACTAGGATAAAAGAGTAGATTATTGAATCTACTCTGAAAAGAAAAGAGGGAGGATATGGATATTATAAGATAAAAAGGTAGATTTTTAAATCTACTTTTAAAAACAACTAATGGTTTTAAATATTAACATTGGATTGGATTTTTGCATGCTGTATACAAATTTTGTATATTGATACAAATTTCAGATTAATTTTGTTAGAAAATACTGTAATACACTTCTAATCTTGGTCAAGATATTGTACCCATATAACCCATTTAACAATGTAATGCAAATTTCTAGTCCTTGAAAGTTATTATTACCAACTATTAGGATGATGAAGAAATGTAAGTTAGTAGTTAATCATTACAATCAAACTTGTAGTCAGGTTAGATATGTTTTCAAGGTCAAACAGAGACATATTTTAGATAAACATGTCATCATCAAACACTTCAGAGATCTACAGAACATGGCATTTAAGATGTTTTAATAACATAGATTCTTTTTTATGATAATGAGACATGTCTGCTCCTGGCAGATCCAATCTACTTCAGAAAAGATAATGGCCATCAAAGAAACTCCACATGGAATTTACTTTCTTTGTGGCAAAAGTTAACCACTGGACAAGAAATTGCCCTTGCCTCAACTACTGACAGTATGCTGTCCAAAATGGACAAGCAGGACACAAAATAAAGGTCAGCTGAATCTTGTCAAGACAAAGTAGAAAGATTCTTTAGAAAATCTTGCTTCACAGATAAGTCTGTCATATATTCTAAGGCAATAGACTGAAGATGGATGTCCCAATGTTACAGAGGAACATTGGGTGACTGTCCAGGCAGCCAACTGTTTCTGTCATTCCTCACATTTTTTGGAACTCACTTGTTTGCACTTCCTGCTTACTCAGTAAATATTATTTCCTTCTTGGATCTCTGAGGAAGTTCATGATTAGGTAGTTATCAAACCCTTGTTAACAGATTCAGAAAAGAAATTCACTAAAGAGGTATAAATTGTATAAGTTTGAAAGGCAACCAAAGATAGTTTTTGTTTGGTAATACAAGTAAAGATAGAAACTGAATTAGGCACAACATTTTGGACTCACCAAAATAGGATAGATAATGAAGTATTTTCTCTGAATTTCTCAAATGTTTATGGACTGGACATTGTTAATGTAATTCTTGACTATATATATTGTATATACTTATTGAACATAAGGCAAAATTTTCTTTCCTTCTTAAACATTCTTTCTAAAGTATCTACATTTGAATTGGCTAGTAAAATGTCATCCATTTAATAGTAAACTATAAATTTACGAGATTGTTTATATATTACTTCCAACAGCTATTGTGCAAAATATTAGCTCAGTGTTGGGCTGTTTAACATTCCCTGTGGGAGAACCCTCCATTTATATCTCTTAACAGCCTGAGAATTATTATAAGTAGGTACCATGAAGGCACATTTTTCTGTCTTTTTTCTTGTAAGGTCATTGAAAAGAAATAGTCTTTTAAATTGATAACTATAAAAGGTCATCCTTTAGGTAATGAAGTAGGCAAAGGAATTCTAGATTGTAGAGAGACCATTGGCTAAATTTCCTTGTTAATAGCTCTTAGATTTCTTACCATACTCCACTTACCAGATTTCTTTTTAATAACAAATACAGGAGAATTCTAAGGGCTGGTTGATTCTTCAATATGCTGATCATTTAACTGCTCTTGTACCAGCTGTCCTAAGGCCTGTAGTTTCTCTGTTGTTAAAGGCCATTGCTGAATCCATAATGGCTTGTCTGTTAACCATTTTAAAGGTAGGGCTGTCAGTGTCTTTGAAAGATCAGCAGCTGTTGTGCTCTGTTCTTGTACAGTCTGAATGTTCAGTGATTGTTCTTTGTAATACCTTCTAATATTTTTCTCAAGAAACATATGTTAGTTTATGTTTTGTTTCTGAGATTGTAGGAATGTTAAACTGGGTATTCCATTGTTGTAATAAATCATGGCTCCCTAAATTCTTAGCTATATTAGCCACATGTGGCTTTAATTTTCCTCTCTGTCCTCTGGTCCTATACATTTGACCCATTTCATACTCTGGTTCACTAGGGATAATATTCCAATCCCTAAAAGCTGAACATTTTATTTACCTTCTGAAGAGGCCAATTTGGATGTCAAGATTATAGTGCAATTATTGTTATATAAGCACTGGTGTCTACAAGACCTTCAATGACAACATCATTTATTCGTATTTTTAATTTTGGTCTTTGTTGATTTATAGAAATTCCAAAAAATTAGCTTTATGGTTTCTCCTGAATTTTTTGTTCTCTCTTCTGAACCCATTCTATCACCATGAGATGTATTTTTTTAACATAGGCATTAGGTCCTTTAATTGCTCTGGGAAGGAGTTTCTTCCATGGTTACAGGAAAGGTTTGAACCAAATTTGACATAGGGGCCTGTGAGAGGCCCCTCAGGGAATTTCCCAATGGCAAAGGCAAGGGATTACATTGTCTGTCCCTTATGGATCTGCATTCCTTAGTCCAATGTCTGCCTTTACTACACCTTCTGCATAATCCAGAAGGGAGGGGCTTCTGTTGGAATTATTCCTTGATAAAACATTGTTTCTAGGAATGCTATGTTTGCATTCCCTTCTTAGGTGACCTTGTTTACTGCAATTAAAACATCTGACATTACTATTTTTCTTCAAACTTCTGGAAATCACCTCTCCTATCCAAGCATCATGATCATGAGATTCAATATTAATTTTATCATGGATCCATTTCTCCAGTGGTGCTGATCTTGCCTTTAATGGCCTAATTACCATTTTGCATTGTGCATCAGCATTTTTCAAAGCCAGAGATTCAATTATTATCTGTATAGCTTCTGAATTTAGTGTCACTCTACTTACTGCTGAAGTCAATCTTTGTATAAAATCAGTGGTTTCTTTTGGGCCCTGTGTAACTTTGGAAAATGACTAAATTTTCTTTCCTACTTCTTCAATTCTGTCCCAAACATTCAAAGCTGCCATGCAGCATAAAGCTAGGGTATGGTCATCATATAAAGATTATCGTTGTATATCAGCATAATTGCCTTCTCCAACAAGTTGATCTTAGGAGATTTCCATACTTCTAACCCTACTTTGTTGTTCAATGGTCTTGGCCTCATCCCTCCACCCGATTCTCCATTGTAATTTGGGACCAGCCTCTAAGACTGCTGAAACTAAATCTCTCTAGTCTTGAGGGATAATTCTATTACAATTTGATCATGAGTCAAATTACAATTTAACATCTGATTCATGAGAGATCAGTGGATGCCATTTGAGACTATTGCTTCTTTGAATCTCCTCAAATCTAACATTTGCACAAGACTCTACTCAGCTCATATAAATGATGAGCTATCTATCATGTGGCAGTTACTGTATGGTTACTAGATAGATTAAGGTTGACTGTTGGAAAAAATTGGGCTGTTTCTCTTTAAATTTATAATACAATGCTGAGATTGGTTCACATTTAAATTCTTCTGTCTGGGTCTGAATATCTTTATGATTTGTTTTCACAAGTTTTTCTAAAACTTTTATCTTGGCACTCATATTAACCAACATTTTTAATGAAAAAAACAGAAATGATCAAACAAATAATATTTATAATTGACATTACATCTATCCCATCAGCATTAATTATCCTCTCATTTAATTGTTCCATTTTCAGACTGTTTAATATATAGTCAAACAGAGACCAAATGCCTTCCATTGTAAAAATGTTTCCCATTTTTTAATGTGAGAAATAACTTTCTTTTAACTATTTCCTCCCTTTAAGAAATTCCAATTAACTCATCAAATCTGCTGACAATGATAATTCAGATGACAGTGTGGCAGCAGTCTGAGGAGGTGGCCCAGAGAAAGCCAGAACCTAACAAGAGAGGAAAGAAGTGAAAGATCCAGCCATCTGCATGAGGGAAGTGTGCAAAAGTGGCTAACTCCAATGCTTTTTGGAGCCAAAAAAACTATAGATTTTTCTGCAGAGAGGCTACAACAAAAACTTATCCAGCAGGTTAGGGACTCTGGCCCAGGTGGGGTGGAGATTCTGACCATGTGTAGCTCAAGCCTTAGCCAGGGACTGCAAGGCCACAGGTAAGTGAATTTTTGTGAATTTGTGCCCCACAAGATGGACACTAGATGTTGCTCAAATTTCTAAAGGTCTTTTAATTAAAAAATAAATTTAAAAAAACAGAGCCAGTAATAGGGATAAATGCTGAAAGAACAGAGAGACAAAGAAACAAGCCACCTCTTACCTCTAGGACTCCTCAGCCAAGGAAAGCTTCTAGTTCCTGTCTCCTTATGGCTTATATAACTTTCTCCACCCAGCTATCACTTCCTGGAATTAAAGATGTGTGCCCTTTCGAAGCAAAGGCATGAGATCTCAAGTGCTGGGATTAAAGATGTGTGCCTAGCTCTGTTTCTTTCCTAGACTGAGTCAATCTCACAGAGATCCAGATGAATCTCTGCCTCCCAAGTGCTAGAATTAAAGATGTGTGCCACCACTGCCTGGCATCTATGTTTAATTTAGTGGCTTGTTCTGTTCTCTGATCTTCAGGCAAATTTTATTAGGATATACAGTATATCACCACAAAATGTGAAAAATAAGAGTGTACATATTTGATGACTCTTTTATTCCTGTGAAGTTCAGTAGTATTTTCTGTTTTTGGAATTCACTGAGAATCATTTATTTTTTTTTCTATTAAACTTTTTCTTGATTTTAACTTGCCTAAGAAGGACTGCTGCATTTTCTCCATTGATAATCTCTAACAAAGATAGACACTCTCTGTCCTTAGACTTGTGAGGCACCAAGATTGGTGATGCAGAGGTTTTCTCAATCTTTTCCATGTTAAAAGGGAAAAGCAATGTAGTTAGTCATATGATTTTAGCTTTACAATCCCTAAACAAATTGAGTTCTTTCCTATTAACTACTAAAGCTATAGAGGGACATTTTTCATTTTGGTTATCTATAAAGCAGTGGTTTTCAACCTTCCTAGTGCTGTGACCCTTTAATGCAGTTCCTCATATTATGGTGACTACCATCTATAAAATTTCATTATTACTTCATAACTGTTATTTTGCTACTCTTATGAATCTTAATGCAAATATCTGATACACAGAATATCTGATATGAGGACCCTTGACAGAGCATTCTTATTCCAGAGGTCATGATCCACAGGTTGAGAAACACTGCTATAGAGTAACATTATCTTACACAACTTTAAATATTCTTGAAAAAGTGGAATGTATTTGTATTTTTGCATATTTCTGGTATATGAGTTTGCTAAATTGAAGATAACAATATAACTTCCAGCTTTATATTACAAAATATTACTAATATTCATAATTTAATTTCAATACTGGGAATTATACAGAGAAATTTATCAAGTATTTGATGTTCTATAACTGATGTACAAATGGGGTCTTCAAAATATGCTGTTTGGAGATGGTTCAATGGGTAAGAATGTTTATCGCACAAGCATGAGGATCTGAGTTCAAACCCTGCAACCCATGTAAGATGCTAGTAGTTGTAGATGAATTTCTAAAAGGTCTTATTAAATAAAAAACACAGAGCTAGATATAGGGGTGAAAGCCTGAGAGAGATCAGGGAAATAGGGAAAGCTGTAGCTAACCTTACCTCACCAACTTTGCAGCTTCCAAATGTGACTACTTCCTGTCTACCCACACCTATATGCCTTGCTGTTCTGCCATCTGATTTGCTCTCTCTGTCAAGCTACATCACTTCCTTTTCCTGCCCAGCTTTGTCACTTTCCGTCTGTCTATACAGACTTCCAGACCTCCATGGTTAACTAGTATTGGAATTTAAGGCATGTGCTACCACACCTGGCTCTGTTTCCAGAGTGGCCTTGAACTCAAGGAGATCCAGACAGATCCCTGTCTGCCAAGTGATAGGATTAAAGGCATGTGCTACCATTACATGACTTCTTTGTTTACTTATAATGGCTGTTTCTATTCCTCTGATCTTCAGGCAAGCTTTATTTATTAAAGCACAAATAAAATATCACCACATTTCAGCACAAATAAAATATCACCACAAGTAGTGGTCACATATGCCTATAACCTCAGCTCTGTGAGATATATGAGACAGATATATCCTTGAAGCTTGTATGCCCCCAGCCTACTTTCAGGCATAGATCCTGTGTCAAGAGAATAAAAAAGTTACTGATGGTTAGGAAACCTATGATCTTTGTCTGAACTCTACCTGTGCTTACACACACACACACACACACACACACACACACACACACACACACACAAACACACACACACATAAACATATAACCCATGGACTAGATCCAGTCTGGTGTCTTTTTGTAAATGATATTATATTGAAATAAAGTCAGAGCCACTCTGTGAATTATTCGTGGCTACATTCATGATATGATAGTTGAGCTGAGCCATTGCTTCAGAGATTTCATAGGTAATATGCTTCCTGTCTACTCCTATGCAGAAAAAAATGCTTATCTCTGATGTAAAAAAACTTGTCAGCCTCAGAAAATATTCTAAAAAAAGACAGAAAACACATAATACTTAAATTTCTATATGTTCCTTCAGTTATACACTTGATGCTCAACTTCTACTAAAGGAAAATTAAAATGAATTGTTTTTCCTTTGTGAATCCATTATAAGCAGAGAAGAACTGACTGATAGTCTTACATAGAATGTATCTTTAATAAAAATGATTACAAGAGATGGTATTTTTGTATCTAGGATGAATAAAGTTATCAAAACAAAGGAATCAGTTCAAAGAAATGGAATTCATTAGGGAAAACAAGAAATGGAAGAATGAAGTTGTATTTAAAGGTGTCAGTTGTCTTCAAAGAACTTAATAATAAGCCAACAGTCATCTAAAATTAAAATGGACCTATCAGTTGAATAGAAAGTAAGCTAGGGTATTAAAAAGAGGACGAAGCTATTTTAGGATTAAAATTAAAATTAAGGTCAACTTGTTTAAAAATATGAAGTTTTATAACTGAAGAAACAAACTAAAATATCAAGTTTATGTTTCTAAAGTCAAAAGTAGTATAAAATGAATGAAATAATTTGTACATAAAAGTACATGAACATGATGGTAAATAAAACAGTCATTATAAATTCTATAGGCAAGATATATTACAATATTCTAGTAATTATTCTCTTTGCCATCAGACTCCTTCTCCAATGTCCAAACTATTTGCTATTTATTATTTTTGGTCAGTCTTCCCCTCAAAACCTTTAATGACTTCCTGTTCTGCCACCATATTTTAGAACTGAAAGTACCATTAAGTGTCATGAATTGTATGATAACCATATCTTCCTGCTGAGATTGTGCAGTTAAGACACATATTTTAAAATCATTTATATGATGTATCTCAACAACAGATAATAGTTGAATACCAAGCACCCTGACAACCACACCTGTTGTTTTCTGCAGCACGGACATGACTGAACATAACCTCCATAGCATTTTCATAATGCCCAAACTAACAGGTTCCTTTTTCTCTCATCTTTGCCAAAACATCTTACCTTTTGTCTTTTTTAGGAACCATACTAATGTGTGATGTTTTAACACACTGTTATTTTGATTTTTATTTCTAGGATGATTAGTGAGATTGAGTATATTTTTATATGCTTATTGATAATTTCTTAGCATTCATTAAAAGTTATGTAGGACACAAATAATAAATATATTGTATTTGGGATAATCTGAATAATGAATATTTGTAGATCATATTTTATCAAAGTAATCTACAGTTCTAGTTCAAGTTATACTAAAATTGTAATTCAAATTTTTACTATAGATTAAATCCTAACATTTATATGAAAGCACAAATGCTCTCAGTAGATACCAAAGCAACATTGAGAATAAATTAAGCGAGAAGCAATATTGATTCCAAAATATATTATAAAACCATAGTAATCAATACAATATGGTACTAAAATTAGACTTATTTACCAATGAAACACAAACCAGAAATTAACAATTGCATAAATAATCAATTTTGCACACAATACTGCCCCAAATATATGAAATGACAATCTCTTCAACAAATGATATGGGAATTGAAAATCAATAAATTATTTCTTAATGAATGACTTCCTGATATTTGTAATGACATAGAAAATGGAGGATGGTATGCCCAACGAAATAAGCCAGAATAAAAGTAAATAATACACAATCTCACTTAATATGTGGAATGCATTGTTCTCATAAGGAGGGCTTGCAAAGACCTTCTGCCATGTAATAGTACATGGGAGAAGAAAACCTGGAATTGAGACCTTATCAGACACTGAAATTTCTGAACCTTTTGGATTCCCCAGCCTCCAGAACATCAATAATAAATTCCCGTTGCTTGTATACCACTGAGACTATGGAGACTTCCTTATCACAACCTGTAGAATGAATCCTAATTGGTCTTAATAATAAAAACCCGGGGTCAAATATAGGGCTAAATTCAGAAAGGTCAGAGACACAAAAGAGCAAGCAACAGCCATCACCTCTTAGCATGACAACCCTTCAGCCTGAATAAGCTATGCTCCTGTCTCCATTCCACCTAATCACTTTTCTCCACCCAGTCATATCACTTCCTGTTTCTTCCTCCCAAGTGCTGGAATTAAAGGTATGTGCCACCTCTGCCTGGCCTTTAGTGGCTAGTTCCAAACACTGATATTCAGGAAAGCTTTATTTGTGAGAACACAACAAAATATCACCACAACAACCCAAACTGTACTCATGATAACTACAGGTAATAATACTTTACCATTTATGTGGCATTTTTAAAAATGAGGACAATTATGTCAGCTTCCTTCTCCTTTTCTTGAGACAGTATTCCCTTCTATTTCAAAACTTTACTGTGTTCTCCTTCCTTTGCATTCTCAGAACCCTTTCCATGTTTTAATTAGTATGAAATGCTGGCCATGAATCAATTTTTCATCAGTATTAAAAGATTAAAAAGAAATCGTTTGGATCTGGCATGTTGGCACATATATTTGATCTAAGCACTAGAAAGGCAGAGTTGGGTGGATCTCTATGAGTTCAAGGTCAGCCTGGTTTACATAGTGAATTTGAGGCCAGCACACACAGTAGGAACCTGTATTCAAAAAAGCCATTTCAATTTATAATGATGACATGGAAATAGGCTGATCTATTTTCCCCTCCACTTTAGTAACAAGCAGCTAAGAGGATCTGGAGTGCTGGAACTTTCTTCAAAAGGTTAATTTAATACATTTTCTGGACATATAACTATATGTTTAGCAAAAATTATTGTGGAAATTGTTGTAATTACACTGTAAATGTGTTTATAGTACAAAATACACACTTGATCTTGCATGCCCTAAGAATATCTCTACCCTGTATTTTCTAAAAATATGGATATTCTCATACATAACACTCATATTAATATCACACCCAACAAACTCAACAGTGATGCAATTATACTCAATGGAGTCTCTAATCAATTTCCCTAAAATTGTTTCAAATATTCTACATCAGGTATTTTGGGGGAACATTTCTCGAATTTTATTGTCATACTCCTTCCAATTTCTTTAATTTCAAAAACGTTATATTCTTTTTTTTTCTCGCTTTCATGATGGAAATATTTTAAACCATTCACATCAATTACCTTGTAGAATGCTACATGTTCTGATTCATCTAAGTGCTTACTAATATTAGGCTTATGTGAATTTTGCTTTACAAGAATTTCATACTTTTAATATCAGTATTTTATATTATAATATATAAAAATGTACATAATGTACTCTATCCTATTGTGATCATACCATTTGAAGACTTTGTTGAAATGGCATTTCCTACCTTTCTTCACTAGAGAGGTATTTTCCCATTGTTATTAATAATAAACACCTTGTGACTTCATACAATGAAAAGTTAATTTATGGTCTTCCTATATTTTCACATAATGTATTGTTGCATTTGAATTTATTAACTAACACTTTCTGCCACAAGTAGCTTCCTATTATCTTTTTGAGTATTAATATAAGTTCAATGAATATTTTTATATTAAATATGAATTGAAACATATCCTTAAAAATTAGGACAAAATTTATTATTGCAGTTAAAAGCTGTCAATTGCTTTGGTATTGCCTATAATAAATGAAAAATGATAGACCTAAAATATTTCTTAATTTAATGCAACAGAATGTGTAAAATAAAAAAGAATTGAGTTGCTTTATGTACAATAAACTATTCTGGACAAACCAAACATCAAGCACCTGTGTCTCAGCTGTTCTCAGCTGCATTTATGCCATTTTAAATTCTTTTGACAAAGCTACAGCCTCTTAATGAGGGCTAATTATAAAGGGAGAAATTGTCACAGAGCACTTGAGAAGACTACTAATGTTCTTGAATAATATCAGGTTGTGAGTAATGGTGATTTATCACTTGACATAGTGCTGATAAGCCATTTCTTACTAAAGCCTTGACAACTTGTTTTCATTTATATAAAGCACAATATTTTTAATTGGCCATGTCTTCCATCACTGACAAGCAAGTCACACTATCAAGTAGAAACTTTGTATAAGACTGATGCTGTATGCTGTACTATTTGCTTAATTTTTAGTTTTCTGTGCCCATTGAAATTGGCTATTTCACTACTTATATGAAGAAAAACAAAGGAAAATAAAAACAGACAAAACATGTTCTTCATTCTTCTTGTTTGAGATAGGGCTTTACTATGTAGCACAGGCTGAACTCAAAGTCTTGATCCTTCAATCTCTATCACCATACTGGGCCAAAGAAGTTGCTCATCATTTCAAGCAGCTGTTTTTGTTGGTATGTTGTATAACTATATTGAATATTTACTTCCATATGCTTAGCTACCTGAAATTACTTTTGACACTTTGGTATTAATTTTTCAACTAAATAAATAATTTCCAGTTCCATTTTCATGCATGTTATCCCCAGATATTCAATAAGGATTTACATAAGAAAATAGATGAAGAATTAAAGAAAGGTAGCAAAAGGTGTAATATAGTGTTATAGTTTCTAACAGAGATGTCCCTTGTATTCTTGACTAATCTTGTCTCATAGCCAGAGAGTTGAATCTCCTTTCCTCATTTCTTTGTTGTAAAGCTTGACTTTTTTTTTTTTCGAGACAGGGTTGCTCTGTGTAGCTTTGCACCTTTCCTGGAGCTCGCTTGGTAGCCCAGGCTGGCCTCGAACTCACAGAGATTTGCCTGGCTCTGCCTCCTGAGTGCTGGGATTAAAGGTGTGCACCACCACTGCCTGGCTAAGTTTGACTTTCACTAAGCTATAGTAGTCTAGTAGATAGTAAGGGAGATTTGGCAGATAATCAGATAAGACCTTGACCTAATGTGAAAGGGATGGGGTCTGGATATAGGCTATGTGAAAAATAATTACTTAATTTTCCTAAGTAAAGAATATCATAGTCAAAGAGACAAAGTATACCAATCTAGAGTTAATGGATTTAATGTTGGGAATTAGCTTTTCTGAAATATTGATGATCTAAAGTCAAGTATTTTTAAATGTTTTCTGTGCTGCTTTTCTCCTCCTGTCTTTGGCTGAAGATATGTCCTTGCTGACTCAATTTCTATAAAGTCTAAACTTTATCATTATTCTGCTGGGCAAAACAACTTAGAATATAAGGGCGATTAATTTCTAAATATGTTTTAATCTTTTAATCATAGCTATGCCCATAGTGGCAACCACAGATAAAGATGACTCACAGTATTATGAAAGACGGAAATGCCCACTGGAAATTAAGTACCCTGGGTTTTCTCTTACATGCTGAGACAACAGAGGTAGAGTGTTAGAAGTGAATTTGTGGGCAGTCTGGGTTTTAGGAGAATCTGTCTAAAATGATATAAACAGCTTTTGAGATTTCTAACAGTGCCTTCTCTCAGGTATATTTCACTACTTCATTTTCATTTTAAACCCCATTTGTCTTTGTGATAATCTTGATATAAAATTATAGAGATATATACTTAAAAGCTTTTAAAAATATTTTTTCTTTGAGAAAATCAATAAGATCGACAAATCCTTAGACAAAATTAACCAAAACACACACACACACACACACACACACACACACACACAACATATATATTACATCTATACATACATATATATAACATATATACATATATATATGTATAGAGAGAGAGAGAGAGAAAATCAAAGTTAATAAAATTAGAAAAAAAGGTAGACATTACAATAAATACCAAGGAAATTCAGAGAATCCTAAGGACATAATTTAAAAGCCTATCCTCCACCAAACTGGAAAATATAAAAGAAATGAATGAATTTCTTGATATATATGCCCTACCAAAGTTAAATCAGGATTAAATAAACAATTTAAATAAACACATAGTTCCTAGTGAAATAGAAGCAGCAATATAAAAATATCTCCCAACCAAAAGAAGCCTAGGGCCCAGGTACACATAGATTCAGTTTACATTTCTACCAGTGCAAAAAAGGAGCTAATTCCAATACTCCTTATCTTAGTTAGGGTATCTGTTGCTGTGAAGAGACATCATGACCATAGAAGCTCTTATTAAGGAAAGCATTAATTGAGGCTGACATACAGTTTAAGAGGTTTAGTCCATTATCTTCATGATGGGAAGATGGCAGCAGGCAGGCAAACATGCTACTGGAGAGGTAACTAGGAGTTCTACATCTAAATCAGCAGGCAGCAAGAAGTGAAAGTGACACTGGTCCTGGCTTAAAAATCTGAAAGCTCAAAGACTACCTGCAGTGGCATACTTCCTCCAACAATTTCACAAGGCCTCACCTCCTAATTGTGCCACTCATTACGGGCCTATGGGGGCTATTTTCATTCAAACCTCCACCTTCCATTCCCTGGCCCCCAAGGGCTTGTAACCATATCATATTGAAAAATGCATTTAGTCCAGCTTCAAAAGTCCCCATAGTCTATTACAGTATTAGCACTGTTTAAAAGTCCAAAGTTCAAAGTCTCTTCTGACACTCATACAAACTCTTAACTGTAACACCTGTAAAATCAAAATAAAAAAATCATCAAATACTTTCAACATACAATGGCACAACATATACATTACTGTTCCAAAAGAGAGGAAAGGGAGCATAGTAAGGAAATACTGGACCAAAGTAAGACTGAAAACCAGCTGGGCATACTCCAACCTCTGCATCTCCATGTCTGATGTCAAAGCCCCCTTCAGACCTCCAACTCCATTTAACTTTTTTGACTTCAACAAAATTCTTTCTCTTGGCTGTATCCACTCCTTGTTAGCAGCTTTCCTTAACAGGTATTCTAAGGCTCTGGCATCTCCAAAATCTTGGGGTCTCCAAGGTATCCAGGCTTCACTTTCACAGCTTCACACAATGGCCTCTCTAGGCCTCCATGCAGAGATACCTCTGATATATGCCTGCCGTTAGTGGCTTTTCTTAGCAGGGGAGGGAGAATCAATAACCCCTTTCTTTTAACCTTGTAATCTTCAGCCAGAACCATATGACTGAAGCTGCCAAGTTCTGCCACTTACTGGGGATGGAACATTCCCTCCTCATTCAAGTAACTCTTCACCAGCTTTCTCTTTTTTGATGTTTTCCTTCACTGCATAAGCTTAAATGTATACAAGGCTGGCCTCAATCTCAGAGATCCCCCAGCCTCTGCCTTCTCAGTGCTGGGATTAAAAGTGTGTGTCACCATACCTGGATCTAAGCTTGTCTTTAATTCCTTTTCATTTTTCTTTAATTATTTTCACAAGTTGGAAGCTTAACTGGATGGGGTCTTTTCGTGAGGTCACCACTCCCTTTATTCCATCTAGCACCACACTGTTCTTTAATCTTTTTATTTCTGTGAACACAGGATTTAGTTCCATTAAATTTCCTGGTGCCCCCTTTCTCCTCAAATTGTACAGCTTCTATTTTTCCTTGCCCAACTTGTTCCTTTTCATTATAGATCTGCATAAATGTGAACACTAATAATCACAGTACACAGTCCTAGATTGTTTTGTAATTTTCTCTACTAAGGCAATTAATCCAAAACTTTTCAAGTTAGCCTCAGCCAGGATTTTTGGACAAGGGTAAAAAGCAGTCACATTCTTTGCTAGAATATCAAAAGTACAGTCTATAGTCCACATGCTAAAATTCTTCTCCTCTGAAACCTCTTGAGCTGGGGCCCCCACAGCTCAAATCATGCTCAGTACCACTGTCTTCTATGCTCTTATTATTATGGCACATTAAATTTGGCTTAAAGAAGCTGGGCGCTGGTGGCACACACCTTTAATCCCAGCACTCGGGATGTAGAGGCAGGCAGATCTCTGTGAGTTTGAGGTCAGCCTGGTCTGCAGAGTGAGTTCCAGGACAGCTAGAGTTGTTTCACAGAGAAACCCTGTCTCAAAAACAAACAAACAAACAACAACAACAAAAATCGGCGTAAAGCATTCCACTGCTTTTCTAACCCAAAGTCCCAAAGTTGTTCACATTCCTCCAAACAAAAACATGGTCAGGCCTATCATAACAATACCCCAGTTCCTGGTACCGCCTTCTTAGGGTTTCTATTGCTGTGAAGAAATACCATAATTATGGGAATTATTACAAAGGAGAACATTTAATTAGGGCTGGCTCATAGTACAGAGGTTTAGTCCATTGTCATCATGGCAGAAAGCACAGCAACATGCAGGTAGACTTGGTACTAGAGAAGAAGCTGAGAGTTCTATATCCTAGTCTGTAGGCAGGAGGAAGAAATAATGAACCATTGGGCCTGGCTTGAGCTTCTGAAACTGGAAAGACCTCCCCCAGTGACATACTTCCTCCAAGACTACACCTACTCCAACAAAGCCACACTTCCTAGTAGTGCCACTACCTATGGGCCTAGGTAGCTATTTTCCTCCAACCACCACACTTTTCAAAATATTATGCAAAAGAGTACCTGAAGGAACATTTCTTATGTTTTTATAAAGCCACAATTACCCTGATACCAAATCACACAAAGACACCCCAAATTATAGACCAGTATCCTTTATGAACATAAATGCAAAACTTCTTATCAAAAAGATCATCCACCTTGCTAGAGTAAGCTTCATCCAGAGATGCAGTGATTTTAATCATAATTTATAATATATACATATTATATTATATTATATATACATATGTTATATATGATAGATGATTAGTATCTAGAATATACAAAAAACTAAATATACAAAAAACTAAAAAAAAAGCAAAAAATCTGAACATCAAGAAAACAATTCAATTTAAAAATGAAGTACAGACCTAAACAAAGAGTTCTCAAAAGATTAAACACAAATGGCTAAGAAACAAATGTTCAACATCCTCAGTCATCAAGGAAATGCAAATTGAAACTACCTTGAAATTTTACCTTACCCCAGTCAGAATGGCTAAGATCAATAAAACGAGTAACAGCACATGCTGGTAAGCCTGCAAGGAAAGGAGAACACTTATTCATTGCTGGTGGGTGTGCAAACTGGGACAGCAACTATTGAAATCAGTGTGGCAGTTCCCTTGGAAGCTGGAAATTGATTTTCCCCAAGATCCAGCTATACCACACTTTGCCATATACCCAAAGTACTCTACGTCCTACTACAGCGATACTTGTTCATCCAGTGATACTTTATTTATCAGAGACAAAAATTGGAAAGAGCTTAGATGCTTATCAACTGATGAATGAATACATAAAATGTGGTACATTTACATAGTGGAGTATTATTGAGCCATAAAGAAAAATGAAGTTTACAAGTAAATGTTTAGAGCCAGAAACAGTCATCCTGTGTGAAATAACCCAGAACCAATAAGACAAATAATGGTTTCTCTTATATACGCATGTTAGCTTTTAAGATTTTGGTATGTGTGCTAAAATGCAAATAACCACAGAGATTTGGTACTGAGTAAGGTTGAAAGGAAAGGAGAGGTTCTTCTAAGAAAGAAGAAATTAAATAGAGTGCTATAAAGAGATAAAAGAGAAACTAGGAGGATTAACTAGGTAAGAGGTTGGAAGAAAGGGGAAAGGGAGAGAATATGGTGAGGGACAATTAATAATAAAGACCCTTTAAAAAATACATGGAAACCTACCACTGTATAAGCTTCCTAAAATATATACACATATGAAAGGAATTAAACATAATCACCATGTAATTGGAGAGACAAAGCCCCAAATAGACATCTTATACTACCCAGTAAAACCTCACAAGTAATATCTTGTTGAGTCATTGCCCAAAGAGGTTATGTACCTCTACCCCAAAAATCACAAGCTATTTCTAAGGCTATTGGTTGCTCTCCACAACCAAATGGTAAGGTCCTATTGCTCTGGATAATGCTTACTTATGTCATCAATCAAGGAAAATTCCAACTAGTGCCCAACTAGAAGCCTCATTTCTACTAATTGGCACTCATGGTACTGGAAGGTAATCTTCACACTGCTGAAGGAGAATAACAACCAATGTCATCAAGCTACAAACCTGTGACCTACAACAATGACTTGCCTGCAAGATGTACTGGAACAATAATGGCATATATAGCCAAGAGTATGAGATTGGATAGACGGTGAGCCTAAGGGAAAACTTATTTACTTACATTCCGTTAATGGAACATAGCAATAAAATGACTCTTAATGACATTTTGCTATACCCACAGTATCAGTGCATCATTCAACCCTCATCAGAGAGTTTTATTGCAAT
This sequence comes from Peromyscus leucopus, assembly GCF_004664715.2. Taxonomy (NCBI): domain Eukaryota; kingdom Metazoa; phylum Chordata; class Mammalia; order Rodentia; family Cricetidae; genus Peromyscus; species Peromyscus leucopus. Next base: position 51,567,889 of record NC_051083.1, read on the forward strand.
AGATGATAATTAACACATAGATCCAAAACCGAACAATGTGCAGAGAGTGCGCGAGTTTAGAGCACTCAATAGGATGTCTTTATAAAACCCTCCCCTCAAGGATCAATAATCTTGGCAGAAGAGAAAATGGAAAATTATAAGAGTCAGAGGTGGTGAATAACTACAAGGCAACCCTGTTTTCTAGACACAAAAGGACTGGTGTATATATGAACTCTCAGAATCTGTGGCAGCATGCACAAGACCTGCATACTTTAAGCCAGACAAAACTGCAGCACTGAAAAGGGGAAGTGAACACCAAGCAGTGATTGGCAACTGATACCTATAGGGACAGAGAAAATCAGTTTTATCCAGTGGAATGTTACTATGTATATAAGAGTCCAGGGCAGGCCCCATGCCTGACAACACAAACTGAACTCCATGGTTTTTTTTGTGTGTGTGGAGGGGGATTTTTGTTTCATTTTTGTTTTTTTCCCTTTTAGAATTTTTTGTCTTACTGAGTTTTTGTTTGTTTCTTTGTTACTTTGTTTCTATTTTTGTTTTGGGGGTTGTTGTTTTTGAGAGAGAAAGAAAGAATTTGACGTTGAGTGAGTAAGTAGGTAGGAAGGATCTGGGAGGATTTGAGGGAGGATAAAAATCATGATCAAGGTTGGGTAGTGGTGGCACACACCTTTACTCTCAGCTCTCAGGAGACAGAGACAGGTGGATCTCTGTGAGTTTGAGGCTACCTGATCTACAGAATAAGTTCCAAGACATCCAGTGTTGTTACACAGAGAAACTCTGTTTCGAACAACAACAACAAAAATGACCAAAATTAATTGTTTGAAAAATTTAATTAAACATTTTATTTGAATGTAGCAATTATACATTATTAGTGGGCTTCATAATAAAATTTGTATATGGAGTTTGAAAGAAATTAATATTAAAACAAATGAGCACAAATTTTAAAGAAGGAGGAGACTCAAAGTTACAAAAACATACTATACTTGTGCACATATGTATATATATATATACACATGTGTCACACACAACACAAAAAATTTTTAAAATATTGATGACAGTTACAGATTTTCACATCCTCTAAAACCTTTTATAATCTAATATAAAATTTTTATATGGGGGGATAAAGAGATGGTTCAGTGTTTAAGAGTACTCATTGCTCTTGCAGAGGACCCAAGTTTGGTTCTCAATTATTCGTAATTCCAGTTTCATGGTATCTGATGGCTTCCTCTAGCCTCTGCAGCCATCAGCCATCCACATAGTGAACATGCAAAGACACACACACACACACACACACACACACACACACACACACACGTAAATTAAAATAAATAAATCTTTGATGATTTTTTCATAAGAACCTCATTGCCCCAGTTATATTTTAGATTATTTTAAATATTCTCATTTATGCCTATTGACACTTCCAAACTATATTCCCTCTATCAGAATTCTTTCCTGTATTTACTTTCTTTTGTGAAATCATTATTTTGAAATTTATATGAAGTACTTATTAATGTCTATTCATGTATGCATGTAATAAATACATAAAGGTAACAAACAAGTCTTTTCTATCAATTTAATAATAGTTATTAGTAAGTCTCCAACAGCATAAAATAAAATGATGAACTTATCTAATGATAGAATAGCCATTTCTGTTTCTTAATTTCATTTGTTTTCCCTAAGGTGATATTTGTCTTTGATGGTGAAGTGTGTTTCTTAGTGGCATCAAAAATATGGATCCTGTTTTATAACCCAAACATTTAATATGTGTCTTCTTTTGAAAATAAATATTGAGAATTAATATTGAGAGTTACGGAAAATGTTTACTAATTCCTATATTTTTCTTTTTATGGGATTACTTTCATAGTCTTCTTTTGTTTAACTGTTCTGGCTTTATTAATTCCTTGTGTCTCCTTGGATATTTAATATTTTTTTCAGAGTAAAGTATTTTCTTCATTATACTCTAAGGAGCTGAATTAGTGACCATATGTTCTTGCAGTCTGTTTTTATCACGAAAAGTTTTTATTTCTCCTTTGATTATGGATGATAGTTTTGCTGTGTATAATATTCTAAGCTGGTATACATGGCCTTTTAGGACTTGGATAATATCAGTCCAGGCTCTTCTGGGTTTTGAAGTCTCCATTTAAAAGTAAGGAGCTATTCTGATGGGTCTGACTTTATATATGACTGGTCTTTCTCTCTTGCAGATTTTAATATACTTTCTTTGTTCTGTTCATTCAGTGTTTTATTATGTGTAGCAACAAATTTCTTTTCCTTTTTCTGTATAATGGGTGTTCTGTATGGTTCTTGCACCTTGATAGGGATCTTTACTTTAAAAGATAGGTGCAAATTCCTAGCCTACGTATAAACCTTAAAAGGATAGGTACAGCATTCTAATCTGTGAGTAACACTTCTATAGTTTTTAAAAATTCTTTTTACCAATCTTAACAAGACTGTAGAATGCTTACTGGGTTATACAGATATTCTTTGATTAGCAAGGGAGTGGGAATGGGCAGTGTTCCATAGCAGTGAGTACAGGATGGTATACCATCTCAGGTAGTGACATCTGACTGGGGGTCCTTATTTGCCTTTCAGTCCCAGGAAAGCTTGGTGGGTATGGTTGTTTGAATGAGAATGACTCTCATAGTATCCTATCTTTGGGTTCCTGGTCCCTATGTGGTGGAACTATTTTAGGAAGGATTAGGAGGTACTGGTTTGTTTTAGGAGGCGTGTCACTGGGGATTGGGATTGACTTTCAAGTTTCCAAAGCCCACTCCAGGCCAGTCTCTCTTTCTGCCTCCCAGTTGTGGTTCAGGATGTAAGTTATTAGGTATTGTCCCAATGCCATGCTTCCTTGTGGCCATGCTTCCTGCCATAATGGTTTTGGATCATCCTCTGAAATTATAAGCAATCCCCAAATTTAATGCTTTCTTAATAAGTCACCTTGGACATGATATCTCCTCACAGCAATAGAGAAAGTAATTAAGACACTGGTTGTGGGCTTTGAGAGTTCAAAGACTTTCACCATTTCCAGTTTGTCCTCTGCTTCCTATTTGTCTGGAACAAGAACTATCTCTAATGTGAGTTTAGATGTAAGTTCTTAGCTTGCTGTCCCAGTCACCATACCTGCCTGCTGTTAGACTTCTCTGCCATGATGATAAACAGCTGCTGCAAATGTGATTCATTGGTTCCAGGGTCCATGTGATGCTGGCTTTAGAGTCATGAAGGATACAAGAGTAAAGGAGTCATTCAATGTTCATCCTAGGCCTTAGAGAGCTGCTGATCCTGGGTGTGTGGCAAAGGAGTCCCTGAATGAAGGCCGTGAGACCGTAAGAGGACTCAAAATGTGATTGCATGGATCTGTGGAAATGAAGCCTGGCTTACAATGGAGACTCTAGGATGTTGGCATGGTATATCTGACATGGAGAATACACACAGGGAGTAAAGCCAGCTCAGGGCAGTGATGTATCTTGTGGGCAACAAAGCTAGAGGGGGAAAACCATTTAAGACCCTTTACACTGGAGCCTTGCGATTTAGTGTTTGCCTGTTGGATCCATGTCCCATTTTTGTCCAGAATGTCCTCACTATGTCCTCATTCCTCCATTTTGGAATGGTAATGTATATTATGTGCTATTAAATGTTAGAAGTATGTAACTTTCTTTTTGATTTTACATGGGACTGCCATTAAGAGATTGTCTGGATGCTGAGGAGTGACTTGAGACTGGATTTTTAAACAGTGTTGGAAATGAAAGAGTGTAGGAAATATTAAAGCTGGGCTAAATCCTTTTTATAAACATTACAATGTGGCCATGAACCTTTGGAGGCCAGAGTGTGCAAAGTGGTACTGTTGGGGAAGACATTTGGGTAGGTTTAAAAGATGTGGTATTGTTGAAGAAAGCATGTCACTGGAAATGGGATTTGAGAGTTCAAAGACTTGCATCATTCTTATTCTGTGCTCTGCCTTCTGCTCGAAGTTTATGATGTAAGTTCTCAGCTTCCTGTTCCAGTTGACATGTCTGCCTGTTACCACACCTCTCAACCATGCTTGTGATAGGTGATAGACTCTTATTCCTCTGGAACTTTGAGCCCAAATTTGTAAGTTACTTTGGCCATGGTTTTTACCATAGCAATCGAAAGTAACTAATAGATGAAACGATATGGTGAGCTGGATTTAGGGGTCTTTATCTGGGGCCATTTGCTTGACTCCAACCTTAACTATTGTTAAATTATCAGTTCATTAGGTTAAGAAAATGCAAGATTCCACATAGTTCCTTGGAAGAATTGTGAGGTTTGGTGTTGGAGTGTGGGAGGAATTGGAGTCCTTAATCTAGTATACAGTTCAAAGGACACTATGCCAGGCCAGAATTGTGTGGTGGATGGGGTGGATGGCAGGCTGGCAGGTAGGTGGGTTTGGCTCTCCCTACTAGAGATTCCTTTTTGGGATCTCTATGCCATCCCATAGTGGCATAGTGAGCATAGTCAAAATGTTCAATTTAGACATATTTCTCAATAGAGAAGCTCTGCTCAAGAAAATGATAATTATTATTCATGAGATATACTTTTTACTTTATAATGGGCTTTGTATTTAATAAAATGAGCATGAATAAGAATGAAGAGTGATCTTTTCTCTATTGCTTTACTCCAACCTTAACTATTGTTAAATTATCAGTTCATTAGGTTTAGAAAATGCAGATGCAGGTAAAATACAGTGAATCCTATGTACACTGGGGTCCTCTGTTTTCCCTTAACTTATTCAATCCACCTACTTTTATTGTGTGAGTGTTGTTTGGTTTTGTTGTGCTTTTTGCTTGACCTTTGTCAGTTGCTGCTAAAAACAAGAATAAATTATGCCCAGTATTATGCCATGGTTTACATTTACCCACTTCCATGGGGGGAAATAACACTCAAATAAAAGCAAATTGACAATCAATGAAGCTGATGAGAATAACTTCAATCTAATAAAATGATACTCAATAAAATATGCACAAAATTTCCTCATTCTGAGATTATCTTTCTCATTTCCTTTTAATGTTAAAGAGAACTCTCTTTGAATGACATTTACCTTTTGTGAAACTGAATGTTTTTTCTCTATTACAACAAGTCAAGCATAATTTAGGAAAGTAAAACCTTAGAAATTACTTTAAAATGGTGAAATTAGTTTTTCTTTTAAATAATGACTTTATTTGAAGTACAATTGACAGTTTATAAATGAATAATAGTCATGTCACAATGAAACAGTGCATTTAAACAAAGATGAGCATGCTACCCAAATAGAACTTCATCCAACAAAATTTAATTGTAAGGAAATTAACATTTAACCTATTTATTCTAAAGTGATCTTGTGTTATTTTTTCCATCAACTATTATTATGCTCATGTTTCCTATTGACAAAAGCTGACTAAATATTATCCCAGTGTAATTTTCCTGTAGCATTAATTATAAACGTCTCACTAGAATAATGTGAAAGCAAAATCTCATTTGGAAAGCTGATCACATTGACTGCATACTAATAAATTAAAATCAACAGCTGAGAAACAAACCCCTTTCTCACAAATGGAAATATCTTTCTTCATCCACTTGAACTGACATGTCACAAATTCACAGTATAGGGTTTCATTTCTGCAACACATTAATATTGTTAATATATTAAATGCACTGTTCCAAACAGTATAGGGTAATGTAGCATATTATCTCCATATCAAAACTTAAATTATTTCTGTAATTTAGATAACATACATCTATGTTTGATGTTCAGTACGTAACTAAGTTTGAAGGAAGAAGAAAAGATGGATACAACACACATTCAAATAAAACTTGGAAAAATGAACAAAATTAATGTATTATATCAAGATAAATTTTCTGGTTTTGTTTTGCAAGATTCTGTCTTTGAAAGAACCCAGGGAACAGGTTTAGAAGCTCTTTCTGTATTGTTTCTTACAGCTACATATGACTCTAAAATTATCTCAAGAAAAAATGTTTTTAAAAATGTAATAATGACCCCAGGAAACTTACCCTGGGTGGGCAGAAATAAGCACCACCTGCCCAGCACCATGAGGCCAGGGTGCATGGAGGACAACTTCATCTCTGCCCCAGGACACTTGCTCTCAATGGGCAAAGATCAACCATGAACCGGCCCAGTGTCTGTGGTACTGGGTTATTGGGTACCATGATGGTGAGCAAGTATATGGTGGGGAAATGGTAGATAGAGAGACAGAAAGGTTCATTTGATGAGGATAAAGGCAGGTCTGAAGAGTCAAGGGCAGTGAGGAAAAGAGCTGACATAGGTGTCCTGCTTTCCACCTGGGGCCATGGTTGTGTCTGAGCCTGAGTTGCTGACAAAGGCCATGTCTGGGTCCACGGCGCTGACACAGCTGTGGTGGTCTGTATTGATGTCAGTGGCTCCCTTTACCACTGAGGTCCCTGTAGATACCTGGAGGCTGGGGCCCCATCTGTGACTATGCATGTGTCCAAAGTATGTGCCCCTAGAGGGACCATGCTATTCTAAGAGACCTGGACAGCCACCCACGTCTATGGTAACATCAAGCCTGGACTGCTACAGATGGCTATGTCTGGGTCTGTGGTTCTGCTGCAACAGGGCTCTGTCTTGATGTCAGTGGCTTCTGTTGACACTGAGGGCTATTCAGAAACCCATAGTCTGGGCCGACACCTTAGGCCATGTTGGTGTTTGAGGGCTATGCTTCCACCAGTGCCATACAGATCTGGGTGATCTGTGCTTCCACCCAGGGCCATGGTGATGTCTGGACCCAAACTGCAGCCAAGGCCAGCCACATCTGGATCCATGGTCCTGCTGCAGCTGAGCTCTGTGTTGATGTCTGTAACTCTTGTTACTATCAAAGGATGAGCAGATGTCTGGGGGCAGGGCTGCCACCTGGGGACATGTTTGGGCTTCAGTTACCCCCCAGTCAGTCTGACCTTTAGAATCTGTATTGAATCTTTTTCGTCACTCCTCCTAAGTATATCTGAAATTATTTTTTCAAATGTACACAAAGTGCTGGGGGGTATACTTTGCCAGAACAATAAGAACCAAAATAAATGAAACATTTTAAAAACAAAATGCCAAAAAGAATATGCCATAACAACATGAACACATACATGTGCAATGTGCAATGAAAGTATCCAAAGTATTCAAATGATTGGCATCTGTAAACTCTTATATTTCGACTCTTTGCCTGCAATATTTAAATATTTCAGAACTGGGATGTCTAGATGGCTCAGAGTGTAAAGATGCTTGCTGCTAAGCCTGGGGACCTGAATTTAAATCCCCCATGGGTCCCACATGGTGGAAAGAAAAAAAACTGATTCCTGAGCATTGTTGTCTGAGTGGCACACACACCACCTGCCCCCTTTCTGTTTCTCTCTCTAATCTTTCAGCAGTAACAAAAAACTGAGTCTGCAAGATGAGGAAATGTAATATATCACCATTTTCTACGAAAGCCACTTCCCAGTCTATGCTCTCTGCCTTGTTAGCCTGCCTTTTTACCCCATCACTCTGAAGACACACAATTACTTTTTCTAGTATTTGAAGGCACAACTCACGAGTTTGCAGGAATGTGGCATTTGCCAGGAAATTTCTTAAGAGATGGGAACCATTGTATAGACTCAAATAATTATGACCTGAGAACACCATATCACTTTTTGCAGTCTTTTCTTCAAGTATGCTTATGGATGAGGTGCCTCCATCAGGTAGCCTTCTATGAGAAAGCTCTCAGAGACTAAATATCCTGCAGTAACCAGGAATGACTGAGGGCATGGCCCAAAACGCTACAATGTACCCAATGAAGTCTTCTGCTGGCCTGAGAGAATTACACATCCCATGCCCAAGGAGGCGCCAGAGATGTGGGGCTGCCTGTGAGCCTCTCTCCAGGACTCTCTCGTTGGTCTTAGTGTTTGTGCGTGTTTCGGACTTACTGCTTCAGATGCCCGTGGAGTGAGGCGCGGTTGTATCGCGCTCTGTCCAAGGCTGGTTGCTGTCCTAGCAGAATCAAGGAACAAGGCCAAGAATCTTCCAGAGTCAAGGTAAGTAGGTGAATGAAAATGAGTGTGATGCCCACCCTAGAACAGAAACCGCTCTAAAGGCGCATCTTTGTTCTCAGTCTATTGTCTCCAAGAAAGCGGCTCTCCTCAACACTGGGGGCCATAAAATGGCGAATGGTGACTTCAGTATCTTTCCTCTTACCCCTCAAGCCCACTCACAATAAAGGGAACCCTCTGCAGGGATATAGTGGCACACGCCTTTAATCCCAGCACTTGGGAGGCAGAGGCAGGCGGATTTCTGTGAGTTCCAGGCCAGTCTACAGAGCGAGATCCAGGACAGCCAGGACTACACAGAAAAACCCTGTCTCAGGAATAAAAAATGGCGGGGGAAGGGGCTCCTTGTTCCCCTGCACTCCCACGCCCAAGCTAAGCGTTGTAGTCATCTAAGAGAAGGTCTTCCTCCCAGATGGGGGCACCACTATTTCTTGTATAGAATAACCTCGGGAGGGAAGATGCCCCTCTATTCTCCTAATCATCTCACTTACCCCAACTCCTCCTCCTCGTCCCCTTTATCTCCTTCCCTTATCCCATCCTCTACTTCCCTCACACCCTCGCTCCCTCACTCCCCATCCAGTTCTTCACATCTGTCCAGCCTTCATTTTCCTTTGTTGCTCCCCAATCTTTCCCGCTAACAAACCCCGCCTTTTGCCAGATGCAGCATTTCCCCTATATTTGTCTACTCCCGCTTCTCCGGTCTCTCCTACCTCATCTTTTCTTTCCACTCCTCATCTTCCTCGCCTCTTTCTCCCACTATGCACCCCTGCAATTATTCTCTGATTTCCTTTCATTTCTCCCTCCCTTCCCTCCTTCCTCCCTTTCCTCCTCCCTCTCTTTTCTATTTCCTCCTCCCTCTGCTCTCTATTACCCCTCCTCCCTTTACCTTTTTCTCCTCCTAACCTTCCCATTCTCCATTCTCACCCATCCTCCCTCCCTCCCTCATCCCTTCCAACTTCCACCTCCTCTTATCCTTCCCTATTCACCCCCTTTCTTTCCAGTTTCTCCCTCCTCTTTTTCCCCATACCCCTCTTCCTTTCCTTCCCTATTGTCCCTCCTTTCCTTCCTCCTTTCCTCCCATCTCCTCTTCCCTTATCGCTCCCTCCCTCCCTTCCTTCCTTCCTTCCTTCCTTCCTTCCTTCCTTCCTTCCTTCCTTCCTCTCATCTCCTCCTTTTCCTTATTCCTCCTCTCTTACCTGTCATCTCTCCCTTCCCCTCCACCCCTTCTCTCTTCCCTCCTCTATTTCTCTCTCCTCCCACTTCCTCTCTTTCTCTCTTCTCCCTCCCTTTCCTCCTCTCTTTCTCTCTCCTCTCTTCCCTCCACCCTCCCACCCCAATTCCCCTTGTAGGTGGAGTTTTTGTCTTAAATTAGCCCATTTCCATTTATTTACTTGCTCCCACGTGGCTCCTGGCTCCTTACTTCATTTTGTACGTGCCCTGCTTCCTCTGCATCTGGCTGGCAACTCCTCCCTCTGCCCTTCCCCTTCCCATCATCCTTAGTTTGTTCACCCTGCCCATACTTCCTGCCTGGTTACTGTCCAATGAGCATTTTATTGAACCAGTTCGAGTGACCAAATTTTACAGTGTGCAAGAGGATCATTCCACAGTACTCCATCCTTTCCTTTCTCTGTTCTTTCTTCCTTCCTCTCTCACTTCTCTCCTCTATCTTTTCCCTTTCCCTCTTCTCCCTTCCTCTTGCTCTTTTTTCTCTCACTCTTTTCTTTTCCATCACTTTGCTCTCACCCATCACAGAAGAGAGCCCTACTGCCATACAAGGTGCACCTTTGTGCTCAGTCTTCCTAAGTCCTAAGAACAATGGGAGAGCTGGCTCTGTACTCTCAGGGAGGTGAAGGCAAATAGAAATGGCGAGCTTCATTCAGTAGATCAAAAAGAAGCCTACCATAACAACAGGAAATGGGAAGAAATATAGGTAGAGATAACAAACACCCTGTTTTGATTTTCAGAAGCCCAAAAATGGCACTGGAATGTACATGAGTCTCTGCTCCTTTTTTTATGGTATTACCAACCTGAGCACCTAGGAGGCAAAGGACAGGGGACTTAGTTCAGCAAAAGGAGTACCACATTTTGCACAGAATTAGAAAAGGAATGCTACATGAGTGGTTAGTGAATCAACCTGACTTGTCATAGGCCAAATGGCTTTATTTATTAACCAATCAGAGTAACACTTATTCACAGTGTACAGAAAGCCATCCCACAGCACTTCCCTTTTCCTGTCTAACCAAAAAGGAAGGTTTTAACTTTAATGTAGTAAAATTACATATAATAGAACAGTTATCAAACAAGAATTACAGTTATAATATCTAGTCTATTTATATTTGGCAAATTCAAAGAAAATCTTCTATTTGTCCTATATTTGTGAGTCTAAGTTTTCATACCTAACATATTTTATCATAACCAAGGAAAATTATAATTATAACTATTTATTCTTCAACTACATCAAAGATCCCAGAAGGATATAATATTACCTAAGTAAATAGGAAGTGAGTTGTAAGCAACTTCTAAAAATTCTGGAAATGACAGAGACAGCTGCCTGCCTGGACAGTCATCCAAAGGTCCTCTGTAATGTTAGGGCATCAATTTTCAGCCTATAAGCCTAGGGTTTTTCAGTTGCTTCTCTCTGTCCTTTAGAATATCTGGCAGGCTCCTCTGTGAAGCAGGATCCCGAAGAACCCATTTTGCCTTGCAAATTACAGTGGTCACCTATGAGTCCTGCATGTCCATTTTATATAACATATCAGCAGTCCAGGCAAAAGCACTTTCTTGCCCAAATAACTATTTTTTCCAAGAGGATAAACTCCATATGGATTGTCTTCGATGCCCAGCTTTCTCTTTGAAGTAAATTGGTGCTGCGAGGAGCAGACATGTCTCATTGTCCAGAAAGTCTAAGTTTTTGAAACATTTTAAATGTCATATTCTGTAGGTCTTTGAAGTGTTTGAACATTACCTACCAAATTGAATTATATCTATGTATATCTAAGTTTGACTATTATAGAAGACTAATTATTAATCTGTGTTTCTTAATTATCCATTACAATTTAAATGAGTTACAAAAACATAATACCTTAAGTGAGAGTAGAAATATAGATACAGTATAACAAAATTAATTTTAAATTTGTAATAAACTAAAATCTATAGCAGTGTAAAATACTTTAAACAAGTTGTTGCTGTTTAAAAGTAGTTTAATAATGTACCCTTTTATTCTATCATATTTACATTATCCTTTTTTTCTTTTTTAGAAAGAGATTGTATCTATAATCAAGCCCCTTTAAATAAAAATAAACATTTATGAACAATATTTTGGGAATTTGGTCATAGCTTCTCATACTACTTCCTGCTGGATGGGGGTGCTGGCAATCTTATAGGGATCCTGAGAAAATTAAGAATTGTGGTCAAGTCATGATTGGAATAGTCTGTGAAGCTGCATTGTATGAGCCAGTTGCCTTGAAGCCATTCTGGATGTTGGATCATCTGGGCCATGATGTCATTGGAGACCTTTCAGGGGGGTCTTGGCTGATAAAACCATATTAGCCTGGAAGCAATCCACAGGTTCTCATCCTCTGTAGAAACAAAAGCAGAACCTCTTTTCCAAAGCAACATATCCTTAGCCATAAATTTTGAAGTTAAGATACCTTTAATATATATATATATATATATATATGTTTAACTGAGCAGCCTTTACAATCAAATGTCTTTCTGCAGTTAAAAATCCCAAAGACAATATAATCCAGACTTTTTGTGTAATACCCATCTTATTGTGACTTATTTTTTTTATATTAGTCTTATTGTTTCTTTAAAGACTTTATTTTTTAAAACTATTTCTTTATATAACTGTCTATCCTCCTTTTCTTCTCTCTTCCAAGCCTACGTACATTTTTACACATACTGTAAACAGTTTAGAGTTTTATTCCATCTGAATCTTTGTCGTTGTGAATCTATAATCTTTCTCTGACCAGGAGAGATTTTAAACTGCTAAATTGTGTGGCTAAGATAAAAGCAGAAGCCCTGACTGCTGACTCCACCTGCTTCAGCTTCCCAACATGGCCGTAGTATGTTTACTGCCAACTCTGGGAAGCAGTGGGTCTATGCCTCCTTCCAGCAGTGTGTAGCCCAGAAACCGCTTTTTTTTTGTCTGTACTAGCAAAAGCTAAATCCATCATGCAGCACACTGTGAAGCTTGGAGACACCACTGTTTATCGCTATGGGAATCCACCATGCTACTTAGCTCAAGCCTATATGCCGTAAACCTGCCATAGTGCAGCTCACGGCTTGTCTGAGCAACACATTTAGGAAGCTGTTTTTAGCTCCATTTTAGAATCTTTTTTAAGATCTCTCAAGTTTTAGGTGGAAAGTCGAGCAGAACACTTTGGGCAGGCAAATATAACCAGAAGTTTTCTCTGGTCTCATCTGGTCCCAGGGTCCCACAACCACTTATAAAATAATCATTTAGAGGCTTAATATTAATTACCAATTGCATGGCCTAGGGCAGGCTTCTTGCTAGCTAGCTCTTATAACTTGACCCATTTCTATTAATCTGTAAGTTACCATGTGGCCATGGCTTATGGGTATTTTCACATCTTGCTTCTCCTGTTGGCAGCTGGTGTTTCTCCCCTCTCCTTTCTTCTTCCTGTCTCCCTCTTCAATTCCCCACCTAGCTATAACCTGACTTGTCATAGGCCAAATGGCTTTATTTATTAGCCAATCAGAGCAACACTTATTCACAGTGTACAGAAAGATATCCCACAGCAGATAAGCTTTGTCACTGCCCAAGCAAGATGCACTTTATCTTACTCCACTTAGTATGAGCGAATTATAACAGAAGCCCTCTATGTTCCTAAAGCAGTATTTTCATAAAACCCGTAGAAGAAGAATTAAACATGAGGAGGCCTCCTCCTAGTGAAGCTGCTTATATTATTTTCTTCTGTCTCCATTAGGTACCTGAATCTCCAAAATCCTGCTATTATCCTTGCTCTTGTTCTTAATCAGTCATCATGCCTCGAGGTCAGAAGAGTAAACTAAATGCCCGTAGGAGACGACGCAGAGCTCGAAATGATGCTCAGGCTTCTGAAGGTGCACAGAAAGCAGTAGAGGCAACAGAAGAGTCCTCTCCTGAATCATGTGGTGCCTCTGAGATGCCAGAGAAACAATCAGTTTCCAGCATAACTACTGGTGTCCTTTCTTTCAGTATATCAGATGAAAGTTCCATTGATGATCTAGATGATGAAGAAAACCTTTTGGGGAATTACCATTCCATTAATCTCCACCAAGATATTCTAGCCAGAAAGGTCTTCGTGCTGTCGCAGATTCTCCTTGACAACTACAAAATGAGGAAGCTTACTACAATGGAAGATATGATGCAGGTTATTGATAAGGAAGAAATCAATGCCTTTCCTGAGATCCTCAAGAAAGCTGCTGAGAGACTTTCAGATTTCTTTGCAGTTGAAGTGAGGGAAGTTGAATCAAGCAGGCAAGTATATGATCTTATCAGCAAGCTGAAACTCCCCAACAATGGGAGGGTTCGTCCTGGCCAGGGCTTACCCAAAACTGCTTTCGTGATGACTGTCCTAGGCATGATCTTCATGAATGGCAACTGTGTGCGTGAAGAAGATATTTGGAGAATGCTGAGATCTATGGAAGTATATCCTGGGAAGAAGCACCGCATCTTTGGTGAGCCCCGGAAGCTCATGACCCAGTATTTGGTGAAGCTGAAGTACCTGGAGTACAGGCAGATGGCCGGCAGTGATCCTCCATGCTACGTGTTCTTGTGGGGTCCCAAAGCATATGCTGAAACCAACAAGATAACTGTCCTCAAGTTTATCGCCAAGATCTATAAAATCCCACCCCGTTACTTCTCAGATCTTTATGAAGAGGCTTTAAAAGAGGATAAAGAGAAGGATCAAGGCAACCATGAAATCATCCCTGACACTCCTGCCAAAGCTTTTTTCCAAAGTAATATGGCCAAAATTTTCTCCCCTGCCCAAGTCTGGAGATATTTTATTTTCCATAAATAAAATGTAGCAGCATAATAAGGATTTTCTTGAAAGCATGAAAGCCCGTAGTAAACAGGGTAATGCAGGGAAGGAATAGATAGAACTTAAAACACGAGTAAGATTTGTTTTCTGTAATTGCTTTTGTTCTATTTGATAAAGTTAACTGTTTGAAAACTTTCTCCTTGGCTGTTGTAAAAAAAATAGAAGAAAATAAATGTTTATTAATTAAATTTCATTTGTTGACTCTCATTCACTAAACATTCCTGTTTCCATGTTTTATTTTTGTGACAGGGTCTCATGTAGTTCAAACTGGCCTCAAACTTGCCATGTACCTGTGCCTGGACTTAAACTTTTGATATTCCTGCCTTCCCATCCTATGTATTGGGATTATAGGTATGAGCTGCTACACCTGGCTCACTAAACACTCCTTGAACATGCACTCTTTGTAGCAGTATTTAAATGCTAAGATGAAAAACCCAGATTCTCATAGAATTTGTTTTTTATTGAAAATAGATTCTTTTTTTTTTTTTTGCTTGTTTCACTCAGTATTTTATTTGTGAGATTCCTGCATATGTTTCGTATGGTAACGAGAATGCATTCTTTTTTTTAAATTTATTTTATAATTTAATTTAATTTTACATATCAGCCACGGATTCCCCTGTCCTCCTCCCTCCCTCTCCCCCTCCCTGCCTTCCCCCCAGCCCATCCGCCATTCTCTGGAGGAGATGAGAATAGATTCTTTCTTATACAAGGTATCCTGATCAATTACATTTCCCCTCACTCAACCCCTCCCATTCAGATCCACTCCCTTTCTGTCTCTCATTAGAAAATGAAAATGATCCCTTGATATTCCTGGAAAACCTGTTCTTTTTATTTTTTTAAGGGAAAGAAGAGAGGTGGATCTGGAGTATAGGGAAAGTGGTGAGTTGTGGAAGAACTAGGAGAAGTAGAGGGAGGGGAAACTGCAATTGGATCGAGATGTAATGTATGAGAGAAAAATAAAACAAAAACCAACGGGAAGAAACTGATGAAGCTTCTATTAGATTATAATATAATATGATAAAAACAAAAACTAATGCATCAGAATTGGAGAAAACAAACAGAACAAAAAGATCCCAAAGGACAGCACAAGAAATAGAGACTCACTTGTTTGTACACTCAGTAATCCCATAAAAACACTGATACTGAAAGTCATAATGTACACAAAGAGGAGCTGGAGTATAAAATGAGAGTATAGATCGATAGACAGACAGACAGATAGATAGATAGATAGATAGATAGATAGATAGATAGATAGACAGATAGATAGATATAGATATACACATATATATATATGTTATAAATTTAAAATATATTTTTTAAGGAAGAGCCATGATATGACATTATGAAACAAGGAACCTCCAAAGATGCCACTGATTCTGTTTTCTGTTGGTCATCTACTGCTGGTCATGCAGTCTTCCCTGAAGAGTGTTTTATTTCCCCAGTGAGACTCCCTTGAAGAAAATTGATTTCCTAGTGCTTATCAATTTCACCTCATAGAATTTTTGAATGTCTGAACCTGTTTTATCTGTAAGATGATGTAGATCCTTATGCCTTAAGATAACGTGAAAAGAGGGAGTAATGATGAAGGTGTTTCTAATGAGTATTATCAAGTAGGAAGTCTCAAAGGAAAGTATTTTGGATGTTTGTGAAAGAAAAAGTCCCCAATGGAAGACCAATTCCATTTATCCTGGGTCATGGGATAATTATGCTTGTAGAAATGGTGTGTAACTGTCAGGTCTTCAGATACTGTGCCGCAGAGGTGACAGACAAATCCCCTAAAGTCTGTGCTGGCTGCTCTAGCAAAGTGGGGCAGATATGGTGTTGGTGGGGACATAGCCTTAACAGAAATTTCATTTTCACAGTCTGATGGAGTACAAGATGAATGGGGTAACAAGTCCAGTTCCTGAGGAAGCTATTCTCCTGTGCTGGCAGAGAGTTGCATTCAAGTTCTTGCCTCAGTAGGAGACAGGAAGCAACAGGGGGGAAGGTCAGAGATGAAGGAAATAATATATTTTATAATATTCTACAAGTTCAACTTTCTGAAAAAAATTAAAGGTTGGTTAATGGAAAGAAAATGTGTGAAACTATATTTGCACCATATATAAGAGATAAGGTCCTTATAACGTCCTTAGTAGTTTAAATCAAGCAAAAGTTCATACAGACATGGCAAAAGCCTAGTACAATGCAAACTGTAAAACAGTAAAGGGAAAAAGGAAAGAGACCTAATTCTAGAAGTTAGTAAAACACAAGCTGCTCCATTTGCTCTGCAGAGGCATTTTAGCTTGATAAGCTACATTTGTTTACTTCCACTTTTGCTGCGTCTGCTTTTCTTGTCACATTCAAATGACCATCACTATACACAATGTTAAGTTCAGTTTTCTCTATTTTCTGAGAGGTTTTCCCCAGTGGGACTTTAAAATTTAAATAAATTATTTTGATAATTTTTATATAGTGTAAGACAAGGACTCAGCATTACCCTTTTGCATGTATATACACTTACAAAATAGCTCTTATTTAAAAGACTTCAGAATTTGCCTATTCTTGTCACCTTTGTTAAAAATTATTTGACCACATATGCTGGTGAGTTTTTGTCAATCTGATACAAGCTAGAGTCACTTGGAAAGAGGGAACTAGACTGAGGAATTGCCTAAGACATTGGTCTAAGGACATGTCTATCTGTGGAGCATTTTATTGATTAATGATATATATGGGAGTACCCAGTTTACTATATACGGTGGCATCACTGGGTAGGTGGTCCTGAGGTGTATAACAAAGCAGACTGGACAAGCCATGGAAAGCAAGCTAGTAAGCAGTGATATCCCATGATTCCTGCCTGTTTCTGCTTGAGTTTCTGTCCTGACTTGCCTCAATGATGGACTGTGACCAAACGTGTGAGCCAAATAAATCCTTTTCTCCCTCAAGCTGATTTTGGTAAATGTTTTAACAGAGGAACAAAAAGCACACTAGGGCACCATGTATAGGTGGATTTATTTCTAGGTTATGTTCTAAGGCAATTTATAAGTGGACAAATAACTTGAGTGCTTATCTTTCCAATAAAAACATACAAATGAGTAGCTGCCATATGAAAAGATGCTCAACGTCAGTAATTGTCAAATAAATGTAAATGAAACCCACCATGAATCTTAGACATGTTAGAATGCCTATAATGAAAAAGCAAGATAGCAAGTATTCTCAAGGGTATGGAGAATAGTGGCAAATACACTAATACACTGTTGGTGGGAATGCAAATCAGTACAGTTAATATGGAAAACATCACAGTTTCTTCAAAGTAGAACTATCACTAGTAATACCCATCTTAGGAGTATATATTTTAGAAATGTTGTCAGGGCCAATGTCAGGACTTAGTAGGTAAAGGTGTCTGACAAGACTGACAACCCGAGTTATATCCCCAGGACCCAAATAATGGAAGGAGGTACTCTGACTTCTAAAACGCCATGGCACACACCCTTTCACCCTGAAAGATGCATACAAAATAAATAAATAAATAAATAAATAAATAAATAAATAAATAAAATGAACAACACATTTTTAATATGGTTTGTATATTGAAGAATTTAACACTCCCATGTTTAATTAATATAGCATTACTTACAATAATGAAGAGGTGAAACAGGTCATTGAGAAGTTATAGACTGCACATGTTCACGTTTACTTTCTGTTGCTATGATAAACTCCAAGACCAACAGCAACTTGGAAGAAAGATTTTATTTCATCTTACAGGTTACAGTAAATTGTTGAGAAATGGCAAGATGGGAACTCAAGGCAGGAATCTGGGACAGAAACCTCGAACAGATACTATGAGTAAGCCCTGTTTACTGCCTTCCTTCTGATCTTTTACTCAGCTATATAGCTATTTTATACAGCACAGGATCTCCTGCCTAAAGGTGGTACCACCCACAATGGGCTTCTGTATCACACTCCTGTATCAGTTAGCAATTAAGAAAATGCCCCACAGATATGCCCACAGACCAGCTAATCTCATCAAGGCAAATCTGAAATTGACTCTATCTCAGATAATTCTGAATTGTGTCAAGTTGACAGCTGACACAAATTATAATACTGTTATTTTCATTGTGTATATACATGCATTGTGTATACATATACATTGCTTATATGTATGCATTGTATGTGTATTCAGTAATATATATATATATATAGTGTTTATGCATGTATGTATATAATGAAACATTATTTTACTATAAAATTTAAACAGTAATATCAAAAGCCAAATAGAAAATAACACTAAGAGAATTAAACCAAGCAAATATTGTACAATCTCATTTGTATATGAAACCTAAAAATATTGAGAACTCAGAACCAGAGTAGAAAGGTAGGTGATTACCAAGAAGGGCATGTGAGACAGGAGTGGGGTGTTGGAGAGAGATTTGTGTTAAAACAGGAACTCAGTTCTAAAGAATAATTTGAATTCTAATGGTATATGGATAGGAATTAATACGCTAACATCACTGTATTAATCATTGTAATATACATGAGATTATTTAATATAACTTGACTATATCCAATCTTTATCATTTAACTGTTCTCAAATAGAATAAATTGAAGTACAAGTAGCATTTATTTACTCTTTTCATCCAATCCCTTCCCCATGGTTTCCCAAACTATTAACACCTGGTATTAGTGTGGTACATTTGATACAACTTATGAGCAAACATTTATGCATAATCTGTAGCTAAATTCAATGGTGTGCATTAGGGTTCATTTTGTGTTATATAGTTCTATGTCTTTTGACAAATGTATATTGCTAATATACATGTCTACCATCATGATGTCTCCTAGTTTTATTATCCCTAAATTGCCCTGAGTCTACCTGTGCATTCTTCTCTGATTTTCACCACAATAAATAATCAGAATCATACAATATGGAGCCTTTCAGGTTTGCTTCTCTCCTGAGTAGTGCACATTTTAGGTTCCATTGTTTTATTTAATGACTTTATTGCTCATTTTTAATTATTTATGTTCCACTGCCTGGAAATAGTATTGCTTGTTTATACACTCATCTACTCAATGTATTCTGTGTTGCATTCCATTTGGAGCAGTTATGAGTAAAACTGCTGTAAATGGCCATGCATTTACATAGATGTTTACACAAGTACTGAGCATCATCACTGTTAAGTCATATGATAAAACTATGTTCAGCTTATAAGGAAATGCCAAACTTTTCCAAAGTGCCTGCAATTTTGCATTCCAAACAGCAGTAAATTAGAAGCTTTTAAATAATTATTTTATTTTTTATTTATGTGTCTACATGCATGTGGGTAACCATAGAGTAAAGAAGAGGGCACCATATACCCTGGATCTGGATTAACAGACATTCGTCAGACATAGGTGCTTAGAACCAAACTGGAGTCCTCTACAAGAGCAGTGGGTGCTCTTAACTACTAAGCCGTCTCTTTGGCCTCAGAATTAGAACTTTTCGTGATCCATATAAAGATAGGATTTTATTTATGTTTCAGATTTTAGCAATTCTAAAAAACTTTACAAGTGTATATTTGAAATAATAAATTATAGTTATAGAATTTGCCGGTTGGTGGTGGCTCATGCCATTAATTCCAGCACTCAGGAGGCAGAGGCAGGCAGATCTCTGTGAGTTTGAGGCCAGCCTGGGCTACAAAGTGAGCTCCAGGAAAGGTGAAAAGCTACACAGAGAAACCCTGTCTCGAAAAACCAAAAAAAAAAAAAAAAAAAAAAAAAAAAAAAAAAAAAAAAAAAAAGAATTTAACAACGATGTTTTGAAATTGAGCAGAATGTTTTCAGTTTCAAATTAAGAACATTTATTAATTATGTCATACAAAGGAGAAATTCCAGAGGCACATATGCATATACACTAAAGAATACCTAGTGGAGTAGTGGAGAACAGAATAAGAAGAGTGTTCAGTGGAAGCACAAGGGTCAGGATTTCAAGGCTAACCTTGGAAATACAGTGAATTTGAAACCAAAATGTGATACATGTGAATTTGTCTCACAAAACAAAACAAAATACCAAAAACAAATGAAAAAATGTCAGTATTTGTAGATTCCCATTGATTGTCATTGGATGAGAGTGCTTTATACATAAAGAGAATTATATACAAATCAGACATTTTTTTTTTTTTTCTACACAGGGTTTCTCTGTGTAGCTTTGCGCCTTTCCTGGAACTCACTCTATAGCCCAGGTGGCCTCAAACTCAGAGAGATCTGCCTGCCTCTGCCTCCCGAGTGCTGGGATTAAAGGTGTGCGCCACCACCGCCCAGCCAGACATAAAATTTTGTTCCAGCATCTGGAGAGATGACTCAGCAGTTAAGAGCAGTCTGCTCTTCCAGAGGATTGGAGTTCAATTCCCAGCACTCATATAAATGCTCATAAAGGGCTGTAACTCCAGTTCCAGGGAAACTGATGCCCTCTTCTAACCTTAGTAGAGTCTGCATGCATGTGGTGCTCATACATACATGCAGGTAAAACATCCATACACATAAAATGCAATTTAAAAACTGTTTCATATTTCCACCCACACTGAAAGTCATAATATATTAATTTCAGCTTAGCCACATTATGATTATGGCATGTATTTCTTTCTTCTTATATTCTTTTCATTCATATTTCCCATTCTGAATCACTGGCTTAAAGACTGATGTCTAAGACACAGGGTACTAAGCATCTATGCACAATAACCCTAGGGCTTTATATTTCCTGATATTGAATTATTCTTATATCCACAATACAAATCTACAAAGAAAAATAAAACCACAGAACTTTCTGAATAAAAGCTTCAAAATGTCTGTTATATAGACAAAGCCAGCCATATTATGAAATATATTAGAGAAAAATCTTGGTTGAAAATGGGAAAGGTGTGGTGGTTCACACCTTAAGTCCCAGCACGTGGGAGGGAAAGGCAGGCAGATCTGTGAGTTTAAGGTCAGCCTGGTCTCCCTAGTTCCAGCACACCCAGGACTACACAGCAAGATCCTGTGTCAAAACAAGAAAATAAAAAATACAAAGCAAAACCATAAAACTTGGTCTTTGATCTAGAGAGATGATTTCATCAGTTAAGAGTGCTTGGTGCTAGTGCAGAGAACCCACATTCAGTTCTCAGTTCTCCTATCTGGGTAGCTTAGAGCTGCCTGTAACTAGCTCCAGTGGATTCAACATCAGTTTCTGGCCACTAAGGCACCGAACTCATGGCCACATACCCCTCTCCGCATATTTAAACATAAATAAAAAGAAAAGATGAAGTGCTAAAAGAGAAGAAGCAAATATTCACAAATATAAACTGAATATAACCTGAGCCCTTTAGTCCAGTTCTCCCTCAGCCATCAATTGTTAAGTATAAGTGTTTTCATATTTTTCAGATCTCAGGA